>NW_022436946.1:29447049-29458497 GCF_009761245.1 Sapajus apella | reverse complement strand
AAAAAAAAAAAAAAAAAGAGTACGTGGCTCAGGCTGGTTGTGCACGAGGGTCCTCTCTGAAATTTTTTGTTTGTTCTTAAGGTGTCAGATACAAGTTTGGCAGGTAGAGTTGTTTATTTTGAGATCTTAAGCTATGCAGAAAATTTTAATGAAAAAATATATAATTCACCCAAAATGTGGTTTATACATTGGAAATGATGATCCAGGATGTCTATTCCTGAGAAAATGGAGACAAAGCTTTCACTTATAATAAAGAGTTCATTTGTAAGCGCTGCCTTATGTGTGTGTTTTGTGTGTGTATGGGTACACACTAATGCATATGCATACAATAGACACCTTGGGAAAACTATTTATTAGGAAGCAGCTGATTGTCAATATGCAGCCCTATCAGCTTTCTTTCCATCAGAGGCCTAATTAATAAACAAGATGGTGTAAATGATCTCTAATATTCTCTCCAGGTTTTGGTTCAATATTGGTGACCTGTTGATAGTACTGATATTTTCATCTTATTTTCAGAGAGAGGGAAAGCCTCAGTTCTTTTTGATTTTCTCTTGATTTTTTATGCAGGGTGTCAAATTTACAGATTTACAAATTTCTTCATTGCCAATAGATATTCTTTAATACAAGCAATTATGTTGACATTTTATATGTTAATAGTCATACATTTTCATGGTAGTTATATATTTTTTCTACCAAGTTACTTGTTACAAGAAAAACTTGAGACTGTAACACTCACCCCAAAGTAGGATTATGCCAAGAGACCAGAAAATGACTCATACAAGTGCAGCTTGACAAATGGGTAAGTTTATAAATATTTACACACAGGGCCCTCCTGGATGATGACAGCACAGCCCCTCTAGGGCTGTCACCCATCTATAAGCTGCTTTTGAGCTAATTTTAGTCTCATTGACTACTCTGAGTGATGAAAATGTTTTCTTTAGTTTGTTCCCAGATAGACTCTGGGATGTTTGGGTTCTCAGGGACACCTGCTCCTCAACTGGAACAAAGGTGTTGGCTCATTTCCCAGCATTCAGTGTTCAATCAGCTGCTATATACCCCTAAGTAACCCCTAAGTCAGATTACAATGTGAAGCTCAGGATTTTCTCAGTACATACTTTCTTTTTTTCTCTGTTTGTAGTGATAAGTTAAAAAGTGAACATTCCAGAAATAAAATATTTGAAGCCTTTGACAAATTTTGAGTGCACAGATCCTTTTGGTTGTAAAATCATCATGTTCAATAAAATTAAGACTTTAGATTTTTAAGAATTGACAAAATTATGGTCTCTGATTTTAATACATATTTTATTAATTTTCAATATTTTCTCTCTATTTTTAAATTTTCGGTCTTGTTTACATTTTATTCTCCTATCTATGCAGTGATTTTCTTTTTTTTAATATTTAAAAACAAATTTATTTAAAAGCAAAGCAACATTTAACAATTTATAGAGAGATAATCATAATATAAAATATAAAATAGTTTTAAACAAAGGAAGTACGAATAAAAGTTGTGTGATGTTTTTGTTTTAAGAAATACTATAAACATCATATGGAACCAAAAAAGAGCCCAATAGCAAAACAATCATAAGCAAAAAGAACAAAGCTGGCAGCATCACACTGCCAGACTTCAAGCTACACTACAAGGTAACAGTTATCAAAACAGCATGGTACTGGTATCAAAACAGAAACTGGACCAATGGAACAGAACAGAGGCCTCTGGAGCAACACCATACATCTACAACCATCTGACCTTTGACAAACTTGACAAAAACAAGCAATGGGGAAAGGATTCCCTGTTTCATAAATGGCGTTGGGAAAATTGGCTAGCAATGTGCGGAAAGCAGAAACTAGACCTCTTCCTGACACATTACACTAAAATTAACTCCAGATGGATTAAGGGCTTAAACATAAGACCTAACACCATAAAAACCCTAGAAGAAAACCTAAGCAAAACAATTCAAGACATAGTCATAGGCAAGGACTTCATGACTAAAATACCAAAAGCAATGGCAACAAAAGCCAAAATCGACAAATTGGATCTAATTGAACTTCAGAGCTTCTGTACAGCAAAAGAAATAATCATTAGGGTGAACCAGCAACCAACAGAATGGGAAAATTATTGCAATCTACCCATCTGACAAAAGGCAATATCCAGAATCTACAAAGAACTGAAACCGATTTATAAGAAATAAAACAAACAAACCCATCCAAAAGTGGGAGAAGGGTATGCATAGACACTTTTCAAAAGAAGACATATATGAAGCCAATGAACATATGAAAAAATGCTCATCATCACTGGTCATTAGAGAAATGCAAATCAAAACAACATTGAGATATCATCTCACCCCAGTTAGAATGGCAATCATTAAAAAATCTGGAGACAACAGATGCTGGAGAGGATGTGGAGAAATAGGAACACTTTTACACTGTTGGTGGAGTGTCAATTAGTTCAACTATTGTGGAAGACAGTGTGGAGATTCCTCAAGGACCTAGAAATAGAAGTTCCATTTGACCCAGGAATCCCATTACTGGGTATATACCCAAAGCACTATAAATCGTTCTATTATAAAGACACATGTACACACATGTTAATTGTGGCACTGTTTACAATAGCAAAGACCTGGAATCAATACAAATGCCCATGAATGATAGACTGGACAAAGAAAATGTGGCACATATACACCATGAAATATTATGCAGGCATAAAAAACAGTGAGTTTGTGTCCTTTGTAGAGACATGGATGAACCTAGAAACAATCATTCTCAGCAAACTGACACAAGAACAGAAAATCAAACACCTCATGTTCTCACTCATAGGCGGGTGTTGAACAATGAGAACACATGGATACAGGGAGAGGAGCATCACACACTGGGGTCCATTGTGGGGGCCTATGGGAGGTATAGTGGGAGGAAGGGTGGGGGAGGTATAGCGTTGGGGAGGGATAATGTGGGGAGAAATATCAGGTATAGGTGATTGGGGGATGGTGGCAACAAACCACCTTGCCATGAAAGTACCTATGCAACAATCTTGCAAGATATGCACATGTACCCCAGAATCTAAAGGACAATTTAAAAAAAGAAGAAATGCTATAAACAAATAGGATAAGGTTTCAAGTCAAAAAACTAAAAAATTCAAAAGCACAATGAATGTAAAAAAAGGTAAAACCAGAAATTAGTGAAATAAAAGAGAAGAAATTATCAAATGTAAACTGCTGATTATTTGAATAATACCACAGACATAGGTGAAAAAGAAATTGAGAAAAGCAAAGCAATCCCAAATAAATACTGAAAGGAATATGAGAAGAAAATATTATAAACACAATTTAATTTAGACGTATATAAAGGATACCATTAACTTATTTTCTAATATATTAAAAAATTTGGATAAGGTACAAAATATAAAATATATAAATGATAAAACTGATAGAAGAAGTTTTTTTATATTGACAGATTGAAAAGTTTAAAAAAATTTATTAATAGTAAAAAATTTCTCAAGCAGTTTTACAGGTGAATTCCTTCAAGTCTAAATGGAAAAGATAATTTCTTTTCTATGCACACTTTCAGAAAATAGAAAAAAGAGGGAAGTTATGTAACTCGTTGATTTTCTTTTTTTTTTCTTTTTTTTTTTTTTTTTTTGAGACGGAGTTTCACTTATGTTACCCAGGCTGGAGTGCAATGGCGCGATCTCAGCTCACTGCAACCTCCGCCTCCTGGGTTCAGGCAACTCTTCTGCCTCAGCCTCCTGGGTAGCTGGGATTACAGGCATGCGCCACCATGCTCAGCTAATTTTTTTTTGTATTTTTAGTAGAGACGGGGTTTCACCATGTTGACCAGGATAGTCTCGATCTCTTGACCTCGTGATCCACCCGCCTTCGCCTCCCAAAGTGCAGGGATTACAGGCTTGAGCCACCGCACCCGGCCTGTAACTCATTGATTTTCTAACAAAAACAGTAATATAATTAAGGAATCATTTTATTTCTTTATAATATCTCATTTATGTTTGTATTTCCAGAATCTCACATACTGCAAACATTGTACTGAGTTGCTTACTAATGTATGCATATTTTTTTTAAGATTATCATGCCAGAGTGAGGGAATGGGGAGCTACCTCCTTAAGCTGTGAAATAATTTCTGCACTCATTTTAGAAGATATCTTCCCCTACTGGATACTTTAAGTTTTCAATAACTACTTCCATTTCTAAACCGGGAATCAGAGTTCCTTAATTTTTATTTTAATTCTGTGTAAAAATGAAGTTGACACCACAAATTCTTACAAAGTAGGACTCATGTTGCATGGTATAAGGAAAAATAAAGAATTCATACAAAATTATTTTTAATCTCACTGAAACAGTCCTAAGTCCTTGGGAATGCAGCCAAGATAACTGGTCATCATGGAGACTAAAGTGCACTAAAGCAAGTCCCATCTTCCTGACTAAAGTACAGCTGGCCTAGAGGCTGACTCAGATTGAGCCAACCAGTATTCATTAATTTTGAGCTTTTCTGTGCCAGATAATCTCTAAAGTCACAGTGTATTGTGAGATTTTGTTTTGAACAAGCTATCCTTTACTTGTCATTAATAATACTTTCAAAGTACCCTAATACTACTAAAATATTATTTTTTAAAAAACTTCTTAGCTTGCATTATTTCTAAATATGCCTAGTCATTTGGATTTTGTTCTGATATCTGGTATCACTGACAATAATATTTACCATCTAAAATAATTAGAAACTCAGTGCAGTCACTTTGCAATTCAGTGCAATCTTAATACGAAATTTAAATCAACCCCAGCCTAGTGTAGGTGGCTTATGCCTATAATACCAGCACTTTGGGAGGCCGCTAAGAGTGGACTGCTTGAGCCCAGGAGTTCACGACCCGCCTGGTAAACATACTGTGACCTTGTCTCCACAAAAATAAATATTAGCTGAGTATGGTGGTGCACACTTGTCCCAGCTATTCAGGAGGCTGAGACAGGATGATTTCTTGAACCCAGGAAGTTGAGGTTGAAGTGCACCATGATCATGTCACTCCAGCTGGGGGAACAGAATGAAACCCTGTCTCAAAAATAAATAAATAAAAATAAATCAAATCTAGCCCTTTCCTCTAAGGAATTTGCTTGTTGACAATTTTAATATAATATAGAGATATATTTGTGTATTGTTTGCACTTACTAAAATACTTAGTATGAGTGAAAAATTCTTCTTCTCCTTACCTTTTCCCTACTTTATAATCCTTTCTCCACATGCCTTCAAATTTAGGGTCTGGGCTTTTCTCATTTCATCTTTTAATATCAACTGAAAGGGTATGAACTTTCAAGTGCTCCTTGTATTTCCCCATGTTTACAGCATAATTCTATTTTTATGTTATAAATATATCTACCCTTGTGTCAGTTTGCTGAGAATAATGATTTCCAGGTTCATCCATGTCCCTACAAAGGACACAAACTCATCATTTTTGATGGCTGCATAATATTCCATGGTGTATATGTACCATATTTTCTCTGCCCAGTCTATCATCGATGGGCATTTGGGTTGGTTCCAGGTCTTTGCTATTGTAAACAGTGCTGCTATGAACATTCATGTGCATGTGTACCTATGCAACAATCTTGCATATTCTTCACATGTACACCAACAACTAAAATGCAATAAAAATAATTTAAAAATAAATATTATATTTATATAATATCTTAAAACCCTCTCATCTAAGATAATTTTAGGTATAAATGATAAAAGTTGGAGTGACACCAGTAAGATGGCAGAATAAGAAAATCTGAACCCCCCTTCTGCCCACATAGTGATTAAATAATAAGTCATCGACAATTTCCTTAAGTGAGGAAAAGCCGAAATTAGTTGAGAGGCTTCTGTACCTCGGGCAAACACAAAACTAGACAAGTAACACCAGTAAGAAAATTTGAGACACCATCTTTCCAGAATCTTCACCCACAGCATAACACTAAATTAGGAAAAATGTTCCAGTTCTTAGCTTCTCCTTGGGGAGGGAAAGAGTTGGAACAAACACTTGTCACCCTAACTTTTCTGGGGGCTTTCCAGAGCACTGACTTCTGTTTTGGCATTCATGGAGCACTGGTGGGATCCAAAATACTTTAGCCACCTGGGAGACAACAGATACAGCCATTTCAGATAGCAGTTGCTACAGTTCTTTTCCCTAGCAAACACAGAACAAGTGGATAAAAAATCTCAGTTCTTCTGTCTGGGTATGCAAAGCGTTGGTTTGTGCATCCAATGCCCCACATTTTCTGGAAGGTGCCCAAAGGATTGGCTTCTGTCTTGGAATGTTAATGGGACCTGACATAATTTAGCCACCTGGGGGCTAATGAGAGCAGAGATATCAATTTGAGCTGGCAGTCACTACAGCCCTTCTCCTTGGCTCAGTACAGGGCAAGCAGATTAACAACTTTGGCCCCCACCTTCTCTCTGGGGAGGTAAAGAGTTGAACTGAATGTTTCAATCTCCATATTTTTGCGTTATTCAAATGACTGAATTATTTCCTCATTTCTTCAGAGTGCACATGGAACCAGGCTGCCTAGTCTAGCCACCTGGAGGGCAGTGAGAATGAAAACAATGATTTGAGCTGGTATGTAACTAGTCACCATAGCTCGTCCTCCCAAGCGCAACACAGATGCAGAAAAGAAGCAAAACAAAAACAAAAAACAAACAAGAAAAGATCCCAGCTTCTCTCTCGAAGTAGAAATATATGGACAAATCATCTAAAGATCCAACTTTTCTGCAGGCTTCCCAAATAATTGTCTTCAGTCTCACTTACTTGAGCACACTGATGAACCTGGCATACGCTAGATGTCTGGAGGACACTAACAATAAAATAAGTAGGTTGGACTAAACAAAGGTTCAAGCGGTCCCAAGAATCTTTCCAAACTGATTGGTAAAAGCTTTCTATGGCATGAGGCCATTTAGTGAAGAGAAGACAGAGCGATGCCTGCTTTGTCTAATAGAAAGACACCAACAGAGAGAATAAAGAAAAAAAAAATTTTTAATGAGAACTATGTTGCAAAAAAAGAAACAAGATAAATCTCCAGAAACAGATTCTAATAAAGCAGACATATAATTTATCTGAATTCAAATAACCCTCATAAGGATTCTCACTGAGATCAGGATAACAATTCATTAACAAAATAAGAATATTGATAAAGAGATAGAACATATTAAAAAGTACCAAACAGAAAATATGGAACAAAAGAACACAATAACTAAATTTTTCACTACAGGAGTTCAACAGCAGACTAGATCAAGCAGAAGAAGGATGGGCAAACTCAAAGACAGGTCACTAAAAATTATTTAGTCAGAGGTACAAAAAGATTCAAAGGAGTAAAGAAAGCGTTAGAGGCTTGTGGGGCACCATGCAGCAGGTCAGTACAGTCATTGTGGGGTCCCATAGGGAGAATAAAATAAGGAACAGAAAATGTATTCAAAGAAATAGTAGCTGAAAACTTCCTAAATCTGTGAAGGAAATGAATATCCAGATTCCAGAAACTCAAATTTTCTAAAATAAGATGAACCTAAAGAAATCCATACTAAGGGAAATTACAATCAAATTGTTAAAGGCAAAGACAGGGAGTATTTTGAAGGCAGCAGAGGAAAAGCAACTTGGGAAACACAGTGTAACTCTCAGAAAACTATTAGAGGATTTTTTTAAGCGGAATGATATATTCAAAGTGCTGAAAGACAAAAATTGCCAATCAAGAATACTATACCTAAAACAACAACAACAAAAACCTTAAACCTGGCAAAACTACCTTCAATAATGAGAGATAGGAATTTTCTAGACAAATAAAAGATGAGGAAGTTCATCATGACTAGACCTGCTTTACCCAAAATCCAAGAGTGTTCTTCAATGTGAAATAAAATAGCCCTAAATATAAATAAAATAGTCTAAGAAAGTATAAAGCTCAATGGTAAAGGCAATATATAAATAATAAAAATATTATATTACTGTGATTGCAATGGGTAAGTCACTTTAAATTTTATCATAAAAATTAAAAGACAAAAGTATTAAATATTATAAGTGAAAATATGTTAATGGACAAGTACAGATAGATATACACTGTGCCAGCAATAAATGTGGAGTGGGGAGAAGTAATTTTTGCATGGGATTGAACTTGCCTTTTGTCAGTTTAAAATACACTTGTAGAAGAGCATTTATGTATTTATTTATTTATCTATTTATCTATTTATTTATTTATTTTTGAGATGGAGTTTCACTCTTATCGTCCAGACTGGAGTAGAATGGCGGGATCTTAGCTCACTGCAACCTCGCCTTCTGGATTCAAGTGATTCTCCTGCTTCAGTCTCCGAGTAGCTGGGATTATAGGTACGCAACACCATGCCCACCTAATTGTTTTGTAGTTTTAGTAGAGATGGATTTCACCATGTTAGCCAGACTAGTCTTGCTCCTGACCTCTGGTGATCCACCTGCCTCGGCCTCCCAAAGTGCTGGGATTACAGGCACAAGCCACTGTGCCTGGCCCAGATGATAATTTATGCAAGTTGTATAGTAATCACACATACACACACACACACACACATACACACACACAAATACCTACATAGGTTACATAAAACAAGAAAGAAAGGAACCCAGTTATATCAATACAAAATAATCAATGAAATGCAGAGAGAGTAAGACAGAAAAAGAGGGACAAGAGAAATACAAGATAGAAATCAATTAACAAAACAGCCATAGTATTAACAAACTATTTCCTATGAATCGTTTCTTTAAATGTAAATGCATGAAAGACCCCATTCAAAGGGCACAGAGAGGCTAAATGAAATTTTTTTTAATATCCAAATATTTGCTACTTACGAGAAACTCATTTTAGATGGTAGGGTACACATTGTGAAGAAAGTGCTTAAGATATCCCTGGTAAATGATAACCAAAAGAGAGCAGGGATGACTATATTATACTAGACAAAATTGACTTTAAGTAAAAAGCTTTCACAAGAATTTAATTTCATTAGATCCTATTTGTCAATTTTGGCTTTTGTTGCAATTGGTTTTGGTGCTTTTGTCATGGATACTTTGCCCACATCTATGTCCTGAGTAGTATTGCTTAAGTTTTCTTATAGGGTTTTATGGTTTTGGGTTTTACATTTAAGTCTTTAATCCATCTTGAGTTAATTTTTCTATAAGGTATGAGGAAGAGATCTAGTTTCAGTTTTCTGCATATGGCTAGCCAGTTTTCCCAGCACCATTTATTAAATAGAAGTTTCTTTCCCCATTGCTTATTTGTGTCAGGTTTGTTGAAGATCAGATGGCTGTATATGTGCAGTATTATTTTTGAGGTCTCTGTTCTGTTCCATTGGTCCATATGTCTGTTTTGGTACCAGTACAATGCGATTTTGGTTGCTGAAGCCTTGCAGTATAGTTTGAAGACAGATAGTGTAAGGTTTCCATCTTTATTCTTTTTCCTTAGGATTGCCTTGGTTACCTGGGCTCTGTTTTGGATCCATATGAAATTTAAAGTAGATTTGTTCTACTTATGTGAAGAAAGTCAATAGTAGTTTGATAGGAATAGCATGAAATGTATAAATTACTTTGGGCAATATGACCATTTTCATGATATTGATTCTTCCTATCCATGAGCATGAAATGATTTTCTATTTGTTGTGTCCTCTCTTATTTCCTTGAGCAGTGGTTTGTAGTTCTTGAAGAGGTCATTCACATCCCTTGTAATAAATGTTGCTTATAATAAATATCCTTCGTAATAAAATTCCTAGGTATTTTATTCTCTTTGTACCAAAATTCCTAGGTGTTTTATTCACTTTGTATAATTGTGATTGGGAGTTCATTCGTGATTTGGCTCTCTGCTTGTCTATTGTTGGTATATAGGAATGCTTCTAATTTTTGCACATTGATTTTTGTATCCTGAGAATTTGCTGAAGTTGCTTATTAGCTTAAGGAGTTTTGGGGCTCAGATTAGGATATTTTCTAAATATAGAATCATGTCATATGTAAACAGAGATAATTTGACTTCCTCTATCCCTGTTTGAATATCCTTTATTTCTGCACAGCAAAAGAAACAAGCATCAGAGTGAACAGGCAACCTACAGAATGAGAGCAAAATTTTGCAGTCTACCCATCTGACAAAGGTCTAATATACAGAATTTACAAGGAACTTAAACAAATTTACAAGAAAAAATGAACCTATGAAAAAGCGGACAAGGATATGAACAGATCCTTCTCTTTTTATGTGACCAACAAACATATATAAAAAAAGCTCATCATCACTGATCATTAGAAAATGCAAATTAAAACCACAATGAAATGTCATCTCATGCCAGTCAGAATAATGATAATTAAAAAGTCAGGAAACAATAGATGCTGACGAGGCTGTGGAAACATAGGAACGCTTTTACACTGTTGGTGAGAGTGTAAATTAGTTCAACCATTGTGGAAGACAGTGTGGTGATTCCTCAAGGATCTAGTACCAGAAATACCATTTGACCCAACAATCCCAATACTGGGTATGTACCAAAAGAAATATAAATCATTCTACTATAAAGACACATGCACACATATGTTCATTGCAGCACTACCTACAATAGTAGAGACATGGAACCAACCCAAATGCCCACCGATGATAGACTGGATAAAGAAAATGTGGCACATATACATCATCGAGTACTATGTAGTCATAAAAAAGAATGAACTCATGTCCTTTGCAGGGACATGGGTGAATCTGGAAGCCATCATCCTCAGCAAACTAACACAGGGACAGAAAAACAAACACCACATGTTCTTACTCACAGTGGGAGTTGAACAGTAAGTACACATGGACACAGAGAGGGGAATAACACACACCAGGGCCTGCTGGGGGGGTAGGGAGGAAGGGGAGGGAGGGCATTAGGACAAATACCTAATGCATGTGGGGCCTGAAGCCTAGATGATGGGTTGATAGGTGCAGCAAACCACCACGCACATGTATACCTATATAACAAACCTAAACATTCTGTAAAATTAAAAATATTTATATATCACAAGAGGAAAAGAAAGTCATTATGTAATAGTAAAAGGATCAATTCATCAAGAAAATATAGCAAATTGCTAGTATATATATGCCTAGTTTCACAGCACATAAAGCAAACACTGACATAAGTAAAGGGAGAAATAGTAACTCAATAATACTAAGGAACATTAATACACTGTTTTCAATAATGGATAGAAACAAACAATGAATCAACAAAGAAACAGCAAACATGAACAATGTTATAAACCAAACTGACTTACTAGACCTATACAGAACATTTTGTCAAATGGAAGTAAAATATACATTTTCAAGGGCAAACAAAGTTTTCCAAGATAGATAACATAACAGGCAACAGAAGATGTCTTGACAAAATTAAGAATATTGAATCATACAAAGTATGTTTCTTTCCAACATTGAATGAAACTTGATATAAATAGCAGAAGAAAAATTT
>NW_022436946.1:28963016-29446949 GCF_009761245.1 Sapajus apella | reverse complement strand
AGACGGCAATGAAATAACACATTTTGAACAACCAGTGATTAAAAAAAAAAAAAAAAAAGAACTTAAACAGAAATTAGATATTATCCTTAGGCTCAAAAAAATGAAAAACATACCAATACTTATCAAATGTAGAAAAAGCAGTACTAAGGGAGAAGTTAATAGTAATAAACTCCTACAGTTAAATGAAGGAAGATCTCAAATAACCAACTTAATTTATACCTTCAGAAACTAGAAAAAAGGAAGGAAACAGGGAAGATTAGAAGAGGAATTAAAAAAATAGAAATAGAGAAACAATTGAAAAACATCAATAAAATTGAGAGGTAGTTTTTTGAAAAGGTAAAGAAAATTTACAAACCATAAGCTAGACTAAGAAAGCAAAAAAAGAGAATATTCAAATACTTAAAATCAGAACTGAAAGAAGAGACATTACAAATAATATTACAGAAGTAAAAAGAATCATGAGACAGCTATGCGCAATGATATGCCAACAAATTGGATAAAATAGAAAGAATAATAAATTCTAGAGGCATATAAACTAGCAACAAAATCATAAAGAAATTTAAAGAAGTCTAAACAGATCTGTGATGAGCAAGAAGATTGAATGAGTAATTAAACACCTTTCAACAAACAAAAGCCCAGGAACATTTGGCTTCTCTGTTGAAGGCTATCAAAGTTTTATAGAAAAACAACAATGCTTTCTAAACTCTTTCAAAAAAAATAAGAGGAGAAAAAAATTTCAAAACTCATTTATGAGATGGGCATTTTCCTGATACCAAATCCAGACAAAGATACTACAATAAAATAAAATTAAAGGTCAATGTTCATAATGAATATAATTGCAAGTGTCCTTAACAAAATACCACTAAACCAAATCAGCAGCATGTTAAAAAGATCATTCACCATGATCTGGTGAGATTTATCCTTAAAATGAAAGAATTGTTGAACATATGAAAATCAGTTTATATAATATATCACATTAACACAATAAAGAATAAAAATCACGACTTTTTCTCAATAGATGAGGAAAAGTGATTTGATAAAGTTAAGCATCTTTTTATGTTAAGAAAAACTTCCAGTAAACTATAAATAAAAGCAAATTGCTTCAAGATGATAAAGGCAATATATGAAGGCTACACAGCTAGCATCATTAAACGGTGAAAAAGGACCCAAAAGAGTTAGAGATCTCACACTTCGTGATTTAAAAACATATTACAGATTATAAAATTATAGCAATTAAAACAGTATGATACTGGCATAACGACACACATATAGACCAATGGGACAGAATAGAGAGCCTAGAAACAAATTTATGCAAATACAGTCAACTGATCTTTGACAAGGCTATCAAAAATACAGAATGGGAAAACGACAGTCTCCTCAATACATGATGCTGGGAAAACTGGATATCCATATCCAAAATAATCAAATAGGACCCTTATACCATATACAAAAATTTAAACAGGTTAACAAATTTAAATATAATACCTGGAATTGTAAAACTCCTAGAAGAAAACATAGGGGCAAAGTTTCATGACATTTGTCTTGGCAATGATTTCATAGATACGACATCAAAACCAAAGGCAACAAAATAGAGAAGCAAGACTACACTGAACTAAAAACTTCTACACAGCAAAGAAAACAATCAATAGAATTAAAAGGCTACCCATGGAATGAGAGAAAATATTTCCAAACCATATGTCTGAGTTAATGTCCAAAATTTATAAGAAACTCATGTAACTTGATGACCAAAAAAACCTAATATCCCAATTAAAAATAGATTAAAATGTTGAATAGACGTTTCTCCAAAGCAGGCATACAAATGATCAACATGTACTTGAAAAGAAGCTCAATGTCATGAATCAAAAAAGAAATGCAAATTAAAACCGCAATGAGATATCATCCCATTGTTGATTGTTCACATGGGTATTATTAAAAAATGAAAAGACAAGTGAGGATGAGAAGTAATTGTACTCTTCTACACTGTTGTATGAGAATGCAAAATCATGCAATCACTATGGAAGACAGCAGTGAGGCTCCTCAAAAAATTAAAAATAGAACAACCATATGATCCAACAAGCGTACTTTTGTGTATTTATGCATAAGAATTAAAATAAGAATCTCTAAGACATATTTAGACTCCTGTGTTTTTTGCAGCACTATTAATGCTAAGATTTAGAAACAACGAAAATGTTTATCAATGGATGAACAGATAAAGAAAATGTGATTTGTACAATGTTATGTTACTCAGCCTTGAAAGAACTGGAGTATTCAGTTACATGAGTGAGCTTTGAAGACATTATGCTTACTGATTAACCAACCACAGGTGACAAATACCACATGATTCAATTTATATGAGGTATCTAAAATTTTTTAAAAAATAGAATCAGAGAGCGGAATGGTGATTTTCAGGAGCTGGGGAGGGGAAAAAAGAGATTTGCTAATCAACGAGCATAAATTTTTAGTTATGCAGGATGAATAAGATATAGAGATCTGCTATACAACATTGTGCCTACAGTTAACAGTACTATTGCATATAACTTAACATTTGCTAAGAAGATATATATATGTTAAGTGTTCATACCATGGCCAAAAAAAATAAAAATAAAAAAATGAGAAAAGTTTTAATTATGCTCAATATTTACTTTCTCCCTCAATCTTTACCTTCTTGTAAAAACTTCATTAAAAAGTAAACCTCCTTACCGTATCTCAATCACAGGAAAAGCCAAAAAACATTATAATTGAGGCTTATCTCCCCTACTGGACAATATAGCAGATAGAGACCATGTCTGCTTTCTTCATAATTTTATCTTAGATGTCTTACATAGGCCATTATGTACAGAAGGAATTCTCTAATTAGCCACTAAATAGATTCTGGCTAAATACTTCATTTAACCTACAACCCACTGCATTCTGTTTTTCTTGTCCATAAATCCTTTAAAACTATTCTTGCCATGGTAAATTTCTAAATTCCATGGAAATTTTCAAGGGTCTAATTTATCTGACTATATTATAATAATTTTAAACTGCTTGACCACACCTGTCTGGCAATTGCCAACTGTTTAATTCACATAACAATCCTGATTTTTCTTCTTTCAATTTTTAGTAATTTTATATCTTTTTCTCCTCTTCCTTTGAACATGGTAATTATCTTGATATTTTATAGAGTTCCATTTTCAATCCTTCTTTTATTTAATCTCACCTAAAGTATTCCAAAATTTGGACAGCTATCTACAATGTGAGAAACTTCAGTATAGTAATCATCAGCTTTTTCCAAAACCATATATCCAGTTCCTCACTGAATATCCCCATACAAACTTCAAGTTTGTTATAGACAAAAATAAGCCCATTATCTATCAATCACCTCCTTCTTCACTCTAAGTCTTCTTTGATTCTGTATTTCCTATGTCAATGAATGGTCTAGCATTCCAGCCTGCTGTCAATACCATTAAATAGGTAACCATCAATCAGTTGTCCTTTTTACTCAGATATTCAGTTATCAAATTCTGTTGGCTCTGTTTATACTTTTTTATTTGTGTAACTCTTTCTTTACCTTTTCCACAACTTTAGAAGTTGCCATCTTCAGTTTTCAATGAAACTATCAAAAAATCCTCCTAACCAGCCTGTACACCAAATACTTACTTCCTTCTACCTGTTATTTACATTGCTGCCGAAGTAAATATATCTACAATATATGATTAAATCATTCCCTGTTTAAAATCCTTTAGCTGTTTTTCATTATCTGTAATAAGAAGAACAACTGACTTAAAGAAACTCTCAGACTCCTCTCTAATTAGCATCTGGTTACCCAGTAGTCTCCACTCACTCACCATTAATTTCCTTTTGGACCTAGTGCCAGACATATTAGGCTGGTGCAAAAGTAACTGTGATTTTTTCCATTGAAAGTAATGATAACAACCACAGTTACTTTTGCACCAACCGAATAGAAACTATTCCAAGTCCCTCAAGTATACTAGATCTGCCTCTCCTCTGGTTGTTGCATGTGCTTCCTCCTTTCACATGGACAACTATTTATCTCCCAGATTTCAAGCATCATGTCTTCCCTGAAGTTTAAACTTGCTCTGTCTTCAAAGTTCATTTTTTGGGAACTCTGTATATATCCTACTAACATTCACTGTAGTTATAGCATAGAAATTGTTATCCTGTATTAAGTTCCTGTCTTTTCCTAACTCTTTACAATATTGTGTTATATTGAAACCTTATAAAAGTAAAAAATACTTTATAATTTCTGAAGCACAATTTTGACACAATGCAATTTCTTTATTAGAAACTTTGTTCTTTCTTCTTTTTATAGTCAGAGTCTCATTCTGTCACCCAGGCTGGGGTGCAGGGGCATGATCATAGCTCACTGAAGCCTCAAACACCTGGGCTCAAGCAATCCTCCTGCCTCAGCCTCCCAAATAGCTAGGACCACAGGAGTATACTATCATGCCCGGCTTGTTACTGATTTTGAGTGACTGAAACCAGAATAATAATTCCAAAAAAACCTCTCTTTCAGGAGGTACATTTTGGTTTTCAATATTAGTATTGTATATAAATGTCTGCTGATTTTATTGTTAAAAATTCACTATTTTTTTCCATGTGGGTTTTTGCTTGTAAAAAGTGCTTTCTATGGATGTAGATAATTTATGGGAATTTGTTAACTTTTTCAGACTAGTTATATTTTATTTTTATATGCACAGTGATCATTCATTAAATGACCTCCTTTTCTCTGTAAGTCTTCATGCTCTTGCATATATATCTCTTACATTTTATCTGGAAGTTATATTTAAACTAATAAATTATGTACTGTGAAATTCATTTAATTGTTTTAAGAAAACTGTAGGAACCTCTAACAATGTTTTCATTGTTTCCATAGGCTGTGTTTGTCTATAATGGAAAAGCTAAAATACTCAAACTTTAATATGTTTCCCTACCATGTGGTGGAAAACATTTTTGAAAGTTAGATACAAGGTTAGGATTACAAAAGAGAGACAGAGGTTGAGCTCTTGATTAACAAAATGGAATTCATGATTTTCTAAAATTGTGACTCATTAAATTTGAAATTTCTTTCATTGCCCCTTTGTGGATAGGCTCTACAATACGACTATCTGGGGACACAATAAAATATTACATGATACTAAGTACATAAAAATACAGAAAATAAAATTATAATTCTGTATAAATACTTGGGAGTTTGAAAAAATATCAAGGTATTTTGAAATTCATTGTCGTAATTACCACCATCTTAGTATGTGTCTTACTTTTGGGAATAATCCATAAATTATAATATTTAAATAATGGTTCCACTAATATTCTTAGCAATTTTTATTTTTGATTGATTAGACTGAAATAACCCTTTGGAATGGATTTACATTTCTATTTATTCACATACTATAGATATATTCCTTTTGTAAGCAGTCAAACGAAGTAGGATTAGGTATTTCTGACAAAAAGCTGACTGAGCCAAAAGTTAAAATGAAACTGATATATTGAAATAAAACCGGTTTATATTCAGTTCTGCCTAATGGAAAATTGGGATATCTGATATAATGTAGAGAATTAGTGATTTCAGTTTCTGAAAAAGATGTAAACATGTTTTGATATTGTTGTTATATCGAATTTTGGTACATAGGGCATTTGCAATTGCAGAGTTAGTATTGGACAATGTGCATCACATTAGACCTGTTAATTTCATGCAGGATGCTAGTATTGGTATCATTACATTGCCTTTGTAAAGAATGTCGCTCATTATTCCACTGAATGTTTATGCCCTGAAAACACTAAAGGCCCTGGTGGATATTTTCATTAAGATGATATCTAGGGACAGTTAATGAGAATGGCTTGAGAAAGTTGGTTTCCTTTTAGGTAATATTTGAAAAGTAAAAACCAGAGGAAATAAGGTATTTATCTAAGTGTGTTTATTCAAGGGTTTAATTGTGGTTCTTATTGCAACTTATCTTACACTGTTCCCTGTGTGTTTACCAGGTTCCAGAGACATTATTTATCCTTTAGCAAAATCTTTATATCCTGAAGTTTCATTTTGAAGATTATTTTCTATTTTTACTTTTTTTATGGTTTACCCACAGCCTTGCTGCCTTTCATGTTAAAGTCCTGTATTCATTTATTTTTCCTTGAAATTAGATCTATTAATTTCTAGGTCATATGCTCTGTATAATTCATTTTGATGAGTACTCAAAATTGTAAATGTTAACTAGAGTAGAAAAGAAATTTTAGCATGTGCTAGCAAATGTCCTTCGAACATTGGCAGTAAAAAAATCCAACTAAAAACTCCTACCAAAGACAATTTGATCATAAACCTCTCAAGCAGAAAATTGGCAATCACTGTAGAAACAATTCCTCAGGAAGGTATTCAACTTTCAAATAACCCTGAAATAAAGCAACACAATGACCTTTGCTTTCCAAAGATGAAACCTTACTCCTACGTTTATATCAGGATCCGCTAGAAAGCAAGCCTTCAGCAAAACAGAAACAGAGTCAGCCGGAAGCATGAGCCTCCTTTAATTCACAAGGTAAAAATATGTGCTACTTTTTTCCTGAACATTAAAGAGGACTCAATTAGTTCCAAAGCCTTTGGGAAATGGCACAGATTTGAGAGGTATAAGTTATATTAAGATCATAAAGACAGACACCAGGGCTCATTAAGCACTCAGTGAATGGAAGTGTGTCCCTAGCTTTTTATACAATTTAATGCAACTGATGCAAGTCTGGAATCGTTAGGAATATAATCAAGAAACAGTGGTGAACTTTTTGTTGCCTTTCTTTCAGTTTACCTTTAAAGATTATCCTTAGCATTTTAGACATGTGGTGGGTGTGGTATGTCCGTAAGGCTCTGCTCCTTTAACACTATATGCATATGTCATATGCATACATTTATACTCATGCATAAATACATGTTCAGATTCCACTGTTTCTTCGTTTATGCCAACACAACTTCTAGATAATTACATTTGAATATATGGGTATATATATATATTTTTTTCAGCTAGTAATAACTTCTACAATAAATTTGAATTTGAATTTAGGAAAGGCATTGGAAATTATAGAAAATGTATTGAACATTTACTTTAAGCCATCATGACAAAACTCACTTCACCACAAGTCACTAAGATAATCATATCAAAATGGAAAAATTAAACATAACCTAAATATTTAAATTTGTAAATATACCTGTCCCAGAATAAACAAATAAGAAAATATGTAAATATATATTGCGGAAGAAAAATCCAAGTCCTGTTTTCTTACATTTATGATATACTCAATTGTAACATGTTGTTTACATTGTTGTCATTCCTAACCTACTATTACTATGAAAAGGAGACTTCCAGATTACAACATTTTAAAGGTAACAAAATGTAGGAAATTATACTAACAACCAAAGACAACCACAAATATTGAAATGTACTTAAGAACTCAAAATTGTCGTATGTATAGATGGACAAAAAGGTCCATTCACCTTCACAACCGTAAATTTCATCAATTAGCAGGCAGAAAGGAAACAGGCAAACGTGATGAGTGGAATGAGCCACTGACATGGGTTGGAGTCTCAAGTCTAGGGTTATATGAATGTGATTCTCTTGGATCCTCAGTTTATTCTTTCACAAAATAAGGAGGATGAACTAGAGTACATCTTTTTCATCTCTAAAGGTTTATAAAGGTAAATGATTATGAGCTTGATTCTTCAGAAAAGAATCTGAAGGGAGAAAGAGAGAGAGAGAGAGAGAAGACTCCAATCTGCTGCTCTGAGATGTGGGGGTGGATAGAGGTATGGCACTGGGAAGCCCTTGCCTTTGAAACCATGCCCCTTGTGGACCCGGGAAGAGAAGTTAACACAGTCCCTCAGTATCATGTTGTGTGAAAGATTTTTTTTTTTAACTCCATTAAAAATGTGTTCAAAAAAGAAGTTAGCATTAGTGATTAAAGCAGGTTAGTTCCAATTATTTGAAAACTTTTATATATGTAATAATGTTTTAAAACAGTGAGCAATTTAGGAGTCACTGCATTTCAACCAAAATTTAAAAGAGAGTTTATTAATTTAAGTATAAAAGTATATGTTACTAATGCCTAATCACATACTTAATATAAAAGATATCATGTTTTATTTTTAAAAGTTAGGTTATTATATCTAATTAGATATGTACTCTGTCACTACCAATTCACTCAGAAATTTGAAGAAAATAGCATTAAACTGAAAATGCTAACCAAGTATGCATCTGCAGCAATAGAACGCATAAGGTGACAATAAATTTTCTAGAAAGCTGAGCAGGTTATAAAAGAACAGTTTCATTGATTGATTAATCTGAATTTAGATGTGTTAGGTATGCAGTTTTCATGATAAAATGATATTGTGCAATTCAGGAACAGAAGTGGTTGCCAATTTGAAATATGTTCCTTATTGAAAAATTCACTGAACAGATGTTTGATAACCAATAAATCCTGTCATTTATATCATGTTTTTATTTTGTTCTGCTTTTGTTTATCTGAGGCAGGAGTAAAAGCAGATTGGTGGGATGTTAAGATACTTGGGTTCTGCTCTTGGCTTTACCTTTAATTGTCTTGATGGCTCCATGCAATTGAATGGGTTGCGTTAGAGGATTTAACTTATGACCGTTCGACATTTCCAGTCTCTAAAATAGCATTTGCTTGTGAAGAATATGTTGGAAAACATGGCTAGCAGAATTACCTAGGGTGATTTTTTTCTACCAATAAATGTTCCTGATTTTCCTCCTATCTGAATTTGCTCTTCCTCAACATAGCCATTTCTGCAATCACTTCTGATTCTCAATTCTCTAGGACAACTTCACACTTAAACTGTGATTTCTTCTCTTGGTTTTCCCACCTAGTCAAACTTCAGTAATTCCCTTTCGCTCCAGTTTTTTGTTTTTTTTTTTAATAATTCACATCTCTATTTCTTTTGTTTCCTATGTATTATATTTTCTTTGTTTTTATTCTTCAATCTGAGGTACACAATTATAGGAGTTGGAGTAACACAAATGTAAATGGACATTATATAGATGAGCAGACCTTTTTTTTTCAGAAATATTTTTTGTGTAAATGCCTGACTAAATAATGATACTTAAACTATGAGCATTATGAACTGGATGATATAATTAATTAATGTTCCCAATTTAATGACATTATTTTGGCCCTAAATATGACAGTTAATAATTTAAAGAATTTAAAGAATTATTTAAATTCTAGTAAGTTGGCATTCTTTAAATTCTTTAAATTGTTTGTATGTTTCTGTCTGGCTTAAGCTGATATTTTAAGCATTTGTATACTTGATTGATTTTCTGGAAATAATTGCTATTTTGTAATGGAGTTTGTAGTTGTAAGAGGTGCCTTTGCAATTTTAAGATTTTTTCTTTATGTAGTTTACATGAAAATCCAAGTACTTAGGAATTAGAGAAATTCAGCATCGTGTTAAGGTGACAAAATACTACTACTACTTCTACTACTACTATAGAGTAATGTAACAAATAAATGCCCTTGTAGGAAGAAATTCACAAATTTACTTTATATTGTTTTTTTCAGATAGTCACTTTTAACCAATAGGTGGAGAAATCTTTACAGTGTTGTTTGAAGTGTACTGAAGGCACCACCTCTCAAAAATTCTAAGCAATGTAAGTCCTGTATGTGATTAAGGATTGCTCCTATATTCAAAGGGACATAACTATAGAAGTGAGGTCTGCTATTTTTTTTAGTTATGAATTTATTGCAATGAGTTCTATGGAGCTTTCAAATGTAGGAAAGAGCTCAGAACTACAATTTACATGATAAGACAAAAAATAAAGGAACATTTGAAAAGTGGTTACTAATCAGAGAATTGCTGAGGGAGGCCAACCCACGTACACAGGCATTGCAAGTTGGATTTTGTAAAGCCAGAAAACAGTATGAGAATAAAGGAAGCAACAATAGCAACAAAAGGCAATTGTAAAAGGATATAGATCCGGATTTTTTCCCTTTCAAATTAGGTGGTAAACACTGCAGGGCACATTTTGATATACAAGAGTCAACTGATTATTGATGTTGCTTTTGGTGGAGGAAGATGAGACTCCAAGCTGCTTTTGAAAAAAGGTTCTACCTTTTCCTGCCCTAATTTCTGTGTGCAAGTGGAAAGTTGTACTTGCTTAGAAGAAGACTAAACTTTTAAATTTTTATAATGTAGCCACATGTCTGACAGATTCATTCTGGGTTTCAGGACATTTGACTCTCCCCTCCTACCTCTTTTTTTTTTTATAGTAACTATATTTCTGTCTTCTATTTAAAAGAGCAAGTTGGAAATAGTTCCTCTGTATCTTCTGTCAAAGGTGAAGTGATACTACAAGAAAATTATTATGCTTATATAATTTATATGATTCATATGTATACTTGAATCAAAAGACATCATACAAAGTATAATTTAATATTTTAATGCAACATGAAACTACTTGGAATGAAATCAGTTTTGAAATCCACTGGATCAGGCTAGATTATCCTGAGATAATTTTTAAAACCTCCCAGTCTCAGACTTTAAACTCCACAGATTTTACTTCTTTTTCATGCTTTATGCCCATTATGAGTCTCAGTTCTCTGCATTATTCTAACCCTGGTACATAGGCTAAGAAAGGCTATCATACTGAACATGGTCATTAAACCATGACAGAAAGAAAAGAAAGCTCTAGGGGACCCACACAGGCAATTAAGTAACACAGAGCACTCACATTTAGCAACCGTTAACTAAAGTATTCACATGACCGGACAACCACAGTGAGCAAAGAAGTGCTGTCATCACTCATGTCTAGAATAAGAACTAAAAATATTTAGGGAGTAAAAAGATAACCACCACAAATCAAAATTGCATAAAACAAATATATATAAAAATAGTAATTACATGGTCATTTAGGCCACATTTGCTATACACATAGTACTAAGACTATTTTTATACGAATTAGAGTCTACTATATAAGATACACATTAGGATTTTATTTTAGATTAAATATCATGAAAACTTTTATTTTTGTTTCCTTTATCCTGAGGCTTATTTCCTATCTAGCATGGTTCAGTGTATAATGGATATGGTTTCCCTTTTTGCCATGGCTGCCAGGAAACAAGATACATTTGAAACTCAATCACAGCAATTTTTTCCTTTGCATTCAAACTTGGCTATTTGGCATAAGAGGCCTCATTTGTCTCATCTCAGCTTTTAACATGCCTTCCTTACTAAGCTTAATCATTTCTAGCTTTTGATTTAAAGTGAAAGATAGGCAACTCTTCCTTTCACATGACTCTCAGTGATCATTGTAGGTTTATTAATTGGACTAATTTCAATACTGTTGTATCACAGAAATGGGAAAGTCTGAGGAAAAAGAGAAACTGTGGGAAGAGCCAGTTGGTTGAGCAGCAAGAACACAAACAGCCATTGATTAAGGTTGCTATCTGATATGGGCATAGTCCGCAGTGCGCCCAAGCAACTACAATGGTAACATCAAAGATCAATGATCACAAGTCACCATAGCAGATTTAACAATAATGAAAAGTGTGAAATATTGCAGGAATTACCAAAATGTGATATAAAGACATGTAGTGCACACATGCCGTTAAAAAACATGGCACCAAAACAATTGTTGATTGCAGATTTCCACAAATCTTCAATTTGTAAAAACAAACAAACAGAAACAAAACACTATGAAGTTAAATAAAGTGAAGTAGAATAAAATTAGGTATGGTTGTATAGCAATTAATAATAACATTTTCTTAAAGTTAGTAATATAATACATTTAGTGAATGCTTAAAAATATTTTATAGTAAATTCAACTTGAAGCTAGTTATTGTCTAGATGATGTGATTACATAGTCTGGTCAACTCAATTTTCACTATAAATCTATGTATCACATAATAGCACATTTGTACAATTTTCTTGTGATATTTACTTAGGAGTTGGTATTTCTTTTCTATAAAGACAACTTTCACATTAAATGGTCAGCTTGTATGCAAATATTTTAAATTTCCTCAATCAGTTCTATCTCCATAGAGCTCATAATTAATGTTCATAAGGCAGATTTAATTAAGAGGATGCCAAAGAAGTGTATGTTGGACCTGAGTGACTTGGGAGTAGGATTGTTTTCCATATGCATTTCAAGTTTGTCATTAAGCAAAATAGCTTTGGATAGAAAAATGATTTACTGTCCTTAACACCCACGTTTTTAAACAAATTATAATTTGCATATTCTAGGTAATTTGCATTTGCAGAGACTGCTTTGAGTTCTGTCCTAGGCTATTTGAATTCAGGTAAGTGGGCAGACAAACAGCACAATGCATCAAGTCTTGTGATTAAAAATTAGCAGCCAAACACTGTTTATGAAATGCCGATGAACTTTTATAGTGATCTACCAAGGGTCATGCTGGCTGTTGGAGTTATAATTGGTATGCTCAAAGAAAAGCCACCTTGTCAGTGATAAGGATGTAATAAATGAAAGGAGGTGGAACCAAAAAATAATTATATTTGTGGACTTCAAAATTATTATTTTATTAGAATATAAATTAAGTCACCCTGAAGATGTAGAACTTTATTACTGTATGTGATCAACTTTGATTATATGTAATCATAAGTTGCTGAGATGTAATGTAATGTTTGAACTAGTATTTTTTTCTTTAGGTTTTAATTAAACATGATCCTAATATAGAATTAACAACCAAGGCATGAAATCACACTTTAGAACATGATCAAACAAAATATTTGCATAATTAATCAGGCAATAAACATCCAGTGCAATTAATTAGTACAGACCAAAAATAAAGCCATAAGAGAATTTTAGTATAATTTTAAGTTCTTTATATTCATAACAATCCTTTTAAAAAATCATTTTATATTTTTTGAAGTTAATCTTTAAGATCTTTTTTTGTTTGTGACCAATAGTTTTATAGTTTTACAAGAGTAAATACTTCCTCCTTTCCTCATTCCTTTTTTTTTTTTTTTTTTGACACAGAGTCTCACTCTGTTGCCAAGGCTGGTGTGCAATGGCATGATCAGGGCTTACCACAGTCTTGGCCTTCTGGTCTCCCAACATAGCCTTCTAAGTAGCTGGGACCACAGCCATGTGTCACTATGTTTGGCTAACTTCTATTTTTATTTTTATTTTTAGATATGGGGTTCCCTATGTTGCTCAGGCTGGTGTTGAACTACTGGGCCTCAAGTGATCCTCCTGCCTTGGGATCCCAAAGTGTTGGGATTACAGAAATGAGCCACCACAATCAGCCTGAATACTCTTCTGTCATTAAAAAACATGTTCAGTAATAATCTAATCAATGTGACACTGTCTTTAACACATCATTTGTATTACAGGGCTCAGATGAGACATTAAAAAGAAAACAATATTGATTTGTTTTCACTGTCAATCCCACTGCCACATCAGCAGCCCTTTCCCTGCTCTAGATAGCCTAGACAGCCTATTTCACTTTTCTGCTTAAGTCTTGACTGCATTGAAGCTAGTCTGGTGTGTATTATTTACAACTTAAAAGTATATTTGAAGTCACGGAGCACCTTTCCTACAGTGCTCCAAAATAAAGGGTTCATCTTAAAAACACTTAAGTGAAAATAATTACAATATAATTAATAATATTGTACTTTAATTTTCATTTAAAATTAAAAGTATATTTCAAAGACAGGGTAAAATTAATTTAAAAATTATCCATAATGGCAGTAAGCTGTTCTGAGAGAAAACTGGTAAAATGTGTTGCTCAACATGTAATGGTGTTCACATTGCAGCTTCTATGGTGAAATTCACCTATTCAACCTACTGTATTCCTTAAGAATATACTCTCAGGAGAGAAAGACAGTTGTTTCATGAATTCTCTATTCATTTACCAGATTGTTATTTAGTGAAAAAGACAGAAATTAATTACTACCCAGTTAAATATAAAATTACAATTTAAAATAATCATGATAAAATGAAGGTTTCTTCTTAGATTCTGTCAGTGATTTTTACATTCATCTTAAAGTAAATAATTATTATTTTTAAAATCCCTAATATGGTAGATACTCATAAAAATAATTTGTCTTATGAATAACATGTTGCTTATTTTAAGTCTTAAACAGAAATATGTTTCATAAATATATGTAGTACATTATTTCTGTTTAGAACAGGTTTAACTTTTTTGTATAGATGTTTTAATATTACAAATAGTATTAATGTATTTCAGGGTTTCAGGACAGTTACTGTATTTGTAAATTTCACTATCTTTATGATTTGCAAATTTATACATACCATTGTAATTATTTTTTTCTGAATGTGATAGAGCTTCAGGAAATTCCTAATAGTTATACATGTATACATAAAAAGTCAGAGTTTAATTCTAGAATATTATTTATTTTATTTTGTTTCATGAGAAAACAAAACTGGAGTCTTGGTAATTTAATTTTTTTCTTTTAATGTTAAATTTAGATTTTGCAATTCATTGTGACAACTGCAAATAGCTTATTTAGAACATAGCAAGACCATTGGCAATGCTCATTAACTCTAGGGAAAGATTTTAACAGTCTTCATTTAATTTTAATAACCATAATATTCTCTAAATATATTGGGATGCTGGATAAAGTATTTATTGGGAAAATGGATAAGTAATATTATTAAATAACATTTTAAATATTTCCTATTAAATACATACATATAATGAAATAATTTTAATCTCATTTTTAACCATTTCCCCCATCAAACCTTCTAGCTATTTTCATCTGTTATACTTTTCATTTCTATCTTCAGCTTTGATTTGGAACCCATTTAGAAAGATGAAAAAAATATAATGACCTCTCATGCATTTATAGAAACAAGTGAATGTGTTTATTAGATAATAAAAGAATGGAACTGTAAATTTAACCAGAACTATAGCTATGAATGTCACTGTGAAGAATCAAAGCTTTCGTTTCATTCAACAGCAGCTCACAACAGATTGTATAAAGAAGATTTTTTTTTCCCTCAGAAAGCATTGTATACATGAAAGCTATCTCAAGTAAAAGGCATTGTAATAACTTCAGGTATAATTGTCATCTATTTTCCTGTAAGTATTTTCTTTTTTCCCATTCTTCCCCATTTATATCCCAGTCTTTCTACAAAAATAGAATTTAACCTGAACACTCTTCCAAGTACTCAAAAAATAATGTGTAAATTTGCAAGAGCAATAAGTTAACCTCAAAATATGGTTATCAACTATAGATGTAATAGGGATTTTTAAATAAATTCTATGGCAATTTTAGCAGAGAAAGTAAGCAACAAAAACAAGAGACTGTCTTGTGTGAAGTTATATTTATAATCTGATCTGAAGAATTGAACATGCATATCACAAAATCTGGCAGTTTAACTACCTGGCTTTATATTCAAGCTCTTTCAGCACTTGAACAGGCATCACAAAATCAATACATCCCAAACCAATCTCTCAATACTCTTTCCAAAAACAATATATTTCTTTCACAATAATTTACATCTTAGTAAATGACAACTTTGTTCTTCCAGGTGCTCAGGCTTTTTTTTTTTTTTTCACACCCCTCATGTAATTTATTAGCAAATCCTATAAATGTTCTCCTCAAAATATATCCAACACCTACTCTCACTGCTACATTGCTACCGCACAGTTCCACGTTGCTCTCCATTTCTTCTGTCATTTCTTCCCAACCAATCTCTGTGATTCTCTCCTACCATCATCTAGCAGCTATAGGGCCCTTTAGAAACATAAGACAAATGACAAAATTTTATTTTTCCTTTTTGTCACAACATTAAGTGAAATAGCCAGGCACAGAAAGACAAGTACTGTATGTCCTGACCCACATGTGGAATCTAAAAAAGTTCATGGCATGGAAGCAGAATAGAATGGTGGTTACCAGAGGCTGGGGTAGTTGGGATGGATGGGGGAAGGGGAAATGTTGGTCAAAGGATGCATAGTTGTAGTTAAGTAGGAGGAATAAGTTCAAGAAATCTATCATACAACATGGTGTCTATCGTTAATGACAATACTATATTCTCAAAAAACCCAAAATAATGGATGTTAAGTCTTCTCACCATAAAATTGGTAACCATTTGTTAATTAGCTAGATTTTACTGTTCTGCAATGTATATGTACTTCAAAACATCACGTTGTACATAACACATATGTACAACTTTATCTGTAACAGGCAGATCATGTAATTCATTTGTACAAACCCACAAGAGCTTTCAGTTCATTCAGAGACAAGACCTTCTAATGGTTAATAATATCCTACATGGTCACTCTGAATACAACTTTTTGACATTCGCCTCTTTATCTACTTTGTTCCTACCACAACAACCTCTGAATTCTTATAACTCACCCAAGCAATGTCCCTGCTATGAGCCTTTCTAGCAGATCATTTCTTTGCCTGAAGCTTCTTCCCTCACACCTCCCTATGATATACCACCTTGTGTCTTACAACTCTCTGCTCAAATCTCAGCCCCTTAGTGGATCTTTCCTAACTTTATCTGGCACCCCACACATATTTTATCTTGCTTTCCCTTCCTGATTTTTTTCCCTATGTTTTCATCACAATATGAAAATTCCATGAGAGAAGGAATTTTTCTATTTTATTCATTACTATATATACTGGTCTTAGAAAATGTCTAATCATCCAAGTGTTCAGTAAATATATCTTGAATAAATAAAAATGTTTATATTTTAAATGACATAAAGGTAGCTTTAAAGAAAATAAAAAAGTAAGAGTTTTCATTATACTGTTTTACCTTCCTATTATTCTTACAGTAATTAAATATAGAGAATTACTTATAAATATATTTGCTGTTCTGAGATTTTTATGTCATCTTGACAGCACGATAAATACTATGAAAAGAGAAGAAGAAAAGAAGTTGGATTTAATTAATATAAAGAAATCTAACGATGAATGCAATATAAATACATTTAAAATGTAAAGGGTATAATTTTAAAAATGTAACATGTATGCCTTAATCATACTCTGAAAAAGATGATGAACTGAAATCACCTGTGGTTGACTATATGACTTTTTAGGGATCTATTTTTCTCTTTAGTAAGTCTTTTTATTTTTCAATATTAAATACAAACCAACATATTGAAGGTCCAAAAGAGATTTGTTTTTGCTTGTTTTTCCTCTGCATGTCTCTATTTAGTAATTTCCCTGTGATAATTTAAATATTATAAATATATTTTGAAGTAAGCTTTCAACCCTATATATGTCAACTTCACTTCGTTGATAATTTAGAAGATTTTTAAAGAGTGTCAGAGATTATAGTTACAGATAGTCAACTTGAAGTGAGAAGAAAAGAGTAATTTTAAAAAAATAAACTAAGATGCTAAAAAGAACCAAGAAACTAAAATTTAAAATATAATGACACACATAACATGTTATTTTATATATCCTATACTGTGTTAAATCTTTCAATTCAACAAATTTACTTTAGGCTTTTCTAGGAAGTACTTTTCCCATGACGAAGATTTCATCAGATTTCCTTAGGGATTTAAATTCCTTATCAGAGAATTCCATGTGAAGTGATATGCAAAGGTCTCCAGGATTATTTAAAAAACAAGCAAACAAACACAAAAATCCTTCACAACAGTGTGTACAGGATGCAATATTTTGTGTAAGAAAAGGAAAAATAGGACTATATATTTGTACATCATTTGCATGAAGATACTGGAAGGATACTCAAAAATAAAGTGACTTGCTATGTTTCAAAACTGATTAATGTTTATGGGAGCAGAAGTGGAGACAGATGTATCAGTGGAAAATTTGTGTACCATTTAACTTTTTTTTTTTTAATTGCATTTTAGGTTTGGGGGTACATGTGAAGAACATGCAAGATTGTTGCATAGGTACACACATGAGAACGTGATTTGCTGCCTTCCTCCTGAATATAACACTTAAAAATAATTTTAAAAGCCCTCCATATAATATTATATACTTTCTCTTGATTGTGGAAACAGTAGTTGAATCTGATACACTTTTGAAAATTGTAACTAAACTGCTCTTCAATTTGTTGTATTTTAGTTGTTTACAGTCATAGTATTCTGCTTGGAGCAGGGTAGTGGCATAAAGCACAGGAAGAATTTTGAGGAATTTCTTACTTTATAATTGATAGATAACACATATCAGTGACTCTATTGTCTTTATTAATTAATTAAAAACTAATATGGTCAGAATACTTTTATAGTAATATTTGAAAATGAACACATCTAAAAATGAACTATGACTAACTGTAATTTTTTTTAGATAACGGGTAGAGATGAGACATAAAAGAAAAACTTATGAAATAGCTATTTTTTTTTTATATTCAACAGGCGAGTCACATGACCCTTTAAGTGAAGATGCACACTGCTTCTCACATTTTGCCACTAAAATAGAACAGATTTTATCTCTGATTTGGAAATTCATGAAATTACATTCCTGTAAAACAACAGAAAAATATGATTCCATATATTTGCCAACACCTATCTTTTGTCTTTTACAAAATAGACATTCTAATGGGTAAAAGGTGATATCTTGCTGTGATGTTAATTTT
The DNA here is from genome assembly GCF_009761245.1 of Sapajus apella. Classification (NCBI taxonomy): domain Eukaryota; kingdom Metazoa; phylum Chordata; class Mammalia; order Primates; family Cebidae; genus Sapajus; species Sapajus apella. Next base: position 29,428,416 of record NW_022436946.1, on the reverse strand, counting down.
CATTTATCTGATGACTAGTAATGCTGAGTATTTTTCATATACCTATTTGTAATCACATCATGGAAAATGGGGTTTCCATCCCCTCAAGCATTTACTCTTTGTGTTACAAACAATCCAATCATGCTCTTTTCATTATTTTAAAATATAAGATTAAATTATTATGACTATAGTTGTGGGGATTCAGTCAGGCTGGTGGGAGAAATTTTAGTTATAGAGAATATACACAAATCCTTTTGGAAGGCCTAAGGGTTTTTACGATAGTTCTTGGCTGAAGGTAGCCTTGTCCCTTAAGTTAAATAAATTAGAGTGGAAACAAAGGAATGTGGGGAGTTTCCCTGACTAACTTGTTTATTCATGTGGTTCTATAAAGGAACCCTTACTCATTCTGGATGACTTTCTTACGGGGAGGTAGACCAGGGATATTATCCATGAATGGTGTTTGCTTTAAGCCTTGGAGCCTGACCTTAAATCTCTACCCACTAGCAGTGTTGACTCAAAGCCTTTGTCATATAATGTATACTGAATAAAGGCCAGCAAGGCCAGAGTGTCAGGGCCAGCAGCTGCTGTCTCTTTGCAGCATTCTCCTCGAGTGTCTGTCAGTGGCCTGGACACCCCAGCCCACTCATGCACTGAATTCTGTGTCTGAGTGAATTTATTCATCTGCTGTCGAGTCACCATCCTTCTACACTCTATCTCCATGAATTCAATTGTTTTGATTTGTAGATCCCACAAATAAGAGAGAGTAGGCAGTGTTTGTCTTTCTGTGTCTGGCTTATTTCATGTAAAGTAACAATTTCCAGTTTCATCCATACTGTTGCAAATGACAGGATCCCATTCTTTTTTATGGCAAAATGGTACTCGATTGTGTATAAGTACCACAGTTTTTTAAATCCATTTGTCTGTTTGTAGACACTTAGATTGCTTCCCAGTCTTGGTTATTGTAAATACACTGCAACAAACATGAGAGTGTAGATATTTCCTTAATTTCCTTCATTTGGGGTATATGCTTAGCATATACAACTTATTTATCAAATAAGTTTTCAGGATCATATAGTCACTCTATTTCTGTTTTTTTTTTTTTTTTTTTTTGAGGAAACTCCAAACTGTTCTCCATAGTGGTTATACTAATTTACATTCCCACCTACAGTATATAAGGGTATTCTTTTCTTCATATCCTTTCCAGCATTTGTTATTCCCTGTATTTTGGATACGAGCCATTTTAATTGTGGTAAGCAGATAACTCATTATAGTTTTCCTTTACATTTCTCTGATGATCAGTGATGTTGAGCACCTTTTTATATACGTGTTTTCCATTTGTATATCTTCTTTCGAAAATTGTCTATTCAAGTATTTCTCCCTTTTAATTGGATTATTAGGCTTTTTTCCCCCTTTAGAATTATTTGAGCTCCTTATATATTCTGGTTATTAATCCCTTGTCAGATGAGTAGTTTGTAAATATTTTTTCTCTAATTCTGTGGGTTGTCTCTTCACTTTTGTGATTGTTTCCTTTGCTATGCAGAAGCTTTTTAACTTGAGGTAGTCCCATTTGTCATTTTTTTTTTTTTTTTGCTTTGGTTGCCTGTGATTATGGGATATTATTCAAGAAATTTTCACCCAGACCAATGTCCTGAAAAGTTTTCTCAATGTTTTCTTGCAGTAGTTTCACACTTTGAGGTCTGAGGTTTAAGTTTTTAATATATTTTAATTTGATTTGATTTTTGTATGTGGCAAGAGACAGGGATCTAGTTTAATTCTTCTGCATATGGATATCCAGTATTGCCAGCATCTTTTCTTGAAACTTTCTCTCCCCCACTGTATGTTTCTGACAACTTTGTCAAAAATGAGTTCACTGTAGGTATGTAGATTTGTTTCTTGATTCTATGTTGTTTTCCATTGGTCTATGTGTCTATTTATATGCCGGTACCATGCCAGCATGGTACTATAGCTCTGTAGTATAATTTGAAATTAGGTAAAGTAATTCCTTCAGTTTTGTTCTTTTTGCTTAGGATAGTTCTGTCTATTTGGCAGTCTTTTGTCATTCCAGAAAAATTTTAAAATTTTTTCTGTACCTATAAAGAATGACATTAGTATTAATAAGAATTGCATTTTACCTGTAGATTATAGATTATTTTGCGTAGTATGGATATTTTAACAATATTGATTCTTCCAACCCATTAACATGGATTATCTTTCCATTTTTTGTGTCATCTATAATTTTTTTGAAAGTCTTTTGTAGTTTTCATTATAGAAATCTTTCATTTATTTGGTCAATTCCTAGGTATTTTATTTTATGGGTATGGTAAATAAGATTACATTTTTCTTTCTTTTTTAGGTTGTTCACTATTGACATATAGAAATGCTCCTGATTTTTGTACATTGATTTTGTGTTCTACAACTATAATGAATTTGTTTAACTACTGGCTTTTAAGTAGTTGAAAATTACTTAATAGTTTTTTGATGGATATTTTAGGTTTTCCAAATATGAGATCACATTATCCGCAAAAAATAATAATTTGACTTCTTCATTTCCAATTTCGATGCCCTTTATTTCTTTCTCTTGTCTCATTGCTCCAGCTAGGACTACCAGTTTTATGTTGAATAACAGTGGTGACAGTGGGCATGTTTGTTGTGTTCCACATCTTTGAGGAAAGGCTTTCAGTTTTTTCCCATTCAGTATGATACTATTTGTGGGTCTGTTTTATACGGCTTTTATTATGTTTAGTTATGTTACTTCTATATCAGTTTTTTGTGGATTTTTATCATAAAGTATGTTGAATTTTATCAAATAAGTTTTCAGCATCAGTTGAAATGACTGTATGGTTTTTATCCTTTATTCTGTTGATACGATGTGTCACATTCATTGATTTGCATTTGTTGAACCATCCTTGCATCCCTTGGATAAATTTCACTGTGTCATGATGAATGAACTTTTTAATGTGTTGTTGAATTCAGTTTGCTAGTACTTCGTTGAGGATTTTGCATCAATGTCTATTGGAAGTATTGTCCTATGTTTTTGTTTTTGTTTTTTTCCCTGATTTTGGTATCAGGGAAATCCTGACTTTGTAGAATGAATTTGGAGGTATGCCCTCCTCTATTTTTTGGAATAGTTTAAATAGAATTAGCATTGGTTCTTTAAATGTTTTACAGAATTCAGCAGTGGAGCCATTGGGTATCAGGTTTTTCTTTACTGGGAAAATTTCTATTACAGCTTCAATCTCATCACTTGTTACTAGTCTGTGCACGTTTTGAATTTCGTCATGGTTCAATCTTGGTAGGTTTCATGTGTCTAGAAATGTATGAATTTTCTCTAAATTTCCAATTTATTGGCACATAGTAGCCCGTAATACTACTTTGAATTTCTGTGGTGTCACTTGTAATGTTACCATTTCATCTCTGATACCATTTATTTGATATCCCTTTTTTTCTTCATTCATTTGGCTAAAGGATTTGTCAATTTTGTTAAACTTTTCACAAAACTAACTTTTTTGTTTCACCGATCTTTTGTTTTGTTTTCTTCATTTCAAATCTATTGTTTTTTCTCCTTTAATTTCTTTTCTTCTACTAGATTGGTCCCTAGTGTCTTATTTGTATGTTGGGTGAGGTCTTGTTTTCCTGGATGATCTTGATGCTTGTTGATGTTCAGTGTCTGGGCATTGAAGTATTAGGTATTTATTGTAGTCGTCACAGTCTAGGGTTGTTTGTGCTTGTTCTTGAGAAGGCTTTCCAAGTATTCAAAGAGACTTGGATCCTAAGCCCAATAATGCTGTGGTTTTGCAGACACATGTAAGCACTATCTTGGTGGTCCTTGACATCTGGAAGAGTTCTCTGGATTACCAGACAGAGTCTCTTGTTCTTTTCTCTTGCTTTCTCCCAAACATAAGCTCTTTCCCTGTGTGCTGAGATGCCTGAAACTAAGCATGTAGTGATACAAACACTCCTGTGGCCACCATCACTGGGACTTTGCTGTGTCAGGCCTGAAGCCAGCACAGCACCAGGTCTTGCCTAAGGCCCTCTGTAGCCACTACCTGGCTACCACCTATGTTCACTCAAGTCCCTAGGCCACTATAATTAGTAGAATGCAAAGCCAGCCAGGTTTCTGTCTTTCACTTCAGGTTGTTGATTCTCTCAGACCCTTTAGCAGGTCATCATCCTGTCCTGGAGCCAGTGACTAGATTTAAAAACCTTTGAAATAACTGACATTCTATTTGTCTATGGCTAAGCTGGCACTCAAACCAAAATACAAAGTCCTACCCACTCTTCCTTTCTCTCTCCACAGGTATAGGAGCCCCTGCTGTCACTACCACCAATATCCATGGGTGGTTCTGCCAGGCCACTGCCAGTGTTCACTTAAAGCCCATTCACCTCGGGGTGAATGCTGCCAGGCCTAGAACTCATAATTCAAGTCATTGGACTCTTTGGTGGCCCAACACAGTTCCAGAAATGCTATTGAAGAGCCTAGGCCTGGAAAGGTGGACCCCAAGAGCCCAGTTACTTCTCTATCCAACAGTGGCTTAGCTGGTATCTAAGGTACAATAGAAAGTCCCCTTTACATTTTTATCCACTTTTCTCAAACTGAAGTAGTCTTTCATTGTACTCAACACAGCTGAGTATGTGCTGCATCACATTTGAAGTCATCATATCTTAAAGCCCAAGGTCCAGAGTACTAGGTGTTACTGTTAGACTAGGTCCTAGGTGTTACTGCTAGCTATCCAAGGCCCAAGGGCTCTTTATTAAGCAGCTGATGAATCCTGCCAGGATTGGGTCCTTCCCTTCAAGGCAGTGGATTCTCTTTTGGGCCAGTGTTGGTCTAGAAATGTCAACCAGGAGCTAGGCTCTGGAATACAGCCTCACAACTCTGCCTACTGCCTTATCCTACTGTGGCTGAGCTGGTATTCAAGATGCAAGACAAAGTCCTCTTCACTCTTCACTCTTCTCTCCTTAAGCAGAAGGAAGAAGTCACTTTTGTTACCATGAGCTGTACTACCTGGTGTTGGGGGAGGGGTGGTGCAAGCACTCCTTTAGCTACCCTGATTGATGTCTCCCTAGGCCACACTGCCCTCATCCACTGGCTCTGAGCCCAGTCAAGCACTAGGATTCACCCAGGGATGCAGTCCTCGTGTCTAGGCTGCCTTTCCAGTTTACTTGGGACTCCAGAGCACTTTGGCCGATGGTAGTGAGGCTTGCCAAGTAATTCAAGGTGCAAATGTTAAGATGGGTGATTCCCCTCTGGCTAGGTCTGATCCAAATGCTCCCTCTGTATGTGAGTGCTGTAAACCCTGCACAGCTTTGCTCTCTGCTATGACAGGGAAGCACTGAGTTCAGTGTAAAGTCACCCAGTCACTGCTATCTCCCTCTCCCATGTGCACAGACTCTCTGTGCTGTAGGGCTGCTGCCAGCGTCTGGGAGCATGGTGGCATCACCAATTCAAGACTGTCTCTCCTATCCTCTTCAATGCTTCTTTCATCAATACAAAGTTAAAACCGGGTATTGTGATTGCTCATCTGGTTTTTGTTTTTTGTCATGGTGCTTTTCTGTGTGCAGACAGTTGTAAAATGTGGTGTCCCTGTGGGGAGGACAAACAGTGTAGGCTTTTATTCCACCATCTTGCTCTGCCCTCTGCTTGCTTCTAAATCTGAGTATTTGTATTTGTTTTCTTGCTACGAGTTGTTTGTATTTCTTATATATTTTATCCCTTTATCAGATATATATGGCTTGCAAATATATTTTCCCAATCTGCAGAGTGTTTTTTTTCTTTTTTACTCTGTTAGCCCATTTAGCCTGAGTTTGCTACTTTTTGAATTTTTGCAATCAGACCTTGCAGATGACCTTGAGCAGCAGGCTATAAATAACTCCCACATGCTTAGCATTCCAATAATGGGACACTAGGCATAAATGGATTGTTTCCTTTTTTATGCAAAAGCTTTTTAGGTTGATGCAATCCCATTTCTGTGGTTTTGCTTCGTTGCAGATATTTTTAAGTCACATCAAAGAATCATTGCGCAGACCAATGCGAGAGCTTTTCCCCTATGTTTTCTTCTAATAGCTTTATAGTTTCAGATTTAGGTTTAAGTATTCTATTTTAAGTTGATTTTTGTATATAGTGTGAAATAAGTGTCCAATTTTATAGTTTTGCATGTGGATTTCTAGTATTCTCAACACAATTTATTGAAGAAACTGTCCTTTCACCATTGTGTGTTCTTGGTACTTTCGTTGAAAATCAACCGATTGTAAATGTGTGGTTTTATTTCTGATGCTCTATCCTTTTGCATTCATCAATACATCAATTTTGTGACAGTATCATGCTATTTTGAATACTATACCTTTGTAATATATTTTGTTTGGTTTTCAGTGTTTATGGGTACAGAATATTTGTGCATATTTATGAGATACATATGCTATGTTGTTACAAGCATACATTGTCTAATGACCAAATCAGGGCAATTTAGAAATCCATCACCTCAAACATTTATCATTTCTTTATGCTGGGAATATTCCAAATCCACTTATCTAGTTATTTGGAAATATACAATAAATTATTGTTAAAAGTAGTTATGCTATTTTGCTAGCAAACACTAGATCCTATTTCTACTATCTAAGTGTATGCTTCTACCCGTTAGCCAACTTCTCGTCCTTCCCCATTCCCGTCCCAGTCTCTGGTACCACAGAACTAGTCTCTATCTTCATGAAATTCACTATTTTAGTTCCCAGATATAAGTGAGAACATGCAATATTTGACATTCTGTGCTTGGCTTATTTCACTTAACACAATGACCTCTAGTTCCATTCATGTTGCTGCAAATTATGAAATTTTAATTTTTTTCTGACTGAATATTTCATTCTGTACATATTTCAAATTTCCTTTATTCATTCATCTGCCATTGGATACCTAGGTTGATTCCATATCTTGGTTATTGGGAGTAGTAGTACTGCAATAAACAGGGGTGAAGATATCTTCTTGATATACCGATTTTCTTTCTTTTGGATATATACATAGCAGGGGAATTGTTGGATCACACAGTTCTATTTTTAGTTTTTGATTAACCTCCTGTTTTATAGTAGTTACACTACTTTACATTCCCACCAGGAGTGTACTACCTTATTCTTTCTCTGCATTCTTGCCATCATATCTTATTTTTTCTCTTTTTAATAGTAATTTCAACTCTGGAGGGGGTTCAGATAACATCTCATTGTTTGGATTAGCATTTCTCTAATAATTAGTGATGTTGAGTGTTTTTTCATATACTTATTGGCTGTTTGTTTGCCTTTTCTTGATAAACGTTTATTCAAATCTTTTGCCCATTTTTTAATTAGATTATTTGCCGTTTTTTGTTTATTTGTTGTTTTATTTGCTATTTAGTTGTTTGAGTTCCTCATATAGTCTAGTTAGATACTTCCAGCTTTGTTCTTTTTTGCTCAAGACTGCTTTGGCTATTTCAGGTCGTTTGTAGCAATACACCAATTTTAGTTTGTTATATTATACCATTTTTTTTTCTGTGAAAAATGACATTGAAAATTTGATAGCCATTTTATTCAATCTTTGGATCACATTGGATAGTATAGACATTTTAACATTGTTATTTCTTCCAATCCATGAACATGAGCTATCTTTTAAGAATAAATATTTTAAACATTTTTTAGTTTTTATTTCTTTTATAGCAAAGAATTAAAAGAATGTTTGTCCTCAGTGTATTTAAGAATTCACTTAGGCCTGGCGCAGTGGCTCAAGCCTGTAATCCCAGCACTTTGGGAGGCCGAGGCGGGTGGATCACGAGGTCAAGAGATCGAGACCATCCTGGTCAACACGGTGAAACCCCGTCTCTACTAAAAATACAACAAATTAGCTAAGCATGGTGGTGTGTGCCTGTAATCCCAGCTACTCAGGAGGCTGAGGCAGGAGAATTGCCTGAACCCAGGAGGCGGAGGTTGCGGTGAGCCGAGATCGCACCATTGCACTCCAGCCTGGGGAAAAAGAGCAAAACCCCGGCTCAAAAAAAAAAAAAAAAAAAAAAAAAGAATTCACTTAATGGATGAATTACACCCTGAGATAAAAAATTTGAAATAGCTGCTTAAGGATAAAATTATTCTTTAACCTTAAAAACACCACACACATAGTTTTACTTGTTTCAATATTGCTGCTAGTATAGTCTCAACTACTCATATTAATTGTAACATTTACCAAAAGTAGCTAATTTCTATTTCACAGAGTGCCATGCATAATTCAGAACTGCCTGCAATATAAGTGTTTAGCAGACTATCAAAGTGCTTCAGCACACAATAGTTTTAACTGACAAATATTGGCCTTAATTACGTAAATGTAGATTCTTAAAGTATTTCTGAACTTACAATTACTGAAAGAAGAAATTTTTCTTTAGCACAGTTAAAGTATACAAAACCCATTTTAGTTATTTCCTGGGAATTTCAGAAATATTTCATTTAACTAACTGCCTAATTATCTTTATAAACAAATCAAAATCAATATTTAGATGATATTATAATCAATGTTATTTTTCCTATAAATCAAATACTCTCTAGAAAAAAGAAAATATTTTATACTACCCAAGAGGTAAACAACTCCATGAATTACAGACACAGACATATAAACTATAGCTTATAGTGTCTGTTCTACAATTTCAAGAGTAGTAGGTCAAGAGTTAAAACAGAAACACAAGCATCTACTCCATATTTCAAAGGCCCTTTCTTTCCATAGACTTAAAATTCTTAAATATTTGAGTTTAAAACAGATAGATAAACAAATGCAAAGGATTAACAAACTACATCCTTATTGTCTCTCACCCAACAGAGTACTATTATCTATCTACAGAGATCACCAAATAGTTCGGATCATAAAACCAAATTCCCCAATTACTGCAGCAACCAAGGGGAAAATCTTACCACACATGCATGAATAAGAAAACACAATAAAACATATATAATCAGTGAAGTGGAAAAAATTTTCTAAAGGAACAAAGAGTTATAAAAGTTAAGCAAAAACCTTAATTTTTGTAACTCTGTTCCTTTAGAAAAATTTTTCCACTTCACTGATTAAAAGTGTACCTAGGTCTAAGTTATTACGAGTAACAGTTCCCTGACTGTAGTTTACCACTCTCTTTCAGGCAAATATTTTCAGCATTTTAGTAGATAAACTCCCAAACTGTTAAAATATTTTAAAGGTAACACCATAATGCTCATAAAAATACACATTTGAAATTAGCTCAATTGTCTCAGAATTTATATTTATCATCTCTTTGAAAATGGCCCTCCTGGTTTTAAAGATGGACACTTACATTTGTTTTATGTGAGTTCCTTTCTCCAGAAATTAGCCCTCAGGTCTCACAGAAGTATTAAGGAACTGAAACTCAACAGATGACCAGTTCCAGATAATGAGATACCAGACTCCTCATTCATCATGATTGCCTCCTTATCCCTCACTAATTCCTGTTTCCATTTCTTTTTTCTATACATACACCCAATTTTAGTTGGTTGGGGAGACAAATTTGAGACTTATCTCCAGCGTCCTTTATGACCTCACATGATTAAAGCCTTTCTTCCCTGACTATACTCGTTGTCTTGGTGATTGGCTTTCCATATGATGAGCAGCAGGACCTAGACCAAATCCCTGGCATCTTGGCAAGAAATTGAACATCTATCCAAGAGTTTACTTTTTTCCATTAAGAGCAAACCAATTCAAAAGGGTATCCAAGGAATACACACATACACAGGTAATCAAAAATGCTAATTACATCATCACTGAAACCTTTCATTTGCATTTTTGAAAATAACTATTGACTATACCATAAACTCTGTAAGGTACTTCTTTCTCCAAAGTTTGCAAAATAATCAAAAAGAATAAAAGATTCAGATTATTACAGATTCTTATATTATCAGATTACTCTGAGAGGAACTTCTAGATCTAAACAATGCCTTGCATCTCACTGAAAGGATACCCATTTATCTTTTTACTTTTTTCAAACCATTTATCTTTTTTTTTCTTGACACAAGATCTTTCAAAAAAAAAAAAAAAGGAGCTCTGAATCTGCTAATTGGCTTGCATCTGAGAATTGGGTATGAAATTTTGAAGCCCTGTCACAGCAATGCAAATCAGGTGTATGCCCAGAATTTTAGAGTAGTCAGATAGCTAGAAATGTACAGTGGGGGAGCTCCTGAGAAAGGAAACATCTGGGAAGGCTCACTCTAGGACCACCCCAAATTTGCATATTAATAGCATCTCTACTGCTGGAGTGGGTGGGCACTTAGTCAAATGTGGGCAGGAAGAAGAGGTAGCTACATGGAAAGAAATGCCCCAAGACACCTCTTAAGACACCCCAATAATCATTCACTCTGCAATTAAACTATCAGAACATCAATAGCTACGTTGATAAGAAGGGCATCCTAAGAGAAACCTGACTCTCTAATCTGTAATATATACAGATTAAGCCAAAGAGGGAAATCCCAAAGAGATACTCAGGTGGAATAGGTATAGATTTGACTGCCATACAACCTTCTTAGGGTGCAGGGCCGCCATCAGACTGGATTCACATTAAATTAAAAAAAAAAAAAAAAAAAATCCACAGGCTAGCGCATGCGCATAACCAACAGTAAAGAGTGTCCCACAAGCCTGGGGAAAAGGGGTGGGGCACAGGCAAGGACGTAAGGTAGGAGCGGGAAAGCCACAGAAAGGAAAAAGGTAGAGATTTGAACAGATGCAGGAATTTGAAGAAGTCCAACATAATAAGACTCCCTGCACAGGACCCTCGGAACTGTTTTTCCGCAGGATTATTCCTCTCCTCCCTTGGGGCGTACTTTTTTTTCCTGCAAGAAGCTTTTTACACTATATTTTTTTAGGTAAAGTTTCCTGTCTTTGTACTGTCTCTTGGTCAAAAGTTTTTTTCCAAGTTAGACTAGACTTGGAACATTTATTCTCCCCGTTAACAGGGAGACCTAGAATTCTTCCATTTTCTACATAATTCATGTAGTCCCTTAATAGACTGCCCATCTGTTTGATTCCTTGGGGCCCTGAAACGAGTCAGCCATCCTTACAGACTGTGGAAGAAAGAACAAAACCTGGTTACCCACATTACTGGGGCTTATTAGGCCAACCACTCCCACCTAGCGCTGGAGGTTTAACACCTGCTGCTCACACTCACCCATGTCTGGGATCCTATTGTTGCCGTGAAATCAGAAACCCTACATCTTTGAAGTGTCTTATATTTTTCTGTGCTGCTATAGAAAGATACTAAAAAAAAATGGTACAAGATGCTGTTGGTCCTTTCTCATATGTCTGTGTCTTTCGATATAGATTAGATAGATTTCTGTTTATTTTTTTCCTTTTGTTTTAGGTCTAGCAGCTAATTTATATAGGGCATCATCTAATGTGTTATTCCTAAAAATGAACTTCTCTCGGATTCAGTTATCTCTGTTTTTCTTCTTTAGATCATTTGTCATTCTTTCAAAATGTTGTTTTTTGCTTAATTTTTCTATGCTGATTATTTAGCTTATGAATGCTTTGTTAACTCATGACAGTATTTCTTTCCTAAAGGTTTTATTTTTTTCTTGTTGTTATTGCCTTTTCTTATTGAGTCATCAATCTTCTGTTTCATGGTATATAATTAATTCCTTTGGTTGCACAAATTAGTAATTCAAAATTTTATGATGTTTAACTCTAGATCTTTTCCAAAATGTTTGCTACTAAAATATTACTCCATTTCTCTGTTTTTTTTTTCCAGCTAAGTAAAGGATATTCTTAAAAAAAACCTTGGGTTATTCAGATAGAAGTATATTATAAAAAGAAAAGCCTACTGTTTATATTTGGAGTAGATTATAATTTCAAAATAAAGAATTTATTGGCTCATGCTACCTGATTTTAATCTTATAGAATTGTACAATGACACTGTTTCCATATCCAAAAGTACTTTAGAATGTTTCTTGCCACTTATGGCTTGCTTAGAGTCAATGTAGTAAAGTTAAGTAAATGGTTTTGCAGGACATCGAGAGGTTTTATATCTTTGTCTGTAATTTCAACTATTTCTGTTAATTGTCATTAAAGAATAAAAGATACTTCATCACTGATGCAGTCAGTTAGAATACTACATGCTGGTTATGAAGTGGTTATGACATTGCATGTAAGCAGTTTATATCTGAAAGCCAGGATGTAACTGCTATACGAAAGTTTTAATACTACAGGCTCTAATCTTTTAATGGTATATACAGTCGTGTGTCATTTAATGATGGGGATACCTTCTGAGAAATGCCTCATTAGGTGATTTTGTCTTCGTGTAAACATCACAGAGTGTATTTACACAAACCTGGAGGTATGGCCTATTAGACATACAGGCTATATGACATAGCCTATTGCTTCTAGGATACAAATTTGTGTATCCTGTCATTCTAGGATACAAATTTGTACATCATGTCACCCTATGATACTGTAGGCAACTGTAACAAAATAGCAAGTATTTGTATAACTAAAAATTTAGGAAAAGTATAGTAAAAATATAGTATTATAACATGGAATCACAGTTATATATGTGGCCTGTCATTGACCAAAACATCTTATGTGGTGCCTAACTATATAGAGAACATAAAAATGCAGAGATAAAAGTAATTTTTCTTAATGACACAATAAAGATCAGAGCTAGTGTTGGAAACCAGGTTCCTTTAGCTCCCAAATACATGTGGAAGAAAGAAATAAACTCAAGGTTCAATTTTTTTTCTGTAAAACATACTAAAAAGTATTTATACCTATCTTTTTATGTTTCCTTATATATTTGAATTCTTTATTGTGACTATATCACAGATGAAAATGTATATATGATGTATATTTAAAAAAGAACTCTTATTATATACCAAGGATAGAATTTGTCCAATATGTTGGAAGCACCTTGCCTCTCCCTCTCTTACCTTCTTCCTTCCTTCCTTTAATTTATGATTTTAATACTAGAGATTGAGGCTATAGACTATTGTTTTAAGAGAGTGTATCATAGATAAAAAGAGCTCAATTTTTCAAGGTCTCATAAAAGATAAAAAGGTTCACTTTTTTTCAGAAGAAAATGATAAATAATTTTACCAAGACTCATACTAGGGATGTGACTCAAATTCAAGTGTTGAGAAAGAATCCTTTAAGAATACAGGAAGAAGGTATAGGAAACACTTAACCTGTCAAAGATCATACACAGCAAATTTAGTTTGCTAAAAATGGAATAATGTTTACAAAGCTTGGGAGAGAAACCTGAATGATACAAGTAGTCATCTTAATCATTATTGTGACAAATATCTGAAGATGTAAATAAAACATGAAATTCAGCAAAGTGGAGACAGTTTATAGTTAAAAATGCCATAGGAGAAAATATTTAACATTTTCAACAAAATAGTAATATAATTCAAAATATTTCTGGTGTACACAAATAGGCTTTACTCATTTGCAATAGTAAGTAATACTTATAAATAATAAAGGAAGTCCTTAAAGTCACTATTTGTGTGACTTATTCATCTTTAAGTCACAAATAGTGACTTTAAGGACTTCCATTATTACTTATAGTATAGAATAATCTCTAGAGCTCAGAGAATAATTAATTATATATTGGTGAACAGTTTTTCTTTTATTTTAATTAATAATACTGATGCTTTGATCCAGATGGGCTTTTTAAAAAACTTACACTTTATACAGAGTATTTTTAAAGAAAGTTAACTTGTTGCATAATTTGTTATCAGTGTTATCTGTGGGAAAATGTTGGAAATAAGTTTTTAACATTAATTATTGTGTTAATGAAATTTAAAATGAAATGAATATTCACTTTGATCATGAAGATGTTACACATTGTAATAAATAGAAGATTTTATGATTGCAAAGCTCTAGTTGAGAAAACTATATTTGAGCCAGTTGGCTTGTTAATATTGCTAAGAATGCATGAAAAAGATATATCCATTTACCTCATTCAAAATGAGGTAAATGGAGTTGTTATTGACTGTCATCAATACTAATTACATCTTTCTCAAACAGTGTTATAAAAAGATCAAACACTCTTTTCCCTTTGGAGTCAAAACATTACATCTAACTCCATAAAATGTAGGAACTCCATATATATACAGTAAAATGAAAAACTTTTCATCTTATAAACAAAGGTCAAAAACTTTATGATCATAATGGAAGATTTTGAATGTTTTGTTTTGTCTTTATTTTAAATTGCTGAAATTTAGTGGTTAGTGAAGAAGCAGAATAATAAATTTCTCTTTATGCCATAGGTTTTTTGTGTACTGAATTTTCCAGTTCTTTGATTAGTTTAAAAACATTAAATATCACTTTGATCCTATAGAAGGGAGTTATCCCTGCTGTTAGCAAATGCCTATAGTGCATTCTGTTTATCATTAAAGAGGAAATTTGTCACATTTGTGCTTCAGGAATCATGATATTTAAGAAGCAGAGCACTTTTTTTCTTACCACTCACCATGACATTAATTCAATTAAAACATTCAATTTGGGTATCTGATGTCAATGTATATTAAAATATTAGAATACCATTTGTAACACTTGATCCTTTGGAGTTTATTTGAATAATGAACTGTGCGCATGTTCCGTATGTAATAGCATAGATATTTAAATTTGCTCTATGATTTCATGCCTTATTTGAAGATGATTATAAACTCATTGTTGGCTTTTAACTTATTTTTCATCTTACTTTCGATGAGTTCCAGAAACTTCTATGATCATACAACTAATCTAATACATTCTGAGTGCTGAGGAAATATATTCATGTTGATAATTATTTTATATTCAGTCCTTCTTTGCCTTTCACTCTTCCATTCACATGGATTTTCCTCAGATTCTTGCTAGTAAATATTGTCAAATCCTGTAATTTTTTGGCGTATAAACTATCTTCTCCCAGATAAGTTCTCATATAGGCATATACAGGAATTTAGCTCTTGAGTCCTTTGAAAGCAATGACGAATGGTGTATTATCTCAAGAAGAAAATGTATCCCCTTATGAGAGGATGACTCACGTAAAGTCCTTAAGGCATTCTGTGCCTAAGGGGATGTTTTCCTCAGATGCCTGTGAAGACGAGGATGAAAAGATGCTATTCTACTCTCAAGAAGTCTCCTGGGTAATCATAGTTTCAACATTATCAAATTTCTCTGTGTCTATTGAGAAATTCCTTTTCACTGGAAGAGGTTCTAATTCTTCCCTATCACTGTTCTTTCTTTAATGTAAGATACCTAGCAAAGGTGTGTATGTATTTGGTGATTTGACACTGTAAGCATTGCATTCAGTTCTAGGATTAAACCTCAGACACATTAGTCCTTTACCCACATCAGATAAGGAGTTGCTTTAAAATTATCAAAGAAACTTTTTACTCTTTCTAATTTTGAATCTGTTTATTGAATTTGTTAATTTAAGGCACTGAATTTTTACATTGCCTGTATGGTTTTTATAGCTACAGAAGGTTCCAATCTAAAAATCTCTGTAATCATAATTGATGCTATATGTCTAAGTGCTATAACCATTTTTCCTACCAAAGCTTTACCCTGCATCTGCTTCATACCACTATTGTTAATAACTTAAGTAATCATGGTATCACTGTCTGATTACTGTTCCAATTTTTTCTTCAGCAAGGAATCTGT
This sequence comes from Sapajus apella, assembly GCF_009761245.1. Taxonomy (NCBI): domain Eukaryota; kingdom Metazoa; phylum Chordata; class Mammalia; order Primates; family Cebidae; genus Sapajus; species Sapajus apella. Next base: position 29,412,803 of record NW_022436946.1, on the reverse strand, counting down.
ACATGAATTATTAAGCTATGTGACCTACCAAATTTCAAAATCCTATTTTGAGGTTTCTTTTCCTGGACCCACTCATAGTATTACTCTATTGTTCTAGGTTCCGGAAGATGGCTTACTCAAAGTGAAAGTGAAAAAAAAAATAAGTCTAATGAAGAGATTATATACACAGGTACGTGTAGGATTAAGGGAATGTACAAGGAAAGATCACTCACCCAGTAACTAGCAACAGCATAAATTCTTTATTAGCCATAGGTTCAAATAGGGAAGGGACGATGGTAAAAGGAAACTGAGAAGAGTTTTTGATTTGAAAGACGGTGTCCTCAAAGCAATTATGGCAACAGGTAGAAAATTGATGCCACTATTCAACCACGAACAGGTGTGGAAAAAACCAAGAGCATTATTCCTCCAACCTTTTGTCCAACACAACAATCTCCTGCTAGCATATTGTATTATCTGACTCCAACTAGAAGATAGGAAGAAAGATACCCCAAAGAATGGAATCAAACAGATTAGCCTCACAGAATACAAATAAGGGCAAGATGGTAGAATGTTTCTGAAATGGCAAATAGAGAATAAACTGTTTACTATTCTATCAGATTCCATTACTTTATGAATAATAGCTGTGTTTCTACTGTTTACCTTTTACTTCACAAGTTTGGGAACTGTTATATAAATAAATATAATTTAAGGTCCCTAATAACGGTATATACACACTTTTATCATCCTTTTCTATAGCTTTATCTTGTTTATACGCACAAGACTAGATTTCTGCATATCATTTTCCTCTGTTTTGGACCATGAGCCTGGTAACCACTTTCCCTACTCCCCTGTCCATGAAATGGCACCAGTACTACAGTTATTAATGACTACTAAAGCAGAGATTTTTGTTTGAGTCCAGATAACTTATGCAAGGCCAAATGAGTTGCATAAGTTATCTGGACTCAAACAAATTGAGTTGTTGATAAAGCAACTGTGGTTTTTGCCATTAAAAGTAATGGCAAAAACTGCAATAACTTTTGCACCAAACTAATATTTGTCTGTACCTTGAGCTAGAAAGAATGAAAAGGAAAAAAAAGAGACATAACAGGAAAGAAGGAGAGGAGGAATGAAGGAGAAAAGGAAGAAAGAAGGAAAGTAAGGAAAGAAAGAAGGAAAGAAGGAAGGAGGGAAAGAAGGGAGGGAGGAGGGAAGGCATGGAGGGAGGAAGGGAGGGAGGAAGAGAGGGAAGGAGGAAGGGAGAGAGGAAGGAAGGAAGAAAGGAAAAAGAAATGAGAAAGGAAAAGGAGAAAGGGACAGGAAAGGAAAGGAAAAGGAATGGAAGGGAAAAGAAGGAAGGAAGGAAGGAAAGAAAGAAAAAGGGGAAGGAACGATAAACATATTTAAATATTAAAAAAAAACACTTATATTTTAGGTTCAGCGGTACATGTGCAGGTTTTTTTTGTTTTTTTTGTTTGTTTGTTTGTTTTTGTTTTTGAGACGGAGTTTCGCTCTTGTTACCCAGGCTGGAGTGCAATGGCGCGATCTCGGCTCACTGCAACCTCTGCCTCCTGGGTTCAGGCAATTCTCCTGCCTCAGCCTCCTGAGTAGCTGGGATTACAGGCACGCGCCACCATGCCCAGCTAATTTTTTTTGTATTTTTAATAGAGACGGGGTTTCACCATGTTGACCAGGATGGTCTCGATCTCTTGACCTCGTGATCCACCCGCCTCGGCCTCCCAAAGTGCTGGGATTACAGGCGTGAGCCACCGCGCCCGGCCTGCAGGCTTGTTTTATAGGTGAACTCAAGTCACAGGGGTTTGTTGTACAGATTATTTTGTCAGCCAGTTACTAGGCCTAGTACCCAACAGATATTTTTTCTGATCCTCTCCCTCTTTTTACCTTCCACCCTCAAGTAGGTCCTCGTTTTCACTGTTCTCCTCTTTGTGCTCATGTGTTTCTATCATATAGCTCCCACTTATAAGTGAGAACATGCAGTATTTGTTTTTCTGTTACTGCATTAGTTTGTTAGAAATAATGGCCTCAGCTCCATCCAGGTTCCTGCAAAAGACCTGATTTTATTCTTTGTAATGGCAGCATCATATTCCATGGTGTTTATTGGCCCATTTTCTTTACATATGGCTAGAAAGCATATGAAAAAAAGCTCAATATCACTGATAGAGTAATGCAAATCAAAACCACAATGAGATAGACATCAGAACAGTCAGAATGGCTTATATTAAAAAGACAAAAAATACAGAATCTGACAAGATTGCAGAGAAAAAGAAATGCATATACACTATTGGTGGGAGTGTAAATTAGTTCAACCATTGTAGGAAGCAGTGTGGCGATTCCTCAAAGTGCTAAAAACAGAACTATCATTTGACCCAGAAATCCTATTACTGGTTATATACCCAAAGGAATATAAATTCTTCTACCAGAAAGACACATGCAAGCATATGCTTATTGTAGTACTATTCGCAACGGCAAATACATGAAATCAATCTAAATGTCCATCGATGGCAAATTCGATGAAGAAAGTGTGGAACACATACATATCTAAATTTTAATTAATCTTAAACTCTATCACCCAAATCTCTGAGCATTTTCCATCTCAATGAATGCCATAATTTTTCTCCTAGTTGCCAGCTTGACATCTATGCTACTATTAATTTATTTCTGTCATGCTTTTTAACCTATGTCTAGTTAGTCTCAATATCATGTTAATTTGATCTTGTAAATATCTTTCAATCTACCCTTAATCTTGATTCACCATTGCTAGGTAAATTTCTGCCTTTCTCAATTCACAACTTTATTACTACAATAGTTCCCTAATATATCGCTCTGCCCACACTCCTCTGTTTAATTCATTCCTTCCAGGGTGTTTTGTAAGTGATTTGTTCAAAACGCAAATTTTGTCCTACCAATTTTCATCTAAAAATCATCCAGTTGTTTCTATGATTGTTTTCATATTGACAGACAATCGCCTTCACAATCTAGCCCCTGCTGTGTATGAAGCTGCTTCACATGACTCTCCTTTCAAGGGTAACCAATGATCCAGCAATATTTGCAGCTCATTGGATACCTCTATTTCTTCAATATATAATAATACTCAATTCTTTTTTCTTAATTTAACTAGCAGTGTCTCAACTGAAAGTGAATCTTCTCTCACCTTTTGTTCTTACTAATTAGGTACCTCCATAATTATTTTGCTTGCTTCTATCATACTGTCTTATGATTATTTTCCATTTCCACTAGTCCATAAATTGCTTGGGTACAAGAATGGGTTTTAGTTATGTTTTGGGGTCTACATCTCTATTACCCAACAAAAGGTCTGGAGACTTGAAGAAGTCAAAAGCATATTTATTATACAAATGAGTGAATGATTGAATCTTTGTAATTAAAAGTATATTCCTAGGTAAAGATTACTCACTTGATGCTTCTGACCTAAAGATGTCCCCAGTTGTGGCCTGCTGGTGAAATTGAATCTTATGGAGCCAAACGGTAATATATTCTTGTTTTCCCTATTATAATGATGATTCCTGTCTGGTATGGAAATATTCCTTAGCCAGTTTCTGAAAAGCAGGTCAATAACTGTGCCTTCCTTCTGTCCCAATGCATTGGTTTCTAGTCAAAGCACTTTACAGTTTCTTTTCTGCAACTCCTATGCATTGCTCAAATATCAATATGGGCTAATCTCCAAGTCATGGGTTTTAATCATTTTTTAACATGATATTGCCCCAGCATTTTTGGAAATTCTCATTTGGATTTATTTTCAGAGAAAATAAATGTTATGTTACACATTCTCAATGATTGCAAAACTTTCTCCCTCAAAATATTTTTCCTTTGAAATTACTAAAAAACATTTAGAATCAGCCATTATTCATGAAGATACTACACAGATATCTGAAAACTATAAAACAAAAATTAATAAACATGCAAGTACCCAGCATTAAAAAACAAATAATTATAAAATAACATTGACTTTTTATAAAAGTATTTTTTTTTCATTTAGTTAAAAAATGTAGTTCTGAGTGGAGGCTCTCTAGAATCCCTTCATTTTCTTTTAAGGAAACCAGTCCTATAGGATCAGTGCCCCACTTTATGACCTCATTTAACCGTTATTACCTCTCTTAAAGGTCCTGTCTCCAAATACAGTCACATTGTGGGTTAGGGCTTCATAAGAATTTGGAAGTGAGTGAGTATGGGGAACCAAAATTCAGTTCACAGAATCTCCTAAGTAAATATTGTAGTGTAAAACCAGATCTGATAGAAGTAGTTTCAGTAAAAGGAGGCACGTATGATTATATTAAAGACTACTCAAAGTTTTCAGAAAAAAAAAATACAGAGATGAAGGCTTTAACATTACAGTAGGCCATGAGAGAATATTAACTTCCATCTTCAAAACTTGATTTGTACAACCTGAATTTGAAAATATAACTTAGCAAAAATTGACAGATGAGGTCTGAAAATATAAAGCAGATTACATTAAAAATCAATTACGAATCATAATGAAGAACTAAATTCCAGCAAATGTTTTTTCTCTGATAACATATTTCTCTGCATTATGAAAGGAAAATTTGGTTGTCCATTTTAGTCATAAAATCTGTCATAACTGACCTGTGATTAACATGCTTTACAAGTTTATTGTGTAACTGATAATGTTTATTTAAACATAATCTAAACAAAGTGACATTCAAAGAGAAAATCAATCTTTATCATTTTGAAAATTCTTAGTGTAAGCAAAAAGATCCAGAGCACTTGAATATGCATGAGGATTTTGAATATGCATAACTGTTACAACCAGAGAATTTTGTTGACCCTTAGGTGTAGAGTCACAAGAAAGTCAAAAGCAACAGCATATTAAGAAAAACTTTATTGGATAAAGTAATGTTCTTGAAAATAGTAACTAAAAGCTAGCTTTATGCAAAATTATCATGTGAGCAGTTTTATAGGTATTCTCTGGTTTTGAATAACTGTTAAATATTCCAAGTTCTTGTAGCATTATTCACTACTTTTGTTAACAATGTTACATTATATCTTTCTGTTATTGTACATAAAATGTGCTAGTGTACTTTCAAAATCTATGTGATAAGGTCTGAATTGAGCCATCCTACTGGTTCTCTGTCAACATTTTATTTTTCTTGATACACTTTCTCTGCTACATCTCTAAATATTGGTATACTAAGGCTTGGCTATAGAAAAATTTTTCCCTATATATTCTCTTTCTGATATTTTCTTCTGGGTAAAATTCATTAAATAGCATCTATGTCTTTTATGCTCCTTACTTTTTTACTTCAAGTGCTGAACTCTCCCATGAATTTCAAACGTACATATTCAACTGCTTACTCGATATCCAAGTTTTGAATGTAGCAACTGTTCTTCACAACTGAGATAACAAATAACATTTTAGATAACATGAAAAAAGTTAACTCCAGAGTTCCCACCCAAACCTACCTTTTACCTCATCGTAATATATAACGTGGTTACCTGGTTACCATTAATAATATTTTATGTTCTGGTTAAACTATTTATGACAAGATAAGCAAGAATTATGCTTATCTTGTTTAGCAAGACATTTTTATCTAAAATAATTTGGATGCCCAATAATATGGGTTTGATAAATTAACGGAAAATGAAGACATGGAGGTTGCAAAGTATGTGCAATTTAATTTAAAGAAAGAGGCAGTCATCATTTAGAGCTAAAACTAAAATAACGTTAAAATTCTTTGTAATTAGTAGAGGTATGCCACATTATGAAGATGCTGTGGACAAGGGAAACAAGCATTGGTTTTGAATAAAACCCTTCAATCAAAAATCAAAGACACAGGTGGTCTGAGGCATCTCATTGATTTATGATTCAGCTACTTACAACATTTGCTACCCTTTTTCGAGTGCATTGCTTTGGGAAGCAGGAATAATGTACTAAACAATGCCAAATGATTCTCCTAGGCATACAGGGGAAACATCTAGTTACATACCATATTGTCAGGCTTAAACAGCCTGTAATTAATTATTCAGATTTATTATATGTATAAATGTTAAGCTGAAAAATTACAAAGCTTTGACTGGAGGTTCTGTTGATCTGACAGCCAACAAAAGTCACACTTACACATTTATTTAGGAAAATAAATGTAAAGTGTTATGTTCTGGAACTTAGAAAAATGAAAATGATATACTACATTCAGAATTTTGGCTTTAGAATACATGTGGACTTTTGTTAATACTTTCTGTTATTCTATTTGTTCTGAATGAGGTTAATAAATTCTATTCAATAAGTGATAAACTAGCTACTGTTTGCCTACACTTTAGAATGTAGAACAAATATTTAGTTATCTTAGAGAGAAAATAAAATTGTTCATTTAACCAAGAAAAAATGTATATAAGAAAATTAAGTTTGCCATACTTTTGATATGAAGAGAAAAATAGGTCTTGTTGTACACACTAAGTCATATGCCAGAAATTAAAAACCTAAATGTAAATTCCTGATAAATTGCAAATGAATTAGCTGACATTTGGGTGAAGACTCTCTGTGCCTTGTTTCCAATCTTAGGCATAAAGTATTCAGTATTTCACCATTAACTAGGATGTTACCTTAGATTTTTTATAGATGTTCTTTATCAGATTGTTGGATTTCCTTTCTATTAATAGTTTGCTGAGAAAATTAGAGTCTTCGTCAAATCTTTTTTTATCTGCAACTATTTAATCTTATGATTTTCTTTATTACTCACTTAATATGCTGAATTATATCGACTGATTCCTGAATGTTACATTGGTTTTTAATTTAATTTTGTTGCTATATCTTACATTCAATTGTTTATGTATTGAAGGACTTAGTTAATATTTTATAAAATATTAATTTTTCTTATGTTTATGAGAGGTTTTAATCTGCAATTTTGTTCTTAAAATGTTTTATCAAGTGTAAAGCAGGTTTAGGTCAGTCTCATAAAACCACTTATATAAAACCAGTTCTATTTGTTGCATAATTTTAAACATGTTTTATTGATGCATAATAATTGAACATATTTAGGAGCTACAAGTAATAGTTTGACACATACAATATGTAATGATCAAACCATGGTATACAGAATATCCATCATCTCAAACTTTTTTTTATTTGCTTGTTGGGAACATTTCGAATCTTCTCTTTTAGCTATTTTATTGTTGTTAACTATAGTCACCCTAAATTGTTGATTAAATTTACCAGTGAGGCCACATGGGCTAGAACTTTCTTTGTGAGTGGTATATTTTCTACTACTAATAATTTTGTAATAGTGCTATTTAAATTCCTCAAATTTGGATATTTAGATTACATATTTCTTTCTGTGTCAGTCTTAATGAGTTATGTTTATCCATCAGTCCATCCATATCAAAATCATCAATTTAATATCATAATGTTTTTCATATTTTCTTAATGTCTGTAGTATTTGTAGGGATGTCTTTTCATTCTTCTTGACATCTGTCATTTTTGTTTTTTCTGATTTTTATACTTGACTAGGATTTTTGTTCAGAGATAATTACTTTTATTAATCTATCAGGGAACTGATTTATCATCTTGTTTTTCTCTATCTGTTGTACATTTTATGGATATCCACTGTTACTTTCATTCATTCATTTTTTCCATCTACCTTCCATTGAATTTGTTTCTTGTTATCTAGGATTACAAGTTGGAAGTTAAGATCATTGATTTTATGCTTTTACTATAGAAGCATTTAATCCTATATATGTCCCCCCTAAGTTGTACTTTATTTTTGACAGTTACTTTTACTGTCAAAGCAATTCCGACAGTTTTATTCTTTCAACACATTAAAAATAATGTTCCATGGTCTTCTCTCTTTCATTATTTCTGATAAAGCAACCATCAGTTTTATCATTTAGTCACTAAATGAAATGTATACTGTAGTCTTTGGCTGTTTTAAAGATACTTTTTTTATTTCAGTATTTACCCTTTATGTTCTTAAATATATTTTACTGTGGTTTTTGTTGTTTTGGTTTCACTTTTTTATTATTTTAAAATCCAGCTTGGACACATTAATATTTCTATATCTTTGAGTTGATGTCTGTTATTGTATTAGTCCATTTTCACAATGCTAAAATGAACTGCCCAAGACAGGGTAATTTATAAAGGAAAGAGGTTTAATTGACTCACAGTTCAGCATGGCTGCAGAGCCTTCAAGACACTTACAATCATGGCAGAAGGTGAAGCAAGGTACCTCTTCACAAGGTGTCAGGAAGAAGAATAAATGCAGGAGGAACTACCAAACAGTTATAAAACCATCAGATCTCCTGAGACCTCAGTCACTATCATGAGAACAGCATGAGGGAAACTGCCCCCGTGATTCAATTACCTCTACCTGGTCTCTCCCTTGACACTTGGGGATTATGGGAATTACAATTCAAGATGACATTTTGTGTGGGGACACAGCCAAGCCATATCAATTATCCATTTTATGAAACTCTCGGTCATTAAATAAATATTTCTACCATCCCACTACTTTTCCTTTTCTTAATGTTATTGTAGATTGCTTGTTATTGTTCTATGAACCTCAGATTCTTTGTTCCATTTGATTTTTATTATTGATTTTTATTGTTTCATTTTTGACAATTTCTATTGACCCTTCTTCATGTTCATGAGTCAGTTCTCTGCTGTATGCAAGAAACTTTTAAGAACCTCAAGTGAATTTGTCATCTCCAATATTACATATTATTTGTAGTATTTCCAGATGGCTAAATTTTTATAATTTTTATCACTGTACTGATACTGTTTACTGGTTATGCATTTTTAATTCCTTAACATATTTATCATAGTTATTTTAAAGTTCTTCCTGAAATACCAACATACTACCTATCTTTTAGTCTGCTTTTATTAAACTCTCCTTTTCTTGTCTGTAAATGACTTTATCTTTCTTCTTTGCTTGCTATACAATGTGTATTAGTAAACACGAAAAACTGATATGAATAATATTTATATCCAGAACACAAATCACCTCTACTGCTCTATGTCCACTGATCTGAATTGAGCTGAAGTTGAAATTAGACCCAGTTTCCCTTTGGGTTCATAATTTTCAGGTGAGATCAACACTTTCACTTGAGCATGGATATCTCAGTGCCAGGGAGAGTATAGAAATTTTCTTCCTCTCCAGCCTAGCAGTTCAGTTTCTGATTCATAGATATTCTGCTTTGCTTTGCATGGTTGTCCAGCTTTGGGGGTTGACATGGAATTTTTGTTGATTTCCATTCTGACACTATAGGCATCAGGGGGTTTCTCTACACTGTTGCATTATCCCCAGCCTTTGAAGAATCTCTACAATGTATGAACTGAAGATACAGAGAGCTCCACAGTGATTTCTCTCAGCTCTCACTTTGTACAGCCAGACTTCAGAAGCCAGCAGCCAGAAACCACTGGCCTGTACACAGTAAAGGTCTGGAATTTGTGAGATAAATTCCTTTTAACACTCGGGCCCTGATATTTTCCACTGGGTAATGCACAATTCAGGAGATACTCTCTCAGTTCAGCCTTTATCCCAGTCTTTTGTATGCTATTCCTATGCAGTTTGAGATGATCTTTGGAAAACGGCTTATGGTGGGTACAGATTCTTTTTGTGACGGGTGGTTCTGGTAATTTTCATCTGTTACAGTGCATCACACGTGAATGTTAAGCTTTATTAAAGTTTTGACTTGTTTTTCTTACTAATATTTATTGCAAATTCTTCCTTCATGCCTTTCTGTCAGAGATTAAAATAGCTTTGCATACCTTATTTTCTAGGAATTTCTCTCTCTATATTTTAATTTAGGTTTATTACAATTCTCAACTATCTCATGAGTGAAAAAATATAATACTGCTGTCTGGCTTGTTTCAGAAGTTAAAAATGAAAGTAAAAATAAGATTTTCTGGGTTCTATTAAAAAGTAAAATCGAGTTTGGGTGTTCCTGTTTTTTACTGAAAACATAATTATAAGTTAGTCACTAGTTTTAAAACACGAATTGATTTGTTTTGATTATCCGAGTAACAGAATGTTAAGGCGTTCTTTAAATTTTTCTATCTTAAGCAAATTTATTTTAGTCAAGTAATTATTGGACGTCCACTTTCTAGTTGGCCCCCATACAGTAAGCATTTACTGTAAAATAAACTATATCTAATATGCATTAGGTTTTTTTTTTTTTTTAAAGAAATCTGGAGAGTAAAGAAGACTAAGTTGTTTTCTCACTAAAACAAAACGAAACAAAAATTATAAATCTTCCAAGACATTTCCCATAAAAACAGAACCCAGTTGTACTCATGGAAATATACAATGATAATGCTGCCTCTTCTTTTCTTTTTTTTCTTTTTTTTTTTTTTTTTGACAGAGCCTTGCTCTGTCACCCAGGCTGGAGTACAGTGGCACAATGTTGGCTCACTGCAGCCTCTGCCTCCTGAGTTCAAGCGATTTTCCTGCCTCAGCCTCCGGAGTAGCTGGGACTACAGGGAAGCACCACCATGACTGGCTAATTTTTTTTATTTTTAGTAGAGGTGGGGTTTCACCATGTTTAATAGAGGCTGGTTTTGAACTCCTGACCTCAGGTGATTCACTTACTTCAGCCTCTCAAAATGCTGGGCTTACAGGCATGAGTCACTGTGCCTGGCTGATAATGCCACATTAAAAAAAAAAAATTGTAGCAACTAGTTTTTGAGTACTATGGCATTAGTGTATTTTTATTCATACTCCATTTTATACACAAATTTCCAAAATACTGTGATTATACCTGGGCCACATATATTAATTCTGTTTCTTCAAACATATTTTCACCAATCTCTAGTCTAGCCATAATAGTGACTATTTTAATGTTTTCTCTCTTAACACTTTTGGTTTTTTATTAAAATAACATTTATTCCAAAAATAGTAAACCAGGGAAAAGGAAAATAGTGAAAGATCTTGCAGAGTATACATTAGATAAGGAAAAAGAAAATTAATTGTCCAGCACACTTGTTTATTAAAAATAAAGGAACACACAATCAAAGAAGCTCATATTTCAAAGATTAAAACAGAAAGAAAGAAGAATGTGTAAGAGAGGATAGAATATATAGTAAAATTATTGTAGCATTAAGTTTAAAAAATGTTACAATAGTTAAACAGAAAATTTAAATTTCAGTCAGTGACCTCATGATATATCTGTGTTCTTTATGGACACGACCTTGAGTGAAATTAAATATTGGGTAAATGTTGTGAATAAGTTGGGACTTTGTCATTAGACCAGTTTTTTCTATTCCGATATATTATGACAACAAATGCCATTGTAATTATCTATCAATAACTCTCTGAGTTATAGGTATTCAAAAATTATGTTTTTATACACACATGATTAAAAATTGAAAAATAAGTATTCAAAATCTTTGCTCATTACATTTATGTGATATTAATAGTAAAATTAATTAAATGGAATTAACAAACTGAAAAAGAGGGAAAACAAAAGTAATCAATACTATGTCATTAAAATTGAAAAAGATATTTGTGTTTTCTACCCAATTAATTGGAAAAATAAAAATAAATATCTATGTTTGAATTTAAAGTACAAATAACAACAGTGGTTTGAACCACAGCACAATCAAGTTGAAAATCAACCCTAAGAAATTTACACAAAACCATATAATTACATGGTTATTGAATAACGTGCTCCTGAGTGATTGGGTGAATAATGAAAGTAAGGCAGAAATAAAAAATTTCTTTGAAACGAATGAGAAAAAAGAGACATCATATCAGAATCTCTGGGACATAGCTAAAGCAGTGTTAAGAGGGAAATTTATAGCACCATATGCCCACATCAGAAAGACAGAAAGATTTCAAGTTACAACCTAACATCACAACTAAAAGAACTAGAGAGCCAAGAGCAAACAAAGCCCAAGCCTGGTAGAAGACAAGTAACCAAAATCACTGCCAAATTGAAAGAGAGAGAAATATGAAACACCACTCAAAAGATAAACAAATCCAGGAGCTGGTGTTTGAAAAAAATTAATAAAATACATACACCACTAGCTAGACTAATAAAGAAAAAAAGACAGAAGATTCAAATAAAACAATCAGAAATGATAAAGGGGATAGTACCACTGACCCTACAGATATACAAACAACAATCAGAGAATATTATAAACATCTCTATGCACATAAAGTAGAAAATCTGAGATAAATCAGTAAACTCCTGGATACATATACCCTCTCAAGACTGAACCAGGAAGAAATTGAATTCCAGAACAGACCAATAGCAAGTTCTGAAATTGAGACAGTAGTAAATAACCTACCAACCAAAAGCCCAGGACCAGATAAATTCACAACTGAATTCTACCAGATGTACAGAGAAGAGCTGGCACCATTTCTACTGAAACTATTCCCCCCAAATTGAAAAGGAGTGACTCCTCCCTAACTCACTCTATGTGGCCAGCATCATCCAGACACCAAAACAGGCAGAAATACAATACAAAAAAGAAAACTTCTGGCCAATATATTTGATGAACATCGATGCAAAAATCCTCAGCAAACTACTTAGAACAAATTCAGCACCACATCAAAAGGCTTATTCTCTATGATCAAGTAAGCTTCATCCCTGGGATGCAAAGTAGGTTCAACATACACAAATCAATAAACATGATTCATCACATAATCAGAACTAAAGACAAAAACTATATGGTTATTTCAATAGATGCAGAAAAGGCTTTCAATAAAACTCAATATCCTTTATGTTAAAAACTCTCAACGAACTATGTATTGAAGGAAAATACCTCAAAATAATAAGAGCTCTATATGACAGACCCACAGCCAACATCATACAGAATGGACAAAACCTAGAACCATTCCCCTTGAAAACCAGCGTAAGACAAGGATGCCCTCTCTCACCATTTTACTCAACATAGTACTGGGAGCTCTCACCAGGGCATTCAAAGAGAGAGAAATAAAAGACATTCAAATAGGAAAAGAGGAAGTCAAACTATTCCTGTTTGCAGATGACATGATCCTACATCTAGAAAACCCTATCATCTCAGCCCAAAAGCTTCTTAAGTTGTTGAGCAACTTCAGCAACATTTTGTTACAAAATCAATGTGCACAAATCACTAGAATTCCTGTATACCAACAACAGTCAAGCTGAGAGCCAAATCACAAACAAACTACCATTAATAATGCCAGAAAAAGAATAAAATAGCTAGGAATACAGCTAACTAGGGAGGTGAAAGATCTCCACCAGGAGAACTATAAACCACTGTTCAATAAATAAATAAATAAATCAGAGAGGACACAAACAAATGGAAAGACACTCCATGCTCATTGGTAGGAAGAATCAATACTGTTAAAATGGCCATACTGCCCAAAGCAATTTATACATTCCATGCAGTTCCAATTAAACTACCATTGACATTCTTCACAGAAATAGAAAAAAATATTTTAAAATTTATATGAAATCATAAAAGAGCCCAATAGCCAAGGCAATCCTAAGCAAAAAGAAGAAAGCGGGAAGCATCACACTATCCAACTTTATACCACAGGGCTACAATAACCAAAACAGCATGATACTGGGACAAGAACAGACATAAGGCCAATGAAACAGAATAGAGAACCCAGAGATAAGACCCCACATCTAAAACTATCTGATCTTTCACAAACCTTAAAAAACAAGAAATGGAGAAAGGATTCCCTATTCAATAAATGGTGCTGGGATAGCTAACTAGCCATATGCAGATGATTGAAAGTACACCTCTTCCTTACACCGTATTCAAAATTAACTCAAGATAGATTAAGACTGAAATGTAAAACCCAAAAGTGTGAAAATCCTGGAAGACAACCTAGGCAATACCATTCAGGACAAACTTCAGGTACATAAAGCAATTGTAACAAAAGCAAAAACAGACAAATGAGATCTCACTAAACGAAAGAGCTTCTGCACAGCAAAGGTAACTATCAACAGAGTAAATAGACAACCTCATAATGGGAGAAAATTTTTGCAAACTGTACATCTGACAAAGGCCTATTATCCAGCATCTACAAGGAACTTAAAAACATTAGAAGACAAAAACAAACAATCCCATTAAAAAGTGGGGAAAGTACATACACAGACACTTCTCAAAAGACATGTGTGGACTCACAATCATATCAACATCACAGATCATTAGAGAAATGAAAATGAAAGCAATAATGGGATACCATCTCACATCAGTCAGAATGGCTACTACTAAAAAGTCAAAAAATAACAGATGCTAGCCAAGTTGTGAATAAAATGAACACATTTACTGTTGGTCAGAGTGTAAATTAGTTCAACCATCATGGAAAACACTGTGGCAGTTTCTCAAAGACCTAAAAACAGAAACACCACTTGAACCAGCAATTTCATTATTGGGTATATACTCAAAGGAATATAAATCCTTCTATTATAAAAACACATGCACATGTACATTCATTGCAGCACTATTCACAATAGCAAAGACATGAAATCCATCTACATGTCCATCAGTGACAGACTAGATAAAGAAAATATGGTACATAAACATCGCAGAATACTATACAGCCATAAAAAAAGATCATGCCCTTTGCAGGATGGAGCTTGAGGCCATTATTCTTGGCAAACAGGAACAGAAAACCAAATACTGCATGTTCTCAGTTATTTTTGGGAGCTAAATTATGAGACCAAATGGACACATAGAGGGGAACAACATGTACCTTGGCCTACTGGAAGGCAGAGTGTGGGAGGAAAGAGAAGATCAGGAAAAATAACTAATGTATACTAGCCTTAATACCTGGGTTATGAAATAATCTGTACAAGAAACCCCCAGAACACGTTTACCCATCTAACAAACCTGCACATGAACCCCTGAACTTAAAAGATAAAAATATCAATATCTATGTTTGCATTAGAAGTGCAAGTAAATATTTAAGTGATAAATAACAACATATCAATTTTTTCACATCTTCGCTCCTGCATAACCATATCTCTTCTTTTACTTGAAGTGATTTTTAAAATAATGATATTTTTATGTGAGAATGCTAGCTCAACACTTCCTCACTTTACCTAGTTCTGAAAACAAACAATCAAACAAAAAACTATCAGAAAAGGGGGCATTGTTATAGCTTGCTTGGTTAGAAACAGGAATTAACAGCCTGGGAAACATGAAGAAACCCTGTCTCTACAAAAAAACCCCACAAAACTTAGCCAGGCCTGGTGGCACATGCCTGCAGTTCGAGCTACTCCAAAAGCTGAGGTGGGAGAATCATCTGAGCCTGGGAGGATGAGGCTGCATTTAGCCTTGATTCCACCACTGCGTTCCTGCTTGGGCAAAAAAGTGAGACTGTATCCCAAAAAAAAAAAAAAAAAAAAAGAAAGAAAAGAAATTAGAATTAATTAAAATCTTTTAGAGTCTCCTTTCGTTTGTGCTTTTGAGACAAGAAAGGGGAATGCAAAGATAAACATTTAGAAGTTCCTCACTCCTTAATTATTCTGCATGTGCCTCATAGCAATCTGTTCCTTAAAACTCAGGGGACTTAATGCTTAATGAGAATGTTTTTCTGATTAAAAAACAAATACTTATAATCTACAACTTTTGGAATAAAATCTAGTACACATTGGCACTCTAGAGAGAAAGGAAAAACCTTTCTAACAATACTCAGAAGAACTGACATCCTAAGCTGTTTTTTATTGTTTGCCAGCCATGGTCAACTCATTTCAACATGTAATTACTGCAAAATATTGGTGAGATATTATACTATTTCTAAACATAAGTTATACCGATTCTAACTGGCCACATTTCAAGGCCTCAGTCACCTCAATTGTTACATGTGGGTAGTGGATACTATGTTGAACAGGGCACTTCTAGTCTCCTAATTCAAAAAACATACAGTGCATGCACTATAAACTATAAGCTAAATTCTAACTAAATAAAGTTTCTGAATTTCAGAATTTGGTGATGGAGAATGTTAACCAGTAGACAAAATATGACAAATATGTTCAGAGATTAAGTGTAACATGGAGATATGGAAGCATAAAGAAGCTTTTCTCTATAGTGACAAGATAACTAGTTTTTTAAAGTGCTTCTTTGATTCAACAAAGGTTAAAAATAAATGTTAAGGCCAGGCATGGTGACTCAAGCCTGTAATCTCAGCACTTTAGGAGGCCGAGGCGGGCAGATCACCTGAGGTCAGGAGTTTGAGACCAGCTTGACCAACATGGAGAAACCTCATCTCTACTAAAAAAAAAAAAAAAAAAAAAAAAAAATCAGCTAGGCTTGGTGTTGCATACCTGTAATCCCAGCTACTAGGGAGGCTGAGAAGGGAGGATTGTTTGAATCTAGGAGGTGGAGGTTATGGTGTGCTGAGATTGCTGTCATTGCACTTCAGCATGGGGAACAAGAGAGAAACTCTTCTAAAAAAAAAAGTGTAAAAAATAAACAATAAATAAATAAAAACAAATAAATGTTAAAAATACCTGAAAGTTATTCAAAAATTTTGAAATCTCTTAAGTGGTTTGAATATAGTATTTTTCAAATGTTAGCAAATTTAGAATTGCCTAAGAAGGCATATTAAAATGTATTTGCCAGCTATACTTACAGAAATTCTGATCTAGTAGGACTTCTGTAGATCTGAGAAATTGTATTCATATATAAACATCCCCATCGTTTCTGGCGTAAGTGGCTTACCTATTACACTTTGAGAAATACCATGCTAGTGTCTACAATGACTTAATTTTACATTCAGTCTGTTTTTTATTGTTTTGGGTCTATATTAACATGCTTCAGAAAAAAAATATTAGGAAACATTTCTCTGGGTTATCTATGTATCAATTATATATCTGTCTTTTAATCAATTAATTTATTTACTTTTATATTTTACCATAAAAACATTATCAACATAATTTTTATTTTCAATATTTTCAGTGGTTCATTTTCTCTGAATGTTGCTTATTCATTTTATGCTGTTTATGTTTTATATGAATAGTATCTCCTTGAATTTCTCTGAGTCTATTAACTAGAGCTTTTAAAAAACACTTTATGTTTCGTCTAAGTTCAGCTTTTGGGGTTATTTATCTTTGTCTCCCATTTTGACATCTATTTGACACATGAATGAAAATCTTCATGGACCGTTATATCTACTTTACAAAAATTACCACACATCAGTCTCAAGTTTGTCTGTACTGACTACCAAACCCTATTTTAGAACCAAAGAACATTCTCCTTTCTTATTTGCATTCATCTGCCCTCTGCCATTTTGGCAGATACTTTATGGTTTGAAATTGCTAATTGTGTTCAATGACTCATCCCTTGTTTTAGATCTCTAAAATAATTTATACACCTCAGTTTTCCAACTTTTATCTGGAACAAACAAAGGCAACTTTTTACATGAACAATTTATGATCACTCCAAATTTAAAAGTGGGAGAATGAGAGTGATTTAAAGTGGAGCACAATGAGTGTGTGTTTTTTTTTTCAATAGGATCTTCACTGAAATACAACTTCAAAGTTTAACCAAAAGTTATCTTTTTTTTTTTTTTTTTTTTTTTTTGCCTTACAGATATCTCAGAGCCCTCAAAAGTTAACTATTCTAATTGCTACTGAGAAGTCATGTAGTTAAGTCTTTGGACAGTGCTGTGAACCCATAATTCCTTCCTCTATCCCTACAAAGTAAAAGTAAAATTAATAAACTTGAAGATTTTATAATGTCGATACTTGTAATTTTTTAAAAAAAGAGTTATTTCATATAGTTTTTTTTTTTTTTTGCTTCAATTGCCACGTAAGCAAAATAGCATAGTGATATTTTGGATAACTGCATTATTAGAAATATGTACTGAAGCCAAGGCACTGAAATAATTATCTAAGTGTATGCACATAGCACTAACGTGCTAGCAACTGAAGCATTAACCTATTAATGCATGTATCTAAGCATGACATGCCAGAAATGTTATCCCATATTAGACTATTTTAGAAAAAGTAAGCTGTTACATGAAGAAATGTTATCTACTCTAAGTATAGCAAAATTGACTATATTACACATTAAATGGTTACAGAACAGATTATACTGTTTGGGAGTAAATACATGAATGAATACATGTTCCTTTTACAGCAGTTATTTGCCATATAACTACTCCTAGGACAATTTTTGCAATCTGAATATGCATCAGATGAGGACTAGGGCTCTAGAATTCTTGGTAAAGTAAGTAGATGGACACTTTGGGGCTTAATGAGAGAAGATAAGGGAGATACAGATAAAGAAAATTTACAGATGATATGTTTAAAGTAGTGAAAATATGTAAAAATTACCACATAGTTTATCACATGATAATACAGACTTTTTATTCAAGAAAGAAAACTGAATAATGAGCAATATGGATCATCCCTAAGCCAGAGCCATAATTGGCAAGTTTCAAAGAGAAAGAATCTTCTTGCAATTGATATTGCCTCATATGATAAAGCTTAAGAGGGTGTCTGATATGTAAGAACATTGAAAAGATTTTTTAGAGAGTTCACATTAATTTTACAGTTCTGTTTTCAAAAACTTTTGTGCATGGTCTTAAGAAAAAAATATTGAAATCCTATCCAGGTTGTAAGTTGTGTGGAGTAACATTATGAGTTGAATAAGAAATGCTTTATAACATTTGACTTTCGACTCACTTGTCTCTTCTAGAAACATATTCCTTTAAGAATACATTTATTAGCAATTAATTTTTTAAATATTGGGGCATCTGGTTACAGAAAGAACAATTAGATATGTTTTCCCTGTTCACATAACTAAATGCAACCCCAAATCCTTGACGTTATATATAAAAGAAATATAGAAAGAATGAAAGAAAGGTGGAGAGAAGAAAGAATGTTCGGTAAGGTTCGGAACCCAACTCTGGATCTTAAAACTTTGTTTTAGTTGGCTTCCCCTGATACCACTCCTACAGAAAAAGGGTGAGGAATTGTCCTGGTTTCTGTCAGCTCAGGATGGGATGTCTGGTTCTCTACTTGCTGTGTTGACACCCAAGGTTTGGTCCTCATATGGGTGGGGATCAGTTTCAGCTCAGTTCTAGATTTACACTGATACCCTACTGATTGAGGAAAACAGGAGTGCCTCATTACTGCTCCCCATGTAACAAGTTAAAGATGATGACGTTCCCTGGGTTTCTTTTGGTTCACTTTACCCAGAAGACAGCAATCTAGGAACAATGGACACACACACATGCACATTTACACGCACGCATGCACGCATACATTCAAAAACAAAAGCTTGCTCTCTCTAATCAAATCACCTGGTAAGAGGCAGCTTCACAGACCAGAAAACTTTTACACAGTGAGCGCTCTTCTTCAAATAAACATCACAGAGAAAACAGAGGCCCTACACCCACCTATATTAGTGACTGAGTAGGGGAGCTTAGACTTCCACACTTATGAAGCTGTGACTAAGCACTCCGACCACGTCAAACCCTCAACACCTCTACTGAGGTGCCCATAGCAGAAGTCCTATGCAGCACATTCTGGTCTAGCCGCAGCCTTTCATGGAGCTGCCCACCCCGCTGCAGCAGCCAGCGTGCCTCGTTGTGCGCAGTGGCTGGACCCTGCGCTCAGTCGCCCACACACCCTTCACTTCGACCTTGTCAGGTATGGGATCCAGGCTGGAAGCGCAAGCCGAGTACAGCCTGCTGGGCTAAGTGGATGAAATGAGCCCAGCAGGTGCATGCAATACTAAGGCAGAAGGCGCCACTGGCCACAGAAGTTTCTGGCCAATGAAGCAATGCTCCAAAGATCCTGTGACATTTTCAGTCATCACCAGCCAATGGTTACATAGCCACCCATCACTGCCCCCCACAATGGGTGGGGTGGAGGTCACACGTGAGAGAAGTAATTTGACACTCCCACATTTTTCACGCAGCGAAGTACACTGTAAGTTGATATGGGAGCTGGAACTGATCCCCTCATTTACTAAGGACTCAACCTTGGGTGTCAACAGACTTTTACCCTAACCAGTCAGAAATAAGGCAGCATTCCCACTCTTCTTCTGTTAATGTGGTGTCATGGAAACCTAAAAGTTTAAAGAAGACCCAAAATCTCATGATATGATACAAGTTTTAATTAAAAAATTATTCTTCATGTCAAGAGCAAGGAAGATCTCAAAGTAAATGAAGACAACCAAAAGATGCTAACAATGAGATGACATAAATTATCTGACAAGTATTTTTAAGCAGATATGTTAATACTACTTTAATGAATAATTAAAAACATGTACTAAACAAATTAAAATATAGAAAACCCCAGCAAATAAATAAAGTATGTAAAGAAGGACCAAAAGAAAATTTTTAAATGGAAAAATATGATAACCAAATTTAAAATGCTCCGTTGATGGGCTCAGCAGCGGAATGAAGAGGACAGAGAAACAAATCAGTGAACTTGAAGATTGTTATAGAAATGACCCAATCTGAACAACATAGAGAAAACAGAACAGAGTCTCATAAATTGTGAAACTATAATAAAATATCCAAAATTAATGATGTAGTAGCCCTAGAAGAAGAGGAGAGAGTGGGACTAAAAATGTACTTGAAGAAATAATGCTAACGACTTTCAAAATTTGACTCACAGAGTCAAAAAGTCAAATAAGTCTAAGATAAAAACCACACCAAGGCCAATTACAGTTATAAGTTCTCAAAAATAAAGTTTGAAAATATCATAAGAGCACCAGTAAGAAAAAATACGTTACTTATAGGATAAAATAACTTAAGTAACAGCAAATTTTTCATCAGAAACCATGGAGGCCAAAAAATATATCACAGAATTTTCCAAGTGCTAAAAGAAAAGAACTGGCAATCACAATCTTATATCTAGCAAAAATACTATTCAGAAATAAAAAGGAGGTAAAAACATCCTTAGAAAAAGAAAACTAAGAGAATATATTACCCTAAAAATTGATAAAGGAAGTTTTCTAAACAAAAACATAATAGCAAAGGAAGGAATCTTGGAAGTTTAGTACCTAAGGAAGGAGGATCAGGCTCACCAAAAATAAAGAAAAATACAATAGACTTTTCTTCTTCTGTTGAGTTTTCTAAACCATGCTTGACATACGCTTAACCTGAATGTTTTAAAACTGCATGATGATCTAAATATATGGAAGTGAAATATTTAAGATAATTATATTATAAGTGGAGGAGGATAAAATTATACCAAAAAAGGTAAGGTCTCTATTTTTCACTTTGAATGGTAAAATTATGATATTAGCAGACTATAATAAGCATATTAATGTAATGTGTAAAGAACCAATAAAAATGCTATACAAAGAGATATAGTGAAAAACAGTAGAAAAATCAAACTAGAATTATAAAACAAAGTTCACTGAAGTCATAGAAAGGAGAAAAAAACAAAAACAAAGACAACAACAACAAATACTTAAACAGAAAACAAATAAAATGGGACACTTAAATCTAAAGATATTAATATTTAATCAAATGTAAATTGTCTAAATATACCAACAAAAATAGTTTGGTAGAATAGATAAAAAGAAAAAAACAAAACTACATGCGGTCCATAAGAAGCTCACTTCAGGGCCTGGCATGGTGGTTCACGCCTGTAATTCCATCACTTTGTGGGACCAACGTGGGCAGATCATGAGGTCAGGAGTTTGAGACCAGCCTGGCCAACAAATCCTGTCTCTTACTAAAAATACAAAAATCAGCTGGGCATGGTGGCAGTTTCCTGTAATCCCAGCTATTTGGAAGGCTGAGGCAGGAGAATAGCTGGAACCCGGGAGGCAGAGGTTGCAGTGAGCCAAGATCGCATCATTACACTCCAGCCTGGGCTACAATGCGAGACTATGTCTCAAAAAAAAGAAAGAAAAAAAAAAAAAAAACCTCATTTCAAATATAATGATTAAGGCATAAAAATAAAAGGAGAGAAATATATATATCATGTGAATATTAAGCAGAGGGAAGCAGAAGAGGCTATGCTAATATGAGATAAAATAAACCTCAGAGAACACTACCTGAGACAGAGAGAGTAATGACAACGACTCCATCCATCAAGAAAACATACCAATTCTAAATGTATGTGTTCCCAACCACAGAGCTGCAAAATGTGTGAAACAAAAAAACTGATAAAATGGAAAGGAGACATAGACAAATCACAATTTCGTTGGAGACTTCAATAGCCCTCTTTTAACAATTAACATAAAAACTAGACATAAAATTTGCAAGAACTTGACAATAGCATCAACCAAGAGGAGCTAATCAACATTGAAAGAACAGCTCACTCAGCCTCAGAAGAACTCACATTCTACTTTACTCAATACTAGAATAAAACAAGTAATGTTACTATCGACTCTGAAAACATCAAAGATATAGCCAGGTATCATCAGGGAATACTATGCACCCACAAATTTGAACAATTTAGGCAAAGGAGACATTTCCTCAAAAGAAATAAAAACAACCACCACAACTCATACAATATGAAAAATAGATAATTTCCTGGTAAGGAAATTGAATTTATAACTTTAAAACTCTCAAAATAGAAAATATCTATTTTTATAGGCCCAGAGAGTCTCATTGCAGAGTTCTGCTAATGTTTAAAGAGAAATTAACACCAATTCTATATAATTTAATCCAGAAAACAGAAGAGTAGGAAATGGTTTTTATTTCATTTTAAGAAGCTAGTATTACCTTAATATCAACATTAGACAGCATAATGCAAAAAATAAAAAATAAAATAAACTGTAGACTAATATCTCTCATGAATGCAGATGCAAAAATTATCAATGAAATATTAACAAATAGTTTACTCATATTAAAAAAGAATTATACAATGCACATAATG
The DNA here is from genome assembly GCF_009761245.1 of Sapajus apella. Taxonomy (NCBI): domain Eukaryota; kingdom Metazoa; phylum Chordata; class Mammalia; order Primates; family Cebidae; genus Sapajus; species Sapajus apella. The sequence goes on along the minus strand of NW_022436946.1, from coordinate 29,390,048 downwards.
AGGTTTATTCCAACTATATAAGCCTCTTTCAGTATTTGAAAATCAACATGATTAACAAGTTAAAGAAGAAAAATAATATAATTATATTAATTAATGCAGAAAATGTTGGGTATCTCTGTGTTTATTTCTATGCTAAAAGGTAATGTTCATAATTCCTTTTTGAGTCTAATACTTAGAATAAAAACTGTCATGTACGTATATAGAAGTAGGACAATTTGAAGTTTTGAGGAAATAAACAGCAATTACAAGTTTGTTGGAAGTCACATCTTTACTATCTCAGTGACTCAGATGGAGAGAAGAAATATTATTTATTTGTGTAATTTACTTATCTTTAGTAAGAAATTATTCCATTAATTCAAACAATAGACTTAGAGAGAATCTTCCTCAACTTGAGAAAGAGCACCTTCAAAAGCCTACAGCTGTCACTGTTCTCTATGACAAAAGATTAAACATTTTCCCCCTAAGTTAAGGAATAAGTCAAGCTTATCTGCTCTCACAACTTTTATAAATCATAGTGATTGACCTTCTAGCCACTGTAATAACAGAATTCAAGGAAATGCAATGTATACAAATTGGAAAAGAAATAAAAATGTCCCCATTTGTAGATAATATGATTGTTCAGGTAGAAAATCCTAAGAAATCTACAAAACAAAATAACGAAAACCTCACAGAAATAAAAAGTGAGTACAAGTTTAAAGGACATAAGATAAACATACAAAAGTATATTGTATTTCCATGTGCTAGCAATGAAAATGTGTCCCCCAGAATTACAAGGCCATATATTCAGGTTCAAAAAATAGAATATATAAGTGTGAATCTGTTAAATCATGTAAAGGATTTGCTTGCTGATAACTACAAAATGCTGTTGAAAGAAGTTTTTAAAAATATAGATTAATGGAGAGCATATTGTGATTATGAACTGGAAGACTCTACACAGTAAAGATCTCATTTCTCAACACATTTATATATAGATTTAATCAATTCCTATAACACTGTCACCAAGTTTTCTTTGTAAATCTAGACAAAATTATTTCACAATTTACATTGGCAAGGCAAAAACCCTAGGATAACTAAAATAGCCTTGAGGAAAAAATGAATAAAGGAGCAGAAATTAATTTACCAGTTTCGAGACTTATTATAGAACTTCAATAGGTAAGGCTCTGTAAATGGCAGAGGGTTTGACACACAGATCATTGGAACAGAATAAATAACCTGGTGATATACACACACAAATATGGAAGGAATAGTAACAAAAAGATTGTTACAATAAACATAGATCAGGCCTCTTCCTCATTTTTTCTTCATCCAAGTCATCTCTGAAAGATCTGTTTTAATTCAAAGAAGGGAGAGGCCTCCAAAGTTAATCATTATAAACTAATTAACTGTAGTAAGGTGTGTGTGTGTGTGTGTATAATTAAAATGTATAATGAGAAATGTCTCAAACTACAAAAATTGTAGAAAATTTTATATTTCTTATAAGTACTGAATTCTTGTTCTCCTTTCAATGTTCTAAAGCAGATGGATGGAGAAATCAACAGAGAGTAAGAAAGTCTTTTGGGAAATGAGTTAACATATCATTATTATCTTTGCCAATTAGCATTTATTGAGCAATTGGGTGCTTGATATTTCAAGCATTTCCATAGAGACACCATATTGAGACAAGTTTCTGCATTCTGTTAATTTATGGTCATCTGTTAGAGAATAAGACTAACCTGATCATGCATTATACTGCATACAATTATTCTCAGGATTGTTTCCTAAGAGAAATTACATTTTTAAACAAGTTAATTTATATATGTTATTAAAACTGCTTATAATTGGAATATTATTGTTTCAATACATATTTTACAAAGTTGAAAATTCTACCTTGTAGAGTTGCTATAGGTACTCTGAAGGGAACCATGAGCAATCTCTAATGATAATGGCATGCATCTACACACTGAACTGTAGAAAATAAATACATTGATTTTTAAAAATATGATATTGGTGAGAATAAACAGCTGGTTAACTCCAAGGGAGGAATAATTTTCCATGTTAAATATTATTTAACATAAAATTTACTGTGGTGCTATCAGAATCTTTCTATGATTTTTGTAGGAGCTCAAAGTTGATATCATGTTTTGGTAATTGCACTAATAAAATTAACCAATAGATAATGCTGGGTATCTTTGTGTTCATTTCTATGCTAAAAGCTAATGTTCATAGTTCCTTTTTGAGTCTGATACTTAGAACAAAAACAAGCCATCATGTATGTGTATACAAGTGGGGCAACTTTGAAGATTTGGAGAAATAAACAGCAATTACAAGTTTGTTGGAAGTCACATCTTTAATATCTCAGTGATTCAGATGGAGAGAAAAAAATATTATTTATTCATATGATTTACCTATCTTTAGTAAGAGCCCCTGCCTGCTGGAAAAAAAGAAAAAAATGGAACCTTGGTGCCAACTGTACATTGATACCATTCCTTCTAGGTGAACACTCAGCATTGCTGTTATTATTGCCTCATAATTGCTTCCTCTCTGAGGTTGCATTTGGAAGTTTGAGGCGAGAGAAACCTGCATGAACTCTTGGCAGTAAAATTAAGAAGCTAGCTTGGAAGGGTATAGGTTGCACTCCAGATACTCTAGTTTTCAACACTGATACTGAGATGAGAACTGGTAGCTGGTAGCTTTACCATTATACCTGTTGAGGCAGAGGTGAAATGACCTTGTAAAAGACACTGCATGTACAATGTGTAAGTGAGGAGCTAGATAGAGCCTAAGGCAGAGGCTCGGGCAAAAAAATTAAGGCAGCAGGGAGTCATTTCTAAAACTCATCTGCTTAAGAAAAAGAACACTGATCACAAATGCCAGTACCAAGTGACATCAATATGGCCAGGGATGGTACAACATTTACGATACCCAAAAGGTATCAAACCAACCACTTTGCAGTCTGACTAAGGTATTCAGAGAACATCCCGAGGAAATGAGGATTCAGTTATTTTGCCATTATGAGGTCAGATGATCCCACCTCTCCCTGAGACAAGATGGGGATAAACTAAAATATGAAAGAGGTTGAACGATTATCTTCCAAAGATTGAGGATTACCTGAAATAACTGTGTATATTTTCAAAGTGGACTAAGTTTTCAAACAAAAATGACTAAAACATGTATCCCTCACTCGTCAGCAGGTTGCTTTTCTTATTACACTTGGTGCCCATTCTACATACATTAGAAATGTAACCTCAAATAAATAACAAATAAGGCTAAACCTTTTGAAGAAATTTTCACATTAAGTTAGGTCTGCTAAAATGATCTAGAACTTTAAGTTCTAAGTACCCACTACTTTTCCTACATGAAATCCCTAAATTCTTGAATAACAGCATAATAAATGTACAAATATATTTTTTAGACAAGGACTATGCACTTAAAAGGAAAATTAAAACAAATGGATAATTTGTTTTCAAACAGGAAAAAAGAGAAAGCATTTGTCCTACTCCTTAGAATGGCACTGGCCTAAGCTAATAAGTCCATGCCTTTCAGGACAAACCATTAGTACAGAAATTGGTTTTTATTTAGAAGAGAAAGGATATAAAGAGACAAATAATTATTGTTCAACTTTTCTGTTATTTTTCACAATCGTATAAGTAAGAGAGAAGTTGCTAGAACTACACATTTTAAATTTTTTAATAAACCTCACCCCTGGGTGATGCAAGGAGTGGAAAGGGTACTGAAGCTCTAATCTTTGGAAATCCAAAAGATAAAGTGAAACAGGTTCCTATTATGGTGCATGATAATAAAGATATTTTGCAGTGAAAGTGTATTTCCAATCCTTAATGGCTAAAAAACAAAGCAGTTGATTTATGAGAGAGTGACCTGTAAAGTTAATCAGAAAAGGCAAAGGTTGTCTGAGTGCATCTTGCTTTTCCCAGGTTCATCATCAGGTGAAAACTAACCTATAGCAGAATGCATCTTTAAAATTATTTTCTATACTCTTTAACCTCATTATCTAGTATCTGATGAATTCATAGGACCTAAATATGTATAATTATATCTCAGCCTATATGTAAACAGCCATAGTAGTTTGTTCTTTCAGATGAGGCTTGAAAAAAAGGTTTTGAGAGTAGGAATGCTAATTAGGCCTGGTATATTTCAGATTCAAAGAGGTTTGAAACCACTTGCAGTTCTCCTTAAATATAATTGCCTCTGTTTTCTAGTACAATAAATTTGGTATCTTAGGTCATTCCTCTGCCTTCAGATAGACCATCTCTACTAAGAGGTAAATCCTTTTGTTTGTTAGCAGATTTCAAAGAAAGAAATTCAGTGATAAGTTCTGCTAACTTATTTTCATTCAATCTTAAAATGTCAGGAAATGTTTCCTTCAGTATATTTTATAATTCACATGCTGCAATGTAGGCACTTTCCTCATAAGTAGAAGTAATGGGCTACTGGTAAGATCATGAAAATTTTTCTATACTCTCTTTTTCTAAAGATTAAAATACATTTTTTTTTCTCAGCACTGCACATACTCTGAATTCTTATATTCTCACCTGATATGCCTACTTCTGAAAATCAACAATTATTTTCTAGCTGATCTTTTGAATTCCCACTCCCAATCAGGCTTCCTATTTCTTCTTTGCCATGAGGATAACAAACTTTAGGCTTTCTCTGTGTAACACTTGCCTTTTGAACCCACTAGATAGGTGTAGTAAAATCAACTAAATTGTGCGGACATGCACAATTATCACATTATTGAAATTAGCTTGTTTTTATAGGTTTTGCAAAGCCTCTAATAAGTGAAAGTGAAGGGACAGCTTTCCTTCCATGTCCTGTCTTAACATGTTGTAATGAAACAATAATAAGTTTTAGATACAATTCTACAATATTTGCACATATAAAGTTGGTAGAGTCCTAGTTCCTGGTTCTTTTTAGTGTTCTGAGAAGATCTTAAATATATTAGAGGCAGGAAGACTCTAGACAAGTTTCCAATTACCAGCAGAGATACAGTGGTCCTTAGGGATTGAGACTAGATTACTTTCTTTGAGGGAACAGATTACTGGGATTGCTAGTAATTTATTCCCTGTTCATATAATTATGGTATTGAGATGGGATGCTGCAAAGGGTAGGGAAATTCTCTGCAATATTCTAGCAAATCTAAATATCCATATACTTTAATTCCATCAATGAGAACATATCTGTACTTCTGTGATTTTCATTAAAAAGCCAATAACTGACTCTTAATTCTAAATACGGCAGAGTAAATAGCAGATTTTTCCTCCTGCCAAAAACTCATAAAAACCTGTAGAAGGCACAGAACAGTAGGCAGCAAACAGTAGTAATCCTTGAGAAAAGGAAAACTCACAAACAGAAACCCAGAATCACACCAGTATTTTGCAAAGAGACACTTTACATTGTAACAGGAGGTCATGGAGCTTAAATGGATCAGTAATCTTGCCCAAGTTAACAAGTCAGAGGATGGAGCTCTGGGCTGTTCAAGTGGTTACACATAATGGGGGCACAGAAGCTGGCATGTCAAATGCACATGGGTCTTTAACTGATGTGAAATAAAAATGTTTAGATACAAGCTGTAGTGCTGATCTGCACTATAAGAAATGCTAAAGACCGTTTTCAAGGCTGAAGAGAAATTAAGCCAAATAGAAAACCATATCCACAATAAGGAAAGAATAGCACTGGAGATGCTGCACTGCTGGGTAAATATATAAGACTATCATTCTGATTTCTTCTCTTAGTGTTCTAAACAGGGGACTTGTTAAAGCAAAAACAATAATATTTTAATGTGAGATTTTTTATGGAGACAAAGCTCATTTACTCCCCACGTCCTCCCATACCAATTCTAAACATACACTTCTCCCGAACACTCTGTGACTAACAGAGGGAACTCTGCATTGCAGCTCTGCAGCTGCCCTTTGGGGAATTTTCTGAATTCCTGGCCCTTCAGATGTTTCCATGTGATATAAATGATCCCAGTGTATTTTGGTAGGAATAGGACTGAAAGTATTTTAAAAAATACTAAGCACAAGGGAGAACTTATCTCAAGGTTAAGTACAGATGGCATGAGCTTATTTAGGCATCATAGCCTCATGTTTTATTTTTGTTTTTTCTTTTATTTTGTTTACTTAACTGTAGCCTATAGCTTTGAACATACTTGTTGAAAATGGAAAGTCTCTTATTTTCTGCAATATCCCATTCTGTTTGCTATTATAGTATGAAAAAAATGTGTTAAAGAGATACTATTGGAGAAATACAACACAGTTCAGTTATCTAAAATAATACTGAACATTTTGTGAACATTTCAGCATTTACAGATATTGTTCTCTCTTATTACTACAAAAAGGAAATATCATAGTATCAGTATTATTCTTTAATTTGTTTTATCTATAAAATTACAAATTAAGTACACACTATGTACTTAATAAAATGTGATTGTGTTTCTTCCTTTTGTTTCTTTTGTTTCTTTTCTTTGGAAGATGAAGCAGCTGACCAATAGTCAGGACTCCATCTATGGAAGCAATAATGTGCATTCTCTTTGTTTTATTTCACTGAGTTTTGGATTTTGTCTTTTTTTGGAAGTTAAAGAACATGTAACAATTTTCTAGCCTTCAGTGAGATTTAGTTATGAATTCATTCTACTGCAATATGGCAATGCATGATGTTCAAAGATCCTAGTTTAAGATGGCACATTGTAACCACTTACAGGACTTTAAAAATAATAAGTATATGCAAAAATAACAGAAAAACAAAACAACTGATGAGATGAAATCCAAACTGTTTAGGATTAGATCAATTATCCTATGGTATGACTAAAGACTGATTCTAGTTTTTGTATTATATATGCTATTAAAAATCAAAAATACACCTTAACTAATTAAAGTTATAACCTATAACTTTTAAATTATACTGTGTTCAATAAAATTGTATATTTTATACATTTCATTTACCAGTTTTTCATTGTCAGTATCTTTATTTTCAAACATCTGTTAAGGTCTGTTTTATAGCTAATATGTTCAAGTTCTAATTTTCTCTCCAGGCTTCTACATCTGTATTTTCCTCTTCACTTAAGGTCTATCTGTGTGTATCTTTCAGAATCTCATAAAATGGTCCTTTAAGAAAGACTATGGAAAGTGAGGGGCTATTTTATGTCACAGGGAGCTTTAACATACAGGACTTGAAGGCCCAACTCAGCAGACCAATCTATAATGTTTCGGAAAATATTTATTAATTAGAGTTATTCTATTTAATGAGGGTATATTACAAATTCTATAAAATAAGCTAAAACATTTTTGTTTAGCAACACTTGGAGATTATATCATTGCTGTCAATTAGATGAGCATTTGGACAGGCATTCAAACTTTTCCCATATAGAAATTAGGATGTTTATATCAGTTGATTATTTCTCAGAAGATATTTAATAGTGGCTTTCTAATCCTAACTTTACAACTCCTAATTCATTCTAATTTTATAGCTGTATGACTAAAATATAATTATTTCCATGGCAGAAATCTAATGTCAGCAGAGTAAAAATAGAGCATAAACCATACTGCTTCTTTTCCGGTTGAAATACCTTCACATTGATAATAAAGGCAGCACTGAAAATAGAAATAATTAATCCTTCTGAGTATAGAACTTGAAATAAAATGAGAATACATTGATGTCTTTATCAGAATTCTAATAGTTGATCTGGCATGTCTCTGGACTCAGAAAAATATTTCAACAGCATAAACAACAATTATCTCAGAATAGGAATACGTTCAGTAAAGGAATGGTTTTTATATTCTAACTCTCCATACAACCTTACTAGCAGAGTTCTTGGCCCTTTATTATAAGACAACAATATGCTCAAGAAATATCTAATGAGATGGTAATATGTTCACCCAATTTAATATTTATATTTAATTATCTTCCCTCATACTATTTGTTAACTTGTTTTTGTTTTTTCACTGCTAGATCTAAGAGTTAAGATTTTTTTCTCTCCATGGCATTACGTCTAGAATTGAATATTGATTTTACCTAGTACGAAATTCATGGCTTAATTTTAAAGCAGTTGATTCTTCAAAAGGACTAAAAACTAAGGTTAGCTACATTCATTGAAAATGAAATGCAGGGTTGCACAGGCAGCTGTAAAAACTTTGTAAAGAGTACCTTCTTATTCAATTCCAGTAAAAAAATAAGTCTAATAATAACTACAGGTTGACTTCATAGCCAACTTAGCACTATCACTCTGGGATTACAAAGATCAGAGGAAGACTCAAGAACTTATGAATCCGGGAAGATAAACTTGTCAGGAAAAATGCAGTGGGGGCAATATACATGATAATAAAACTAGTATTTTTCAAACTGTTATGAGTGGGACAATGTATCAAAATAATGTAATCTAAAATATATTCATAATTGTTTTAAAAATGTTAATCCATTTTAATTGTAGTTTCACCCTTTCAAAGTTTGTAAGATTAAACAATACACTTCTAAAGTAAACAATTTAATCCAGTGGTCAAATCTTTAGAGTTACCCAGGCTTAAATGCAGATTAATAAAAGTTATCAGCATGTTCTAGAAGGCAGTGTAAAACAACACCGGAACTCTGAAATCAGGCTGACCATTTTTCAAAGTGCCAACTGTATGATGTTAAGCAAGTCAGTTAATCTTGATAAACTACAGTTTCTACATCTATAACGCAAGATAAAGTAGGACTTTTCATAGTGTTACCATGAAGTCTAAATAAATTGATATGTATATGTATGAAATATTTAGAAAAGAACCTGGCATAAAACAATGGCCAATGAATGTTAGCTATTACTGATTCTTAGAAAATTATCTACCTTTGATTTTGAAAGGCATTTTTGTATAAGGTGGAATGAGAAAGATGATGCTTCTAAGAACAATGCCCCAATGTTTTGCTGTGCTCACAAACATTAACATCTGTTTCTTGAATTTTTCTTTCCCACATTTGTCCTGTTTTCTTGGCTATCACTAATTAACGAGTCCTACTTTTTCACTGCTGGTTAATCTCAATACATTCATTCTTTACTATCTTCACTAATCTTAATTTCATCTCATGGAATTTTATTTCCATTTTGTAGGCTATACAGTTCATCTTTTTATCTTTTCTTGCATAGTTTCTCAGAATTCTTATTCTTACTAGTAAATGGAAGTTATGATTATGTTAATAAGTATTAAAAGTCACACGTACTTTTTGAAACATTTTAAAAGAATTTCAAAATGTTTCTCAAAACATTCCATGTTTGATATTGAGTTTAAAATTTATTTAGGAAACTGTCAGTTTTCACTTCATTTAATTTGATATACAGTTAGGTAGCTATAAAATTTTAACTTTGTTATCTTCCTATTAGATTGGCTCCTTTAGCATTATAGAATGCGTTCTTTGTCTTTAATCAGAATTTTTTGCATTAAAGTTTATTTTGTCTGATATTAATATAGCCACTCCAGCTCTCTTTGGTTTCTGATGGGAAGTCATCTGTTTATCTTATTGAGGGTCCCTTGTACACTATGAACAATCTTTCTTTTGCTGATTTCATTATTTTCTCTTTCTCTTTCAATAGCTTAACTATAATGTGTCCTGAGGTGGATCCTATTTGTGTGAAGCAGGTTCACTAATAACCAATCATAAGGGAGAACTACCACTCCATAGAGAATAACAGAGATTATAACCATGCCAACCACCAGAAATAGGAGTCCAAATATTTATGTTCACTGCATCCATAGCTACAGTGCTACCAATTTCTGAGTCAAGTGAATCAGAACACACTCACAGTCAACAAGTTATATAAAAAGGGTTTAGTATTTACAGAGATGTAGCAAGGGGCAAGGGACACCTAAGATCCATTGTGAGTTGATCCTCCAAGGCTCAAGAAAGCTGCCTTGGGCAGACTGGGTCTTAACTAAACCACTTGCATCAGAGCTGAGGGACCCTGAAAGGTAGTCTGCCCTGGCTTGTAGAACTTAGGGGCCATGTGGCTCATTGGGAAGTGCTTTAAAGGGCATGCCACTTCCAGGGAAAAGAGGAACAAGTTCCAAGCTGTCCTGGGGTATTCCTTTTTAGCTCAACATATTACTTTTCTTAGAAGGACATGAACAAGAAAGACTCTGTGCTGTTTCAGGCAGTTCTTTCCTATCTTAAGATGTCCCATTCCTTTGTCAGATGAATAGACTGCAAAAATTTTCTTCCATTCCGTAGGATGTCTGTTTTCTCCGTTGAAAGTTTCTTCTGCTGTACAGAAACACTATAGCTTAATTGTATCCCATTTGCCAATTTTTGCTTTTGTTTCAATTGCTCTTGGTGTTGTCCTCATAAAATCTTTGTCCATGCCTATGTCCTGAATGGCATTGCCTTGGTTTTCTTCTATGGTTTTTTTATAGTTTTGGTTTTTACATTTAAGTCTTTAATTCATTTTGACTTGATTTTTGTACATGGCATAGGGAAGGGGCCCAGTTTCAATTTTCTGCATATGGCTAGCCAGTTTTCCCAGCACCACTAACTAAATAGGGAATCCTTTCATCATTCCTTGTTTTTGTCAGGTTTGTTAAAGATCACATAACATAGGTCTAATATCCAGCATCCACAAGGAGCTTAAGCAAATGTACAAGAAGTAAACCAAACCACCCCATTAAAAAGTGGGGAAAGGGCATTAACAGACACTTCTTAAAAGAAGACATGCATGTGGCCAACAAGCATGAAAAAATTCACCATAACTGATTATTAGAGAAATGCAAATCAAAACAACAAGATACCATCTCACAACAGTCAGAATGGTGATTATTAAAACGTCAAAAAATAAGAATGCTTTTACACTGTTGGTGGGAGTGTAAATTAGTTCAACCATTGTGGAAGACAGTGTGGTGATTCCTCAAGTAATCTAGAGGCAGAAATACCTTGTGACCTAGCACTTCCATTACTGGGTATATACCCAAAGGAATAGAAATCATCCTATTATAAAGATACATGTATGTATGTATTCATTGCAGCACTATTCACACTAGCAAAGACATGGACTCAACCTGAATGCCCATCAATAATACACCAGATAAAGGAAATGTAGTACATATACACCATGGAATACTATGTAGCTATAAAAAGGAATGACACCATGTTCTTTTCAGGGATATGGATGGAGCTAGAGGCTATTATTTTCGGCAAACTAACGCAGGAACAGAAAACCAAATACTGCATGTCCTCACTTATAAATGACAGCTGAATGATGAGAATACATAGACACAATACACACTAAGGCCTGTCAGAAGATGGGAAGTGAGAAGAGGGAGAGCATCAGGAGGAATAGCTAATGAATGCTGGGCTTACTACTTAGATGATGGGATGATCTGTGCAGCAAATCACCATGGCACACATTTACCTATGTAGCAAACATGCACATACTTCACATGTACCCCTTAACTTAAAATAAAAGTTGGAAATTAAAAAAAAAAAAAAGATATCCCATTCCTAGAATATTCTACAGTTAATCTTGGGAACTACAACCATGAAACGGGGGAGAACTGGGTACGTTCAAGACCACCAAAAGAACTGTCCTCCAGTTTGGTTTATGTTGAAATTCAGGGATGCTTAGAATATTTTTTTTTTAATCTTGACAATTTTTGGCCATTTATTTCTTCAAAGATTCTTTTTACCTTTTATCTCTCTACTCTTCCTATAAGTCTACTACTATTCATGTATTCATAAGCTTGATGCTGTCTCATAGGTCATTGAAGTCTGTTTATATTTCTTTGTGCTTTTTTTTTTGTTGTTGTTTCTATTCCTCAGGCTGGATTTTGTTAATTGAACTGTCTTCCAGCTAAGTTTTACTTCTGTCAATTCATGTCTGTTGAACTCCATTAGAAAAATGTTTATTCAAGTTTTTGTATTTTTTTGTCCATAGAATTTCCATTGGTTTCTTTTATTATTTCAACCTCTTTATTGATGCTCTTCATTTGGTAAGATCTCATTCTCATACATTTTTTCTTTAATGTTTCAGACATGATTCCTTTTAGTTCTTTGGGTGTATTTGAAAGATGTAATTTAAAGTCTTTGTCTAGTAAGTCTAACATTTAAGCTCTTAAAACACAGTTTGAATTCATTTCACCCTTTCCACTTCTGTGCATGAATTATGCATCCTTGATTGTTTTCAAATCTATATAGTTATGATACTGATGCATTTTAAAAGTCTATTTCACAAAAATATCTTATTTCTGAGAAATATTTTCAGTTTTGTCAAGTTTGTCACAGGTACATAAATAAACTAGACATTTTAGCATCAAACTTTCTAACACAATCTTTATAAATTATAATTATTAAGATATTTATTGCTATTTGTAAGGACAAGCATAATATTTATAAATTGTATTTCACTTCCTAATTCAGTTTTCTATGTTATTTTAATGTTTTTCATTTTGTATGTATGCATTCTATGGATTGCCAATTGAATTAAAAATTAAAACTGTAAAATATTTGGAACAATATGATTCCCTTTTTTCCCCACAGTTTGTTACCTTACTATTTAAAAGAAAAATACAGTCAAAAATTGGTATAGTATTCTGCAGTGAATTATTTATTTACTCAATCAATGTGTCCATTTATAAAATATATATTATTTCTATCAATAATTGTGAAAACCTATTTTCATCATTCTAAATAAAAGTACATTTTTCACTTCATTTATTTATCCATTCCAAGGCAAAGATTTATGTTGGAGACTGGTTGGAATGCTTTTCTCATTTCCTACTGATCTAGAATGTGCCAGATATTAAAGGGAAAAACTTGGTTGAATGGTCACATTACAAGAAGCTAAAGAGGAAAGAGGAATTCTCCTTGAGCACTGCCCTCTAAAGAGGTCTTTCAAAAGCTTGTTGAAGGAAATGCCAAGCTTGATTGTTTGAAATTGTACATATTTTCATTAAAAATCCATCCATGTCCATTTAATTTGTTCACAAATAAACAAAATGTCCTTTATTGCACTGCATGCAGTTTTGACAGATGGCTCTTAGCATTCTATCCAGGTGTAAAAAGACAAAGATAAATGAATCTGTTCTTTTTAATTCACACACTTTGTGATTTTCATCTTCACCTGGAAGCTTTCTTTGGTTCTTTATCTACTTCATGTTCCCAATAAATGACAGCCCTTTTTCTAGTATGAGCTTGCTTCATTATACATCTAAAGAGAAAGTACGCCTGCTTGAAATAATCAATTTGAGCTCACCAACATTTTACACAATCACTCCTCCTATTAAAAAAAAATAAGAAAAACTTTCTACAATTTTATGTAAAGACACCAAATGCTTCTTTTCCTTTTAACTCACCAATAGCTCGTTCTCTATTAGAAAAAAAAATCTACTCTTTTTTATATCTCTTAACAGACAAACAAATTATCTATACCAAAATTTCAAACATATTATTATTATTTGGTTTATTAGAATTGTCTCAAATGCATATTAATCCATTAGATGTAACTTGCATGGATTACCTATAACTAGTGAGTAGGTTGGTTAAGGGTTTCAGACATTCATTATTTTGTAAGTGCTTAATAAATGTCCATTATACAATGTGTAGCAAAATTAAAGTTAAGTTAAATAATTGAAATTACTTTTATGTTTCTTGTTCATCACATTAAGTCCTGAAAAGTTGAAACATTGAACATAAAGTCAAATTTTACTAAGCTATTATTGCCAAAAATGTTTAAACAAGTTTTACAATATTATTTCCAAAAACTCAGTAAGTAAATTTTAATTTATAATTTATTATATTAATTTATTTATAATGGAAAAAACCCTGATTAGCTTTCTATAATATTGAAATAATGATGTTAAAATATCTAATTTCAATGCATTAAAAAGCACATCAATAATGGAATCCTAAGATATTGGCCGCCATGTTCACATAACTTCCTGAAAAATGAAAATTAATTATTTATTTTATAGTGAAAAAATAAACTAGTCCTTAGAATTTACTTTAGGGGCAGAAATTTATTATGCAGCTATGTGTCAATTAACTATGAGGATATGTTCTGAGAAATGTTTAAGTAATTTTGTTATTGTGGGAATATCATAGAGTATACTTACACAAACATAGATAAATAATATATATTTTAAATGTATGTATATTCCTTCAGGTAAAAACTCAAATGACATAGCATTGTTATTCATATAAATAAAATCTTCTACTTGATCTGCAGTGCCAATATCAAGTGCCATATATCAGGTTTGAATATGCTCCATTGTAATGTTATGAGACCACCAACGTATAAGGTTGGTCCTTGACTGAAGAAATGTCCTAATATGGCACATGACTATAGTTCAATTTTTAGTGGTTTAAAAAGCAAAGCAATCTTATTTGGGAAAGTCAACTGTCATTTGCCTTTTTTTTTTTTTTTTTTTTTGAGAGAGGGTCTCAATCTGTCACTGGGGCTGGAGTGCAGTGGTGTGATCATAGATCACTGCAGCCTCAACCTCTGGGACCCAAGTGATCCCTCTGCCTCAGCCTCCCTAGCAGCTGGAACTACAGTGGTGCACCACAGCTAGTTTTTGTATTTTTTTTTTTTTTTTTTTTTTTTGTAGATATGGTTTCACCATGCTGCCTAGGCTGGTCTTGAACTCCTGGGCCCAAGTGATCCTCCAACCTCAGCCTCCCAAAGTGCTAGGATTACAGGAATAAGCCACCACACCCAGCTCATTAAAATAGAATTTTACTTTATACTTATCCAACTATTTAAATGAAATCCCACATCACTAAGAAAGACATTTTGAAAATGTGATCCTTTGACCCATTTAGTCTTGATCCTTTCAGGTAGTTGTGAGGTCAAATTCTTTTCAAAATAGGACTAGACATTATTTCATATTTGCCTTTTCACTTTCTTAACATTTACACTGATTGCAAAAGAACCAATGGTGAGTAAAATTACATGTACCTTAGCAGAAATCAAAGCAGTGGCACTCAACTGTAATAGTATAGATCAATTTCTCAACCATGACCCTCATGTGAGGATCATGTATATACTAATCCTCATTTCATTCTACCTATCACCAGCATTTTACATAATCACTCCTCCTATTAAAAAAAAATAAGAAAAACTTTCTACAGTTTTAGGTAAAGACACCAAATGTTTCTTTTCATTTTAACTCACCAATAGCTCCTTCTCTATTAGAAAAAAAAATCTACTCTTTTTTATACCTCTTATCAGACAGTTGGATGGTTAATTTTAGGTGTCGACTTGACTGAATTGAGGGGTGACTAAATGGCTGATGAAGAATTGTTTCTGGGTGTGCCTTTGAAGGTATTCTAGAGAAGACTGACTTTTGATTCAGTGAACTGAGAGAGGAAGGCCATCCTTTATTATGGATAAAGCACTATTCAGTTGGCTAGGATCCTGACTGGTACAAACAGGCAGAATAAGGAACATTCACTCTCTTGTTTTCACCCTTCCTTCCAGAGTTAGACATTTGTTGTCCACCTGCCTTCGAACATCAGACTCCAGATTTTTCGGCTCTACTCTGGGACTTACACCAGTGGCTTCCAAGGGTCTCTCAGGCTTCAGCCTCAGATTGGAGGCTGTACTGTCAGCTCCTCTGGTTCTGAGTCAGGCTGCTAGCTTTGAGCCACATGACTGGCTTTTCAGCTTTTCTAACTTGCAGATGGCTTATTGTAGGACTTTTCCGCCTTCATAATCTTGTCAGCCAAGTTACGCTAATAAATCCCTGTTCATATATCCTACTGGTTCTGTCTCTCTGGAGAACCTTGACTACTACAGATTTAGTGCACTAGAGAAAAGTCCTTGGATAGCTAAATACCACTGCTATAATGAAAACTCACATGTCAAGGTTGGATCTTATATATCAGCCTGCCTACTCAATATTTCTTCTTGGGTGTTTGAATAGATAAGAAAACAAAGGAGAGAATCATAACAGAAGAAAAATGTTTAGAAATTTTGGTGCTATAAAACAGGGCCAGATGGATAAAAGAACAGGTAAAAGAAGATCTGCCTGAGCAGAAAGTTGGCAGGAATAAACAATACAGACTTATTAGTCCTTCCACCAGAGGCTCCTAAAAACACAGGTCAGTGGGAGAGGTGTGACTGGAAGGGTGTTAATATATGTCATTTCACTTTCTCATACTTAGAGCATCTGGCTTCGCAATTCACTCCAAGAGGTTTTTTTCAGTTCAGTTTGATCACTCAGTACAGTCCGAAGTGTTTAAGGCACATGCGTCAATGCGAAAAGCCAGTTAAAATGGGAGCAAAAATCTCTGCTATCTTTGGGAAACTGCTACCAACATGGGAGAATAAAAATATTTGACACATAAATTAAATGTTATAATTCTAATTCTTCCTTAAGAAAAAGATTACTAAGATATATTTAATACGTAAAATTTACCTTTAAAGCATAGAAATTGGTGGTTTTCAGTATATTCCCTACAATCTACCTCTAGAACACTTTCATTACCCTGAAAAGAAACCTCAACTATCAGCAATCATTTTCTCTTCTTCCCCTTCTACATCCCTAGGCAATTCTCCTGCCTGTTTTGTAGGTGACTTCTTTTACTTAGCATAAATTTTTTAAGGTTTATCCACATTGCAGCAGAATTGCATTCCTTTTTAAAACTTAAATGTTTATTTAAATAATTGTAGATTGATATACAGTTATAAGAAACAATACAGAGAGATCTCTCGGACATTATATCAACTTTTCCTCAATGGAAATATTTTGCAAAATTATAGTATAATCCCAAAAGCAGGATATTGACTTAGAGCCAATCCAAAGATATTACTACTTTTACCTGTACCCATGTGCATATGTGTTTATTTAATATAATTGTATTACATGTGTAGGTTTCTATGTCCAATAACAGTCAAGGACCTGAACAGTTCCATCACTACAGTTCCATCACTACACTCCTGTTGCCCTTCTACAACTACAGTGACATCCCATTTCTCTCTGTGCCACAACTCCATTCATTTCAAAGTGTTCAACACTCTGTTCAACACTGTGCATTTCAAAGTGTTACATGAATAAAAAATCATGTAGTGTATGATCTATTGTAGAGTTTCTTTTAAATCAACATAAATTTGCTGGAGATTAAGCAAAGCTGTTATATGCATCCACAGTTCATTAGGTTTTGCTGCAAAAAAATAATACACACACAGGCACATACCATGTATATGTAGCTTGCCTTTCCTTACTTAACAAGGTATTGTAGATGATTTTCTTAGTTATTACGTGTACTTCCAAAATATTTTAAATGACTCATAGTATTCCATTTTATGTCACTAAGATATTTTTAAAAACTAGACCCATATTTTTCGGACTTAAGCCTTACAAAATTTTTATTTGGAAAAGGTATACACTTCATTATATTCATTAAATAAAACTGAATTTTATTGGTGTGTGTGTGGGGTATGCATGCTATACCAAATGTGTGGGCATGTATTCATATACTAACTGTGGTATATATATTATATATACACACACACACACATACAATGTATACACACAAAAGCAGTATAGTATGTGTGTGTACATGTATACATACGCACACACATATATATATATATATACACACACCATGGAATGCTACTTTGCAACAAAGCCTAATGAACTGTTGAGGCATGTAACAACTTCGGTGAATCTCCAGCAAATTTATGTTGAGTTTAAAGAGACTAAACAATGGATCATATACTACATGCTTTTATATTTGTGTAACATTTTAAAATGAAGAACAGAATAATGGTTTCCAGTTGTTAGAGGTATGGGACGGGTTATCATTGGAAGGATATTGCTGTGGTTGTATAAAGGCAATAGGAGGGATCCTGTAGTGAAGGAACTGTTCAGATTCTTGACTGTGTTAGTGAATACAGACCCCCAAGCATGTAAGACAATTGTATAAAAATAAGCACACTTACGCAAATAAAAATGGAAAAAATATTTGGATTGGCTCTAATTACATCTTTCATACATTGTTGGTGAAAACATATCTATATCACTAACTGTGGATATGAAGTTGGTATAATTGGTATGCCTACTAACTGTGTGTGTGTGTTTATATATAAATATATACTCATATACATACCACAGTTTGTTTACTCATTATCTTGAAGGACATATGGATTATTTCAGGTTTTTTGTCTATTACGAATAAAGCTTTTATGAACATTTGCATTAAAGTTTTTGTGTGACCAGATTTCATTATTCTGGGACAAATGTCCAAAGGTGTGTCTGCTGAGTAATATAATTATTACATATTTAATTTTAAGAGAAATTGTCATAATTTTCCCAGTGTGGCTGTACCAGTTTATATCCCCACACAAAATGTATTAAAAAATCCAGTTTCTCCACATCCTTGCCAAAATTTGCTGTTATCATTAATTTTTATTTTAGCCTTTTTGACAGGTATGTAGTAATATCTCATGATTTTTATTCACATTTGCCTCATGGCTAATGATGTTGAACTTTTTTTAAATGTTTATTTGTCATCTGTAAATTCTTCAAGGTTAAATATCAGTTAATGTCTTTTGCTCATTTTCAAACTGAATTGTCTTTTATTGTTCAGTTTTAGGATTTTTTTTATGTATACCACAAAAGTACCCTCTGTTGGATATATAATTTGCAAATACTTTCTCCCTGTTTGCAGCTTGTCTTCATTCATCATCCCATGAAAGTTTGCACAGCCAAAGATTTTAATTTTGACATCTAGCATATAGTTTTTTTTTTTTTTTTTTAATTAAAAGGGGTGGAATTTTAGTTTAAAATCTAAGAACTCTTTATTTACTCTTAACTCAGAAATTAGCCATTTTTACGTTTTTTTTTCAGTATTTATAGTATTAATAATTACATTTTTTAGGTCTGCAATCCATTTTGAGCCAAGTTAAATAAATGGTGTGAGATTTAGGTCAAAGTTCTTATTTTTCTTCTTTGGATGTCAAATTGTTCCAAAGTCATTTGTCAAAAATACTTTTTTTCCTCTATTGAATATTTTTTGCATCTTTGTCAAAATCAATTAGATGCATTTGTGCTAGTCTATAACTGGCTTTTGTGTTCCGTTCCATTTGTCTATGTGTCTCCACAGACAATGTCACATTGTCTTGACTTCTTTTTTTTTGCCTTATTGAGTTAGCTAGACTTTCCAATAGTGTGTTGAATGAGAGTGGTGAGATGAGACATTCTTACCTTGTTCTGGGTATTAGGTGGAAAACATTCAATATTCCATGATTAAGTATGATGTTAGCTGTAGGTTTGTATTGATAGCCTTTATCAAACTGGTGTAATTTTACTGTATTTTTATTTCTTCAATTTCCTCTATTTCTAATTTGATAGATGAACAGGTACTGAATTTTGTCAATGCTTTCTTCATGATTTCTTTTTTTACTTTAGCATGTTGTTGATATGTTGCATACAATTGATTTATTTTGTAAATGTTGAAATGGCCATGCATATCTGCAATAAATTCCACTTAATCATAATAAATAATTTTTTTTTTTTGAGACGGAGTTTCACTCATGTTACCCAGGCTGGAGTGCAATGGCGCGATCTCGGCTCACCGCCTCTTGGGTTCAGGCAATTCTCCTGCCTCAGCCTCCTGAGTAGCTGGGATTACAGGCCTGCACCACCATGCCCAGCTAATTTTTTTGTATTTTTAATAGAGACGGGGTTTCACCATGTTGACCAGGATGGTCTCGATCTCTTGACCTCGTGATCCACCCGCCTCGGCCTCCCAAAGTGCCGGGATTACAGGCTTGAGCCACCATGCCCGGCCAATAAATAATTTTTATACATTATTGGATTTGAATTGCTAATTCTACTGATAATTTCGGCATTTAAATTCAGGAGAAGTTTCAATCTGTAGTTTAGTTATTTGTACCAGCTTTGCATCAGAGTTACATTGGCTTCATCAAATGAGTTATGAAATTTACCTTACTCTTCTATTCTGGGAAAAAAAAATGTGTAAAACTACCATTAATTCTTTTTTATGTGTTTGATACAATTCTCCAGTGAAATTATCTGGGCCTAGATATTTCTTTTTCTGGAATCACGATTATAAATTCAATTTTTCTTTTCTTTTGGAGATAGTCTCACTCTGTCTCCCAAGTTGGAATATAGTGACACAGTCTTCACTCACTGCAGCCTCTAACTTCCAGGCTCACGTGATCCTGCCCTCTCAGACTCCTGAGGACCTGGGACTACAAGTTCATGCCATCATGCCCAGATCAAATTCAATTTATTTAATATTTACAGGGCTATTCATATTGTCTATTTCATTTTGGTTGCATTTTGATTCTTTGTGGTTTTTCAGATATTTACCCATTAATTCTAAGTTAAAATAATGAGTACAATTTTATGATCATTTTATGCCTATAATATTTTTCTTGCTCTGTCACCCAGACTGAAATACAGTGGTATGATCTCAGCTCACTACAACCTCCGCCTCCTGAGTTCAAGCGATTCTCCTTCCTCAGCCTTCCAGGCTAATTTTTGTATCTTTATTTGCGATGAAGTTTCACCATGTTGATCGGGCTGGTCTGGAACTCCTGACCTACTGATACTCTCACCTCAGCCTCCCAAAGTGCTGGATTACAGGCATGAGCCACTGCGCCCAGACGCCTACAATATTTATAGTAATATTTCTATTTAATTACAGATAATGCTAATTTTTTTCTTTCCTCCTTTTATTTGGGTCAGTTTTACTGGAGATTTATCATTTTACTGATCTTTGTAAAGACTAGCTTTTTGTTTCATTGATATATCTTGGTATTTTTTTCTATTTTCAATTTTAATGATTTCTACTCATTATAATTTTATTCCTTTGCCTGTTTTGAATAAATTTTTCTTCTTTTTCTGTTCTTTTGAGCTAGAAGCATAGATTATTGATTTGACATGCTTCTTCATTTTATTAAGGAATTTATAGCATTTAGTACATTTCCCTTTTGATATTGCTTTAGCTACATCCCATAAATTTTGATAGACTGTATTTTTATTCACTTTATTTTTTCTTTGTGCCTTCTTGATTAATTTATGGATTGTTTGGATGTGTCTTTTTTACTGTCTTGTGTTTAGAGATTTGTTGTTTTTCTAGTATTGATGTCTAATTTGATTCTTTTACGGTCAAAGAATACATTTTATAATCTCAATTATTTTATATTTGTTGAAGTTTCTATGGTCCATGAAATAGTCTATTTTGGCAAATATTCCTTGGATTATTGAAAAATATATACATTCTGCTATCGTTGGGTAAATTGTTCCATATATGTCCATTAAGATATGCTTGATTATGTTATTCTGATCTTCTATGTCATTGTTCATTTTTTTTTGTGTAGTGTCTCTATCAGGTACCGAGAGGCAGCTTTTTATGTCCACAGCTACAGTTGTGCATTTACTTATTTATTCTTTTGCCTCAGTTTTTGCTACATATATTTTGAGATGTTATTGTTTAACTTGCAGGCACTTAGGATTTATATGTATTTCTATATTGTAATTATGAAATAGTTCTCTTAGACTCTAGCAATCCTTTTTTAATGTGTGTTTTATTACATTCTAATTGATTTTCTTTTTATTTAATTAATAAATTAACCTAAATGAATTTAATGAATTAATTAAATTAACGGATATAATGTCTTCTATTATTCTTCTTTCAAACTACATATGTTAAATCAGAAGTGAGTTTCATATACACAGCATATACTTGCATCATGATTTTTAGACACTATGATAATGTTTTTCAATTGTTATATTTTCAACATTTACATAAGGCAATTATTCATATGTTAACTCCTAACTCGGCCATCTTATTTGTTTTTTGTTAACTTGTTACATCGTATTTGTTTGTTGACTACTTATTTATTCTGGTCCTTTCTTCTCTCTTTCTTTTTTCCTGACGTCATGTTTGTTAAACATTTATTAGATCTCATCTTGACTTATTAATAGTGTTTTCAAGTGTATTTTTGCATAACTTTCATAGTGTTGGCTGGATATTATTATATATGTATATGACATTAGAGTTTACTGTTTTAAACAATTTATCACTTCTTGTATGTCATGAAAATTTTACTTTCCCCACTTTTAAATATCCTCTTAAGTATTATAAAATACATGATTTTCAATGAGTAGCTACTTTCACTTACATGATGTTTTCAAAGTACATTCTTGTTGTAACACTTATCAGTACAGGTTGAGCAGCTCGACTTCAAAAAGAAAAAACCTGAAGTGCTCTAAAGTCCAAAATTTCTTCATTACCAACAGGTGATAATGACATTTACTTTTTGATAGTTCATCGTATACAAACTTTGTTTCAAAATTTGAATACACAAAATTACCTAACAGATTGTGTACAATTACCTTTAGCTTTTGTGTACAAGGAATTTATGAAATTTTGTGTCTTGTGTTTAGATTTGTGACACTTTCCCAAGATACGTCATTCTTTATGTGTGAATATTCCAAAATTAAAAAAAAAATTCAAAACACTTCTGGTCCAAAGCATTTTGGATAAAGAATACTTGTGACTTGGGTTTGTAATTCTCCTTGAAGAGGTCCTTCACATACCTTGTTAGCTGTATTCCTAGGTATTTTATTTTCTTGTAGCAATTGTGAATGGGAGTTCACTCATGATTTGGCTCTCTGTTAGTCTGTTATTGGTATATAGGAATGCTTGTGATTTTTGTACATTGATTTTATATCCTGACACTCTGCTGAAGTTGCTTATCAGCTTAAGGAGATTTTGGGCTGAGTTGAGGTCTTCTAAATATACAAATACCATCATGTCATCTGCAAATAAAGACAATTTTACTTTCTCTTTTCCTAACTGAATACCCTTTATTTCTTTGTCTTGCCCAATTGCCCTGGTCAGAACGTCTAGTACTATGTTGAATTGATGAGAGAGGGCAACCTTGTCTTGTGCTCGTTTCCAAAGGGAATGCTTCTAGTTTTAGCAACATTCAGTATGATATTGGCTGTGGGTTTGTCATAAATAGCTCTTATTATTTTGAAATACATTCCATCAATAACTAGTTTATTGAGATTTTTTTAGCATAAAGGGCTGTTGAATTTTGTTGAAGGCCTTCTCTGCATCTATTGAGATAATCATGTGGTTTTTGTTTTTGGTTCTGCTTATGTGATGGATTACGTTTATAGATTTGTGTATGTTGAACAAGCCTTGTATCCGTACTTGATCGTGATGGATAAGCTTTTTGATGTGCTGTTGCATTTGGTTTGCCAGCATTTTATTGAGGATTTTTGCTTTGATGTTCATCATGGATATTGACCTGAAATTCTCTTTTTAAGTTGTGTCTCTGCCAGGTTTTGATATCAGGATGATGTCGGTCTCATGAAATGAGTTAGGGAGGATTCTCTCTTTTTGTATTGCTTGGAATAGTTTCAGAAGGAATAATACCAGCTCCTCTTTGTACTTCTGTACAAAGGGCTGTATTTGGCTGTAACCCCGTCTGATCCTGGACTTTTTTTGGTGGGTAAGCTATTAATTGCTGCCTCAATTTCAGATCTTGTTATTGATATGTTCAGAGATTCAATATCTTCCTGGTTTAGTCTTAGGAGGGTGTAAGTGTCTTGAATTTATCCTTTTCTTCTAGATTTACTGGTTTTTTTTGCAGAGAGGTGTTTCTAGTATGATCTGGTGGTAGTTTGTATTTCTGTGGCATCAGCAGTGATATCCCCTTTATCATTTTTTTATTGCATCTATCTGATTCTTCTCTGTTTTATTCTTTATTAGTATGGCTAGAAGTCTCTCTATTTTGTTGATCTTTAAAAAAAAAAACAGATCCTGGATTCATTGATTTTTTTTGAAGGGTTTTTGTGTCTCTATCTCCTTCACTTCTGCTCTGATTTTAGTTATATCTTGTCTTTATATTTTCAAATAATAATTCATGGTATACGCATCAGTTGGGATTATTCAGTGAACAGAGTAACAGAATCAATAGACTATCTATCTCTATATAAATATAGATATGGACTATATAAAGATATATAGGATTCTACCTCTGTTTTTGTTATTAAGACCTTCAAGTGATTGAATGAGGTCTACACAAATTATGGATACTTATCTGCATTATTTAAAATCAACTGATCAAAAATGTTAATTACATCTACAAAACACCTTCACTGACACATCTAGACCAGTGTTACACTAAATAACTGGGCTCCAGTGCCTAACCAAACTACCATGTAAATTAACCACTACAGTATAATTATCCCACATTTTGTTTATCCATTCCTCAGTTAATGAACATTTGTGTTGTTTCTACTTTTTGGCTATTATGAATGATGCTATTATGAACATTTGTAAACGCTCTGTAATGTTGACATATATTTTTATTTATCTTGGAAAGAAATTCCTAGGAGAGGAATGTTTATGTTATGTGGTAATTCTCTGTTTAACATTTTGTGCAACTGCCAAATTGTTTTCTGAAGTGATTGTACCACTTTACATTCCCACCTGCGATGTGTGAGGATTCCAATTTCTCCACATCCTCCCCAACAGTCCTTATTATGAATCTTTTTTTATTACAGTCATCCTAGTGGCTATAAAATGGTTTCTCACTATGGTGTTGATTTGCATTTTCCTAATGACTAATAATATTGAGCATTCTTACATGTAAATGTTTGCTATTCATGTTTCTTTGGATAAATGTCTATTTAGATCTTTTGCTCAGTTTCAATTAGTTGTTCTCATTATTGATTTGTAAGATTGTCATATATTTTAGAAAAAACATTTCTTTTCTGATACATGATGTTTAAATATTTTCTTACCTACTATGGATTTTTATTTATTTGCTTTTTTTTTTTAGTTTTAGTTTCCTTGGTGGTGTCTATCCTTCAAAGCACAAAGCTTTTACCTCTGATAAAGTCAAACTTATCAATCTTCTTTGTTTTTATTTGTGCTTTGGTAAAGTATCTAAGAAATCATTACCTAACCCAAGGTCATTAAGATTTACTCTTGTATTTTCTTTCAAGAGAAGAGTAACTCTTCTTATGAGTCAATAACATGACCTGTAAGGCTAACAACCATTTTTACAACAGATTATAAGCAGTGAAGTGGAGGGACATAGTGCATTATGTTTAAAGATAAAAATGGTGAAATAGCCAGACATTTCAACCAAGTTCCCTGATTCTACCCATTTTTCTATTCTTTTAATCAGAAATAATGAGAGAAATACACATTCAAGAAGTTATTCTATGTTCTTAAATTTCCTAAATCACCTGGTGATGGAGGAATCACCTGGTGTAATTACAGTGTAGTTTGGAACCAAGAGATATGGGAGAAAAGGAAGACATGGGGTGGATTCAGGCAGTCATTCCCAAAGTGCAGATAGAGGTCTGTGTTCTAAGGTTTATAAATGATTTTTAAGAGACTTGATTTCCAGAGTAATGATTAAGAGGATTATATTTGCTCTAATCCTGGTCTACCATTTCCAATTTACATAATGTAAGTCGGGAAAGTTATTTAACTTCATTTAACTATCTTACTTTTTTTTTTTTTTTTTTTTTTTTGAGACAGATTCTCGCTCTGTTGCCCAGGCTGGAGTGCAATAGTGTGATATCTGCTCACTGCAACCTCTGCTTCCCAGAGTCAAGCAATTCTCCTGCTTCAGCCTCCCAAGTAGATGGGACTACAGTTGCCTGCCACCATGCTCAGCTAATTTTTTCTATCTTACTTTTCTTATTTAAAAATAGAAATAATACCAGTAACTATCTAACTCAGATAAGTAGTATATAATAATTCATCCTAAGATAAACTTAAGAATTTTTCTGTTACTGTAAAGTAAAAATGCCTTTGATCTGATCCAAAGGCAGTGACGACTGATGGATAAAATTTGGTTTATTTTTATTAGGTGATTTAATGTCATAGACACAAAGAACACTGTTGTAGCAATTCTGTGGACTTACATTATATTTCAAATTAGAATGTGCATTTTCATATGGTGCTGTTTAAATTATGGAAGATAGTTTATAATCGAATGTGGAAGCAGATGGATGCAATTGAAACAGTACTGGACTGGAAGTTCAGGGTGATTTACCCAGTTGAAATCATTTAAAGCCTTGAACTTTACTTTTCACATCTGTAAAATAAGGAGATTTGACAAGATAAGCCCTGGGGTTCTTTAAATCTCCTCACTCATGGTTGTGAATATGGTTTTTATGTTTAAAGTGTCGTATTTAAATTGATTCTTCCTCCAGGTCTAATGATATAGTAATGTAAAGCATATCTGTTCTTTTGTTATTCTAAATGCTGTCAGAATGTCTGTCAAGAATCAAAGAGAGAGACAAAAACTGACATTTACTAATAAATTGCTCTATTAATTAAGATTTTTACATTCAAGCAATACTTGACCTCTATGTCACTTCATTGGTATATTTATAGCTGGGCTTACTTAAAATTCTTGATCAGGTGAAATATGGTCTCAGGATAGACAGTCTCAGCAAGATTGCCAACAATGTTTTGTACCTCATATCTATACATATACATAGAATTTCAGTGAAAAACTGTTATCCTTCTGTGTTATGCTCCTTATAAAAAGTAGCTGAAAAAATTAAGCTAAATGCTCCTCTGGCCACATAGAGAAACAAATAGAAACCACAAAAAGGAAAATCAAGTTAAATGACTAATCTATTAATCAACCTGTTTGTCACTTCATTTGCCAAGGAAGTCATGATAATACCTTGAAATAAAAGATTAAATTAGACAACAAAACTAAACATGTCCTTGTTTTGTGTTAAATTTATTCCATCTACAAGGCTCCAAATGGCCATTAAACATTCTCCATTATATATGAACTCCAATTATCATTGGAAAAATAAAGTAGAACAAATTGTTTATATGATAATTATTTATGCACATACGTAACAAAAGATCTCTTACGTAACAAGCAACCTATTGCTAATCCTAATTTATGCAACTGCAAAATTATTTGCATATAATCAACACCTTACAAGCCTGAAAATATCGTTATCTTGCTTGGAACTATCCCTGCTGGAAGATTTCTTGTGTAGCCTTATCATTATTCAAGAGCCAGCTCAAAAGCAATCTTTTTAACCACACGTGGTGGCTCACACTTGTAATCCCAGCACTTTGAGAATCTGAAGTGGGAGAATTTCCTGAGTCTAGGAGTGTCAGAAAGCCTTGGAAACATGGCAAAAATCCTACTTCTACAAAAAAAAAAAAAAAAAAAAATAGCCAGGAAGGGTAGTATGTGCTGGTTGTCCCAACTACTTGGGATGCTGAAGTGGGAAGATGGCTTGAACAGGGAGGTCAAGGCTGCAGTGAGCCATGATCACACCTCTGCACTCCAGCCCAGGTGACAGGGTAAGACCCTATATCCAAAAAAAAAAAAAAAAAAAGTCCTCTTTTTGTAAGACTTCTTAAATCTCTCCCTTCTACCATTACTGACACAGATTTATTTTGCTCCTAGACTTTTTTTGTGGTCTCTACATATACATTTTTTTCCAGATGTGTGTATGTATGTGTGTGTGTGTATGTATATATATATATATTTTTTTTTTGATGGTATATATACACCTAATTTACTCTTATTTTACCTTAATTATGTTTTCAAAAGTAAATACTTTGAATAGATAATCATCTCTATTAGGGCAGAGATGTGGTCTTTGCCTTCTCATTTTATCTTTGATGGCTGACACAGAAAATGGTAGCAACTTCATGCAACAATAGCTCTTCATAACAACAGCAACAATAGCTGTTCAAAATAGCATTATTCATAACAGCCAAAAAGTAGAAACAACACAAATGTCCATTAACTGAGGAGTGGATAAGCAAAATGTGGGATAATTATACTGTAATAGTTAATTTACATGGCATTTTGGATAGACACTGGAGCCCAGTCATTTTAGTCAAACACTGGTCTAATCATGTGACTGGTCTAGTAAATGTGACAAATGTGAATAAATGCAAACCTTCTTATAATCAGACAACTCTATTCAATAATAGCTGATTCATAATTATGAGACTGAGATTTCTAGAGATTTACAAGCATGTTTAGACCAGTGAAAATTTCTGTGAAAGCAGAAATAAAAGCACCAGGGACGCTCATGTCCTATAAGGTGACCAATTAATCAATAGAGTTATAGCAGCTATGGCTAATTCTCTTAACTCTGGATTGATTTCTGAAATTTTGGCTCCAGGTTTTTTAATTTTTCTGGATTATCTGCCTTTCATTCTGATTGTTTGTCACTTGTTTTAAGCAGTGTGCAGATATAGATCTGCCAATTGGGGTAACTTTAATCACTGCCAACTAAAGCTGCTACTTTGGAACTAAGATTGCTTTAAAATGCAGTTAATATCATTCACATTTTACAGAAGAAGAATCAGAAAGCTTACATAACTTGCCAGTGTTACACACCTTCCAAGGGAAGAACAAATTCAAGTAATGTGAACTCCATGCCCTTCCTTTCACCGTTTCATTGTTAATAAACTGTTACATGTTAAACAAATGCCTGATTGGTGTGCACTAGGTTATTCTTTTTTTCACTATTACAAAAAAATACAGTGACTAACATATATATTTGAAAATATTTTTACTTAAAGAGATAAAGAATATTGTGTATACTTATAAATAAGGCTACATTGGAACATCTATTTATCAGACTCCATCAATACCAAGCATTATGTTTTTAAATTTTGACAGTTGCGAGTTGAAAAATTATATGAGTATTTTATATAATAAAATGTATTGAATTATTTGTGAACTTGGAAATTTTGTTATATCTCTGCCTGTTTAAATAATTCTATTGTGGATAAACTACTCATGCTCTTGTAAAATATTCAATTTTAATATTTACAATTTATTGAAGTAAAATTTATATGCGTTATGCTCTATCCATTTAAAATATATAATTCAATTAGTTTTGATAGAAATATATAACTGTGAAACCACCAAAATAATCAGGAAAATTTCTATCACTCCTCCAAAGAATCTTTACGCTGATAGTGACAGGAGACAAATTCCTAGTCAGATAATGATGGGTCCCCAGTGAAACCCAAACTTCAAGCCAAAGAGAGCCTGAAGCTGTAAAACCAAGCTGCCAGTTTGGGTGGAGTTCACAGCCACAGTGAGAACTTCCTTGATGCCTTTTAGCCAATTGAATGGTGTTTTTTTCAGGCCTGCCATGAATCAATCAGCACTAACACTCCCCCATTCTGATCCCACAAAATCCTGGACTTAGTCTCACAAAGGATTACCGTTTAGGGGCCCCCTCACACCAAAGGCTACTCACTTCTGGTCCTCTCTTGTGTTGAGAGCTTTTCTGTCTCTCAATAAAATGATTCTCTGCTTTGCTCACTTTCCAACGTCTGCATACCTCACTCCTCTTCTTTGGGGGACGAGAACCCGGAACCCTTACCCCCCAAGAATGGCTACAAAAAGAGCTGTAACATGCCACTGTTTGCCTAGCAGTGGATATGAAGAAGCAAAGCAGTTAGACACCATTCCCTTCTGGCTTTCTTCCAAAACTACAAAAGCTCCAACATTTCTTGTGGGCTCAGACCTTAAAATTTTAAGTTAAGGGAATTATATAAAATATATGATTTCTAGATCTGATAATTAATGTTCTATATCAAATGTGAGAAGTTGATGGCCAATATTTAATCCATATTTCATCCTGCAAATATCTCATTTCTTCTTCTAAGTTCCTAATTGCATAAATACTGTACTATTTGATGTTTTCCAATAAAACTGAAGTCCCGATTATTTCTCTTTAATTTTTATTTCTTTTTGGGGGAATTTGGCAACTTACTAATCTATTTTCAAGTACTTTGGTCATTCATTCTGCCATCTCCATTTAGTGGACTCAGGAATTTGAAAAGTCACAAATTACATCTGTGTAGCACTATTTTTCAAGAGTAGCTTTTTCTCCTCTCTGCCTTCTTTTTTCTTTTTGTCAGGCACCTTCGAATTCTCACGTCATACGTGTATATGTTACCTGTCAGCCAGGGTTCGGGCAGAGTTTATGCTTAGAATTTGGATCTTATTCCCTTAGCAATTGTCTAGCTGAAATTTCCCCCATTAAATTACAAGCAGTTTTGAGAGTCCTGAATGCTGATCTATCTCACCTTTAAAGCTGCAATGTTTCTGCCATCATTTGTTTCCAACTAGAGCCATGGTAGTTTGGCAGCATTATTGGGCCAGAATGCCACAAATATGAAACTATATACAGTTTTAGTGGAACTAATTTTACTGAAGATGCAATCACTAAATTTTTCTGTATCTAAAAATTTCTAGCCTTCTGTTCTCATAAAATTATAATATTTACTTTAAAAATGTAAAAAGATACAGTTACATTATAATTTAGATTATTCATTCAATATATTAACTTTATATATTTCTGATATATTTCTTCTGAATTTTTTTTTTAACCAAATAATTTAAAATTTTTTTTGCTTTGTTTTTGTTTTCTTGATACAGGTTCTCACTATCTTGCCCCCCCGGTCTTGAATTTCTGGGGTCAAGCAATCCTCTTGCCTCAGCCTATGGAGTAGCTGAGACTATAGGCACAGACCACCACAAATGGCTTCAACTATGTAAAATTCTAAACATACAACTGATGCTTATAGTCATACAAATATTCCCTTTCTTTCAGAGTAAGTACTGTACTTTAATTACCATAATGTTTCCATCCATGTTTTATACTTTTATTATTATAGAAGTTATGTAAATGAAAACTTGCTTCTGTCACACAATATTGTCTTTCTGGGATTTATTCATGTTGAATTAAGAGATATAATTTATTCACCTAAATACTGTCTAGTTTTTTAAGCTATGACTAGAGTATAATTTGTATTTTTGACATTCTACTCTTGTGCATTTGGGCTGGTTTGAAATATTTGCAAATTCATACTGTGTTTCATTGAACTCTCTTACATGTCTCTTTAGGCATGAGCTAGAAATATTCTTTGGCATGGCTACTGGAACTAGAGTAGAAAATTTTATAAATTCTGGATACTTATTCTTTATCAATTACAAACATTTCAGATATACTCTCCCTGTGGCTAATCTTTTTAGCCCTTTTAATCTGTTGGCACATGTAGTGTAAAATACGATTTTGTGTTATTGTTTGCTTATTATACGTGCACTTCAAATGAATGCATTTTTTATAATAGGTTTTATCCAATAGACCAGCAGATGCTATGAGGAGAGCTGAGATGTCAGAGAGATGTCAGGGCATTCATTTGTCACTACCCTGTCACCAGCATTCTGTTTCCTCCGGTGATGAGGTTATATCAGTGGCTACAGCCACAGCTCCTGTAACACAATGTTTCAGTCACAGCTACAGCTCTTGCCAGGCACTTTAAAACTTGGAGATTGAATTGGCTTCTTGGATTTGCTTTATTTCTAGACACTGCAGTATTCCACAGGGATAGCAGCTACCACAACTCTGCAAATGGCTTATTTATTGATCCCTTTCTAATTAAATTATTGAATATAACAATATTTATTCTTCTGGAAACTTGACAAATGTGATTTTTTTTTCCTTAGGTTACTATATCTATATAAATAGGTAGGTATTCATGAAAGAGAATAGCCTATAATTTTCCTGTTGTTTATTGTACTAGTATCACAAAATAAATGGCAACATATTACCAGTTTTGCTTAGATATGACTGCATAGGATGGTAGTTATCTCTTTTCAAATACGTACAGTTTTCTAATAAAGTCAATGTGACTGGTAGTAGGACTATGAACTATCAAACCAAATCTTTATTTAATTATAGGAATGTTCAAGTTTTTTATTTTATCTTGAATGAATTTTGGTAAGCTATAATTTTCTAGGAATTTCTTGATTTCATTTTTGTAACATGTTAGCATATTACAAAAATTAGCCAGGCATGGTGGTGCATGCCTATAGCCCCAACTATGCAGGAAGCCAAGGTGTGAGGATTGCTTGAACCAGGGAGGGAGAGGCTGCAGTGGGCCATGGTTGTGCTACTGTGCTTCAACCTGGGTGGCAGAGGGAAACTCTGCCTCATATATATATATATATATATATATATATATATATATATGCATATGGCATATAGTTGGTCTTATTATACTCTTATTCTCAATGTAATATTTTAGCATATTTAATATCATACTCTTTTTCAGGCCTGACATTGTCTAAATTCTCATTTGTTTCTCTTCCTTTCTCTCTCTCTTTGGAATTTCACATCATCTGTATTTATTTAGCTGTAACTTTCTAATTTTGAGACAAGTTCATTAATGTTCAATCTCAATTATTTTCTAATATATACAATGAAGATTCTAAATTTCTTTAGAAATCAAGTTTTGCAGCCTACATATGTGTTTCTATGCAGTATTAACTACCAATTAGTTCAAATGTTTCTAATTTCTAAATTATTTTATTTAATCTACATATGTTGAGGAATATACTTTCTGGTTTATCTTTTTTATTGTGGTTGAAGAAAACACATAACATGAGATCTACCCTGTTAACAAATTGTAAGTGTACAATACAATACTAACTACACACACAATGTTACACAGCAGATCTTTAGAAATTTTCACATTTTGCATAACTAAAACCTTATGCTTATTAAACAGTACCTTCTCTTTCCCCCAACCCAGCTGCTGACAAACACCATTCTACTTTTTCTTCTGTGAGTTTGACTATTTTAGATACCTCACGTAAGTGAAATCATGATATATTTGTTCTTCTGTGACTGGTTTATTTTACCTAACGTAACTAAAAGTTCATTCATATTGTCACAAATCACAAGATTTCCCTATTTTTAAGGCTAAGTAATATTCCATTGTATGTGTATACTACAATTTTGTTATCCATTCATCCATCAGTAGATGATTTAGATTGTTTCTATATCTTGAATACTATGAATAATGTTGTAATGAACGTGAGTGTAGATATCTCTTCAAGGTTTTGATTTTACTTCTTTTGGGTATACACTGAGAATTTGAATTGCTGAAGTTCTTTTTTAAATGGTGGGAGGGAGTTAATATTGTTTTCCATAGTAGTTAGACCATTTTACACTTTATAAACAATGTACAAGGGTTCCAAATCCTCCACATCCTCAACAACACTTGTTATCTTTTGCCTTTTAAAAATAATACTCATTCTAACAGGTGTGAGGTGATATGTCATTGTGGTTTTGATTTACATTTCTCTGATTATTAGTGATGTTTAGCATCATTTCATATACCTCTTGGCCATTCATATATCTTCTTTTGATAAATGTCTATTCAAATCTTTTACCCATAACTATGGTTATTTGTTGTTCTTGCTGTTGAGCTGTAGTAGTTCTTTACATATTTTAGATATTAACCTTTTAACAGAAACATGGTTTATAAATACTTTCTCCTATTCTGTAGGTTACTTCTCCATTCAGGTGATTGCTTCCTATATTATAGATCACTTTAAGTAGTATGGACATTTTAACAATATTAAGCCTTTGATACATGAATACAAGAGGTCTTCCTATTTACTTATATCTTTCAAACTTACTTCTTCCATATTATGTAGATTTCTAAGTACATTATTATTTTTGATGCTATTATAAATGAATTATTTTTATAATTCATTCTAGAAGGTTTATTGTTAGTACATAAAGTGATTATTGTATGTTTACTTTGTATCTGCAAATTTACTAAATTCATTTATTAACATACTAATAATTTTCATAGAGTTTTTAGGATTTTCTGCACAAAAATGTATTTAACCTGCAAGCAGAAAATTTTACTTCTTTTTCTAGTTGGATGCCTTTTATATATTTTTTATATATTTTTCTTGCCTTATTGCTCTGGATACGGCTTCTACCATGAGGATGAAAATAAGTAGTAAGAGTGGATATTCTTGCTTTGTTCTGGACCTTAAAGGAAACTCATTTAATTTTTCACTGTTGAGTAAAATGCTAGCCATGGACTTTCATGTATAGACTTTATTGTGTGAAGTTAATTTTCTTCTATTCCTGGTTTGTTGTAAGTTTTTATCATGAAAGAATGTTGAATTTTGTCAAATTCTTTTTCTGCATCTACTGAGATAAATGTGTGATTCTTATTCCTTGATCTGTTAATGTGGTGTATTACATTAATTCATCTATGTATGTTAAATCATCCATTTATCCCAAGGATAAATTCTACTTGGTCATGGTGGATAATACTTTAATAATACTGTTGAATACAGTTTGCCAATATATTCTTCAATATTTTTGAATTTATGTTTACCAGGGTCTGCAGTTGTTTGTTTTTTGTTTTTTTTGTTTGGTTATATTTGAGTGAATTCATCAGAGACGTCATCTAGACCTGACCTTTTCTTTGTTAGAAGTTTCTGATTTTAATTAATACTCCTTACTACTTATACGTCTATTCAGATTTCCTACTTCTTCATAATTCAGGCCTAGGCATTAATATGTTTATAAAAATTTGTCAATTTATTTTATTGAATTTATTGGCATGTAACAGTTCCTAATTGTCTCTTATTTTTTTATATCTGTAATATCACTTGTAATGTCCACTCTTTCTTCCTATGTAGTTAGCTTTCTCTTTTTATTTAAATCTAGCTAAAAGCTTAACAATTTTGTTTATCTTTTCAAAAAAAACAACTGTTCATTTCATTGATGTTTTTCCTATTATTTTTATGTTTTCTTTCTTTTTTTCTGACCTAATTTTTGTTAATTGCTTTTGCAAACTTTAGGCTTGGCATATTATTCTTTTTCTAGTTTCTTCAGTTAAGTTGTTTATATGAGATCATTCTTCTTTTTTAATATAGGCATTTTTCAATATAAATTTCCTTCTATTACTGATTTTGCTGCATCCCACAAGTTTGGTATGTTGTGTTTTAGTTTTTGATTGTCTCAAGATTTTTTGTATTTACCCATTGATTATTCAAGAATGTGTTTAATTTCCATACATTTGTGAATTTTCTAGGTTTTTTCCTTTTATTAATTTCCAGATTCTGGAAATTAATTAATTTCTGGTTTTGAAATCCCATACAACTATTATATTGTTATATACTTTTCACTTCAGTCTTTTAGTGTTTGCTTTATTTGGAAATCTGATATTGGGTACATATATATTTATAATTAGTCTATCTTCTTGGTGAATTTACATTTTTAACATTAAGCAATGTCATTCTATGTCAATTTTAAAAGTTTCTGATTTAACATCTATTGTTTCTTATATAAGTATTGTCACCTTTGCTCTCGTTTAGTTACCATTTACATAAGATAATCTTCCTTCCTTTTACTCTCAGCCTACATGTGTCTTTAAATCTAAACTAGTCTCTTATAGACATAGGTTGGCCTTGCTTTTTAATTCATTCAGCCTCCCTGTGTCTTTTGAATGGGCATTTTAATTTATTTATATCTGAAGTAATTATTAATAGGGAAGAATTTGCTGTTGCCACTTTGTTATTTGTTTTCTGTTTGTCTTGTAACTTCATAGACTCTCTTTTTTCTCTCTATCTGTCTTTGTGTTTTATTGATTATTTTTATAATTACATGTTTGGTTTCCTTTCTATTTTTTCTTTTGTAAATCTTTTATTGAAATTTTCTTTGTGTCAACTACAGGACTTATATAAAATATCTTAAAGTTATAACATTTTATCTTGAGCTGATAACTTTAATCACATAGAAAACCTCTACATCCTTTTATATTGTGTACCTCTTAATATATTTTACATTTTTTAATACTTTTATAACTTCTCTAGTAAAACTAAAGCTTGACAATTATAGTATACAGTATTTCTGTATATGTTTACCTTTATCTGAAAGCTTTGTATTTTTCTATGCTTTTGTGTTACTGTGTAGCATCCTTTTGATTCATCTTAAAGAAAAAGTTTTAGCTTTTCTTGTAAGGAAGGTCTAGTGGTAATGAACTCCCTCAGCTTTTGTTTACCTGGGAAAGTCCATTTTTCCATCATTTTTTAAGGAAAGTTTTTCTTGTTGTAGTATTCATGGATCACAATGTTTTTTTATTTTACTTCTTGTCATGTATCATCCCCTACCTTCTGACTTGCAAGGTTTTTTGGCTAAGAAATCCATCTATAGTCTTTTAAATATTCCTTTGTATGTGTTATGCTAACTTTCTTTCCTGTTTTCAAAATTTTCTTTGTCTTTGACATTTGACAATTTGATTTAAATGTGGATTTCTTTGGGTTTATCTCATTTGGAATCTTTTGTTCTTCTTGAATATGGATGTCCAGTTCCTTCCACAGATGTAGGAAGTTTTCAAACATTAATTCTTTAAATAAGCTTTCTGATCCTTTCTCATCGTTTCTGGGACTTACATAATACATATTTGGTTTCATGAATGATGTCTCATAAATCCTTTCTGCTTTTCTTAGTCATTTTCATTCTGTTTTTTTTTCCTTTTTTTTCCCTGTAACTAGCTAATTTCCAATAACCTGTTGTTGAGTTTACTGATTCTTTCTTTGGCTCCATCAAGTCTCATGTTTAACCCTTCTAGTGAATTTTTTTAACTTAGTCATTGAATTCTTCAGCTACAAAATTTATTTTAGCAGTTCTTTTATATTTTGTAGATTTTAGTTTAAATACTTTTTTGTTCACACGATTTTCTTGGCCTCAATGAGCATTCCATGATGGTTATTTTGAATTATTTGTTCTGGTACTTCATATACCTCCATATCTTTAGAATCTGTTTCCTCAGCTTTAATTTGTTCCTTTGTCAGAGAC
Source organism: Sapajus apella (assembly GCF_009761245.1). Classification (NCBI taxonomy): domain Eukaryota; kingdom Metazoa; phylum Chordata; class Mammalia; order Primates; family Cebidae; genus Sapajus; species Sapajus apella. Next base: position 29,353,395 of record NW_022436946.1, on the reverse strand, counting down.
ATTTTTCTCTGTTTTCATGATCTTTGATGCTTTCTGGTGAGGTCTGTGCATTTAAAAGAACAACCACCTCTCCACGTCTTTACTCACCGGCATGATCAAAACTTTTCTGTGGATGTGTCTTGTTTGGACTTACACATGTGAAGTCCTAAAATTAGAGGGATGTGCCTTTTTCCCCCTGTTAATTTCTTAATCCCTCTGTGATCTATCTGCTGTACTGCACCTCCTCTGGAGAGGCGACACACTGTTGAACTATTTCTGTTGCTATTCTCACTGGCCACCAGGCATCTAGATTTAGCTTGATCCCATCAGAACTCTGAGACAGGCAAGATTAAAGCAGCTACCTGAAAGACTAGACAGTAAATATATATTCAGTTTGCCCTTTCCCACCAGGTAGATATTGGGGGACTATGAGATTTCTTGGTCATGTCCCATAAAACCAGGAGAGGGATTCTGACAATGAATGCATACTATTCCAAATGTTGACTTTGTTCAAAGTGGCCCCCAGGTACATAGAGCATGCCCAGCTCTGTCATTGTTCCTAGACAAGTGATTCAGAAGCTAGTCTCCTGGACAGCCTTTCAAATATCATATGGATGGATGTTTCAACTATTTTCTTCTCCAGAAAGAAGCTTCAATTTAAGACACTTCACCCACTAGCTCTGTGCTGAGCTGGAAATGGGTCTCTGGTGTACTAGTCAAAATCATTACCTTTTTTTTTTTTTTTTTTTTCTATACAGCTCCCGGTTTGGGGCCATTTCCTGTCAGCACTTTGAGACAAAACAGAAACTATTCCTTTGGGAAGACTCTTAAAAAGTCAGAATGTTGGCCAGGCATGGAGGCTCATGCCTGTAATCCCAGCACTTGGGAGGCCAAGGCGGGCAGATCACGAGGTCAAGATATCGAGGCCATCCTGGCCAACATGGTGAAACCCCGTCTCTACTAAAAAAATACAAAAATTAGCTGGGCATGGTGGTGTGTGCCTGCAGTCCCAGCTACTCGGGAGGTTGAGGCAGGAGAATTGCTTGAACCCGGGAGGCGGAGGTTGCAGTGAGCCGAGATCTCGCCACTGCACTCCAGCCTGGCGACAGAGCAAGACTGTCTCAAAAAAAAAAGTCAGAATGTTGAATGAATGGTGCAGTTCTCTCCTTCCTTCTCTAGGGAGAAACTGTGATTTGGGTTTTTTCCCCCAATTGTGTAATGATATGCCAGGGAAAAATACTAAGTAGAAAGAGTGTCATAGATGTTCCTAGTGGCTTCAATGATGCTGGATTCATGACCATGTGGGGTACAGAATTCTCTCTCTGTCTTTGGAATTTTCCCTAAGGAAATTTGTCCACATATTGTTGTTGAGTTAGTGTATTCAAAGCGGGGAGGAAGGATACGGGACTTCCTATTTTTTCCATCTTGCTGATGTCCCTTCACTTCATTTTTCTAGTCTTTATATTCTTAATTTTTTTAGAATATTCTAGTTATTTGTTTTGTGGTTTATTTTTACAGTAATTTCATTGTGTTCAGAGAACAAACTGTATATTATTTTAATTATTTCAAATTTGTTTGCATTTGCTTAATGGTCAACCAGAATCATATCATTTTAAAATAGATTTTTATTTTTATTTTAAAGAAGAAAACAAGCTAAAATTATTGGGAAGAAAGTTTTATATATGTCTGTTATTTACTTTTGGTAATCATGTTGTTCAGATATTTTTAAAATTTTAAATATTTTTATATTTTAATTTTTTTATTAAGTAGGAGGATATTAAAACTTGCACACTATGATTTAATTTCCCTATTTGTAGGATTAAATTATTTTACTTTAAATATTTGACTGCTATGTTCAAGGGAACATAGAAGTTTAAAATTTTTATATCTCTCAGGACTTTCTTTTGTTTATTTTCAACTCCTCTATTCAGTGATAAGGCAGGCTTCCAGTTAGCCTTGTAAGGAAGGTAGGAGTGCTAGTGATTTAATTCTGGCTCATTCTTCTCCTGAAATTGGAAGTGGGTAAACGTTAATATGACATTGAGTTCTATTGTCTTTTCAAGTCCATAAAAATCTCACTTAAGTTTTACAACCTGATTTAATCTATCCTCAAATCTTATTTGAGGATATTGTTAACATCTCGAGATTTTCATTTTCTGTTCTGTTTTGTCCTGCTATTTGTCTTTCAGACCTTTGATTAATTTTTGAATTTTTTTTATATATTATTCAGAATTTTGTTGTCTAACTTGAAGATACTTCTATGTAACCTAGCCTACATTTACTAAAAATAATAATTTATGTTTTCTATACTTTTTAAAAGAATTTGAAGCTGTTCTTTAAATGTTCTCACCATGCGGTGCCTTTGTCAATTAGCTCCAGTTATACTGTTTGTTTTACTAATTTTTCCTGTCCCCCACATTTTCTTCACTATATGATTTGGCATATGTCTGGAAATTTTTTTCTCCCCTAGTTACATAACTAAGTCACTTTATCCTGAAGCTTGAAATTCAACCTTAAGGAAACTTTCTCTATTCCAAGGAAGGCTAAGTCTCGCTTTTATGCACTTAAAATGTCATCTCTTTATTATCACAGCTACTCTTTTATATTTATATATTTGTCCACAAGGAAAGTTACATGCAAGCAAGCCTGTGTCTAATTTTGCTTATTACATTTCCATCAGATCTTATCACCATGCCAGTATCTATGCCCCCAAAGATATGTCTGAAATCAATGATTGAAATAAATGAATCAATAAAAGTTGGAATGTATAAATATTTACCTCAGGTATGCAGTTTAAAGTCTGGCTACTTGATATTTTTACATAATACATGTTTCTTTTTATTTCTTTTCTATTCTAAGAAATAATTCAAGAGAGTCAGAAGTACCAAGCCTCTACGATGATAGCATGCATTTTATGATGACTTTTCTAAAGTCGTGTATGAAGAGAGCAAAACAGAAGGCTATTTCTTTGAAGCATAAAATACAAAACAATTTTTTAAAACTTCTCATCAGTATGATCTTGAAATGTAAGAGCATTAACATATAAGCAACTTCAAGATTAAATAATGGGCCATCATTATAAATACAAAGATTTTTAAATATTGAAAATAAGATACATTATTTTAAGAAAATAAAAAATACCAAACTGACTCATAATTATAAAGAAATCTACATAAACACTAACAAAGGATTTGCTGAAATGATATTTAAGTATCTACCTCTCAAAATACAACAGGCTAAATATTTTTTAAAGCATTTTTTGCTACATCTTTGAGGAACAGAAAATCTCAACTTTCCTAGAGCATAAAAGCTTATTCAGGACACAGTAAATCCTAGGAAGTTATACAAATCATTTTGTATGTCTAACATAATCCTGATATGAACAAAAAGAGCCCAGTGAAAGTACTGGCCATTCTCATTTTCTGAACCTAGATGTAAAAATTATAGCAATTTAAATTTAGCAATGTCTAAAAAGTATACTACATCAAGAACAAGGATAGTTTATCATATAATGTTAGGAGGGGTCAATATAAGAAAATGTATGATAAATATATAATCTAATATACCAGTATAATCAAGTAGAAAAATATACATTTCTCTCAATATGTTAAAAAATTGATAAAATTCAACATAAATTTGAGAATTTCTAGGAGACTTAACAGAATATTTTCTTTTGTGTCAGAATTATCCAATGAATCTAATAGCAAAACAAAATACTTCATGAATAAAAATCAGTGGCATTTCAACTAAACTTAGAAAAAAATAGGCTTACCTGCTTTTTTGTCACTGCTCTGCATTGTAGAATCTTTTATAAACTAATAGGAAAAAGAAAAGAAATAATAGTTATGAAGGCATCGAAGGATAGGATCTAGGGTCTAAAAGGGTCAAAATAATTTTTTTGCAGTTAGGGTAATTGGATCATTTAAATACTAAAAGAAAATCAAACAGGCACACAAGTTAGTTCATAAATATTGCTAAAAAACTAGATCAATATTCCACAAGCGATGGTTTTCCTAAACAATAACAAAAATAATGAGCAAAATCTCATTTAAGATAATAAAAGAGGCAAATTTACTTTGAGTTGATTTAGATAAGCTGGATTTTGTTTCCAAATTTTCACTTATACTTCTCCAGGTGAGCGTGGTGTTACAGTTTCCATGTAGTTTGGAAAGTAGAAGTATAACAGCTGCCATATTCTATTTACATAAACATAGCCTACAATTTAGTTATTCCAGTCCTAGATATCTACCTAATGGAAGCAGATATACATGCTCTTCTAAAGATATGTTCAGAAATATTCGTAACAGCATTATTTATATTTGCCCTCAACTAGAAACAATTCAAATGTGAATCAACCATATATTGGGTACATAAATTTGGGTATATTTATACTATAGAATACTACATAGCAAAGAGTAAATGAGCTGCAACTATGGTATGTAAAGTCAGAACACTGGTTACATTGGAAGATTAATGACCAGAGGGGGCACAAAGACTTCAGGGGTTGTATCTAAGTTAGATATGGTTACATAAGTGTGTTTGCTTTGTGAGAGAGATCCAAGATGGTTGATCACTAGCAGCTCGGGATTGTAGCTCCCACTGAAAGCGCAGAGAACGAGAGGACGCCACACTTTCAGATCAATTTTTGTTGCTCACGCACCAGGAGATTCCCAGCGGAGGAGCCCCATGTGTCGCCAGCGTGACTCTTGAGGCCAGTGAGGCGGTTTTGCCGCTGCCTTGGAGCGGCGGTTCTTGGTGCAGAGTCAGAAAAGTACCATCAATCTTAAAGCCGCTGTTTTGGCCAGCGCAGTGGGTTGCTCAGATTCTAGCGCCGGGAATCAACAAGTTGGACGTCCATTCAGAAACCCAACTATAAAGACGGTAATTATAAAGACCGCAGATGGATAAATCTATAGAGAAGGGAAGAAACCAGCCTAAAAAGGCTGAGAATACCCAAACTCAGAATGCCTCTCCCTCCACAGGGGATCACAGTTCCTCATCAGCAATAGAACAAGGCCTGATGGAGAAAGACTGTGTTCCGTTAGCAGAAGCAGACTTTAAAAAGTGGATGATAAGAAACTTCTGGGAATTAAAAGTACTTGTTCTAACCCAATGCAAAGAAACTAAGAACTTTGAAAAAACGTTTGACGAAATGTTAAAAATAACAAACAATTTAGAGAGGAATATAAGTGAATTAATGGAGCTGAAAAATACAACACGAGAACTTCGTGAACTATGCACAAGTTTTAACAGCCAAATTGATCAAGCAGAAGAAAAGATATTAGAGGCCGAAGACCAACTTCATGAAATCAAACAAAAAGACAAGATTAGAGAAAAAAGGATTAAAAAGAACGAGCAAAGTCTCCAAGAAATATGGGACTATGTGAAAAGACCTAATCTACGTTTGATAGGTGTACCTGAATGTGATGAAGAGAATCAATCCAAGCTGGAAAATACGCTTCAGGATATTATTCAGGAAAACTTTCCCAACCTAGCAAGGCAGGACAATATTCAACTCCAGGAAATACAGAGAACACCACAAAGATATTCCTCAAGAAGACCAACCTCAAGGCACATAATCGCCAGATTCACCAGGGTTGAAATGAAAGAGAAAATACTGAGGGCAGCCAGAGAGAAAGGTCAGGTTACCCATAAAGGGAAGCCCATCAGACTCACAGCAGATCTCTCAGCAGAAACCCTACAAGACAGAAGAGAGTGGGGGCCAATATTCAACATCCTTAAAGAAAAAAACTTTCAACCCAGAATTTTACATCCAGCCAAACTAAGCTTCATAAGCGAAGGAAAAATAAAATCTTTTGTGAACAAGCAAGCACTCAGAGATTTAATTACCACCAGGCCTGCTTTACAAGAGCTTCTGAAAGAACCACTACAAATAGAAAGGAACAACCAGTATCAGCCTTTCTAAAAAATGCCAAAAAATAAAGAACATCAACATAATTAAGAAATTGCATCAATTAATGGGCAAAACAGCCAGCCAATATTAAATGACAGCATCAAACTCATATATATTGTTATTAATTCTAAATTTAAATCGACTAAATCCCCCAATCCAAAGACATAGACAGGCAAAAAAAAAAGCCAAGACCCATAGGTATGCTACATCCAGATCCATCTTACATGCAAGGATACACAAAGACTCAAAACAAAGGGATGGAGAAAAATTTACCAACCAAATGGAGAGCAAAAATAAATAAATAGAAAGCAGGAGTTGCAATTTTTGCTGATAAAATAGACTTCAAAGCAACAAAGATCAAAAGAAGCAAAGAAGGATATTACATAAAGATAAGAGGATCAATGTAACAAGAAGAGCTAAAGATCCTAAATATATATGCACCCAATACAAAAATACCCAGATATATAAGACTTATAAAGAGACTTGGACTCCCACACAATAATAGTGGGAGACTTACAGATCAAGTTAACATCAATATTCAGGACTTAAACTCAGATCCGGAACAAGTAGACTTAATTAACATTCATAGAACTCTCCACTTTAAGTACACAAAATATACACTCTTATCAGTACTACATCACACGTATTTACAGGTTTAAATGAAATATTGGTTGGCTGCTTGTTAATTATTTTCTTCCCTCATTTTTTTTATGTCTCTATTATAAAACATAATTACAGGCATACACATTTTTTAGACTGCATTTTAGCCCGGGCAATAAAGCAACACCCCTGTTCTCTCTCCCTCTTCCTCTTTCTTCCTTTCCTTTATTCTTTCTTTTTTTTTTTTTTTTTTAATTCTTTTTCTTTCTTTCTCTCTTTCTTCCTCAAAAAAAAAAAAAAAGAGATTAACATTTATATTGGTGGACATTGAGTAAGGCAGATTGCTTTACATAATGTGGGTGGACTTTATCCAATCTGTTCCAGGCCTTAATAGAATAAAGACTGACAACTCCCAAGCAAGAAGGAATTCTGCCAGCGAACTGTCTTTGAACTGCTGCAACTCTCCCTGAGTCTCCAGCCTGCCTGCCTATCCCAGCAGATTCTGGACTTGCCAAGCCTCAACAATTGCATGAGCTAAATTTCGTAAAGAAAATCTCTTTATAGGTACAGGCATAGCCCTTTTTATTGTGCTTCACTTTATTAGACTTTACAGATACATTTTTTGCAAACTGAAAGTTTATGAAATACTTTAAATTTAAGAATGGGATGAGTAAAGTTTTTTGTATTTGTCTATACGCTTTTATCCTTCTCCCTACCATGCTCACTGCCCGTAATTTAAAATGATTGTCTTTAATTTAATTTTCCTCCTTAGTAACTTATTTAGTATTTATTTTTCTTACAATCTTTAGATATGTAGAATTTTAAGTGTGTGTACTTTCAGTTTTCTTAAGCATCTTTTCTAATCCTTCTCTTATTCTCTATTCACTGCAAATTTTAAGTCTTCATATTAGCATTCAGTGTTTCCCGAGAAATAGGAGACTGTCTTACTCCCTTACAGCCCCCTGGAAGTATAGTGATTTCTAAACTAAAAAGGAAACTATTAAATCACATGTTGGTAATTGCTTGTGATGTCAAAATGTCTTTAAGCAAATGTCCACAGCAAGGCCACCGATGAGTATTTCCTTAGTCAAAGAAGATTAATTGCATAGTAAAATTCAGCATGCCATGTTCCAAAATTGACATTACAATGATTTAAAATATGTGTATAAGATCGATTTGGGAAATATTCAAAGACGATTTGAACAATGAAATATTTTCAACATTTATGATTTTGCTCTATAAGTGTTCATTTTAAATTTGTAGATAAACTGATACACTTGGAAAATTACTGTCAGCCTTCACTGTTTGAATAGGTGAGTCTTATCTGAATTTCAAATGGACAAGTTTTGCAACAGATAACAATGAATTTGTACAACATAATTTTTTAGGTTTCCGAAGAGCTCCTGACAGGTAAATATATATGTTGCTGCATGAATAATGTTCATCTGCAACTTTTAACATGTAATAATCAGAAATATTACCTAAATGATACAAGAGCCATATAATACTTTGCTTCTAATGAAGAGTGACAAAGCAATTTGATTTATCTTATTTTAACCAAAAATTCTAAGAAATATTAAATACAAATAACCTGTAGAATGTAACTAATAAATTTATATGCACATAAAAATATTTCAATACAGAAATGATTCAAGAGAGTTAGTATCAAGTTCTTATGATGATAACATGTGTTTTATGATAACTTTTCTAAAATTGTCTATGAAGAGAACAAAGTTGTTTTCTTTTTGGCTGTGTTATGCATTACATTGTAAACCATAAAGTATAGTTTAATGAGGAAATAGATATTGAAAATTACATCTTACTTGTTTGGGAAAAGAAGTGATTTAAAAGAATAAAGAATAAACTAATTCAATATCTAGAGATAATACCGAAGGGTGTCATTTCCCTAAACTAATCTTTGTTACTTTCTAAGAACTTGTTTACTATATTTATTTTAGTTATTTGTTCATGGTACATTAAAAATGTCACTAGATGCAGTATATGCCCTTTCATTTTCCTCTTGGGATTAACTGTCATGGTTTGCTTTGTTTTTAATGAGACTTCTCATAAATAAGATTGTTAGGATGTCAGAGGAAGAATGCAAACATTCTCATTGTCTCTTATATAACTCTTGGAATAATTCAGAATTCAGAAAACTATATTTTTTTTTCAGGGAAGATTCAATAGAAAGTCCTCGAGATTACTGTGACCATGCTTTATGCAGTAACTTAGGAAGAACGCCTATCTTTGGCTCTCTTTAGTCATTCCATTTTTGTTTATTTCTACATTTTTGCTCAGAATCAACATGATATTCTTCTACTAAACATCTTCTCTAACAAATTAGATTTTAGTCCAGAAAATAGACTATTCCAGTGGGCAGAGAGCTCTTTTGGAGATGGTATTGTTGTAAACATAGTAATGGCTATAAAACTCAATATAGAAGCCTTCATTTTTACCTTAAATGGGCAGCCACATACATGAGAGCTTGATGCTGCATCTAGCAAGACAAAGCATTGAAACAAATAAACTGGTGCTATGTGAAAAGAAAAACATATTACAGATGTATCAAAGTGTCCTTACTGAATTAATGTAATGTGCCTTTTATGAAAATACTCCAAATAGTTCACATGGACTTTATGTGACTGCAAAACTGTCAGAATTGATGTGAAGAACATGTGGGTTAGCAAATAGCAGGATTAGAAATAATTGTAGCCAAGTGCTAATTATATATAATATTGAAGGTTTTAAAAAATGTTTTCAAAAGGAGTCACATATAAACCAAGTTCTCTATAGTCATCAAGTATTTCTCTATAGAGAAGAATAAATTTTGCTTAGTTTTATAGAGGATAAATTTGATATATGAGAAGCAGCTGGAAAATTACATTTACCCTTATAACTATTTAACTTTCATCATTATTCAAACTCTACTCCTGTTATAGTCTATGTTTCTTAGTTTTTGAGAGTTAGATGATTTCCTTGTATATTAATTTGGAGGATTTGCTAATAAAGAGTCAACATACAGTAAAAGTACCCATGTGATTCCCACAAGAAGTTATTCAACTGTCAGAATCTAACACATGTGGGAGTAAGGTTTTTGCACAGATTTTTTAATGTATTAGTTTTCATATATTAAGATGCAAATAACTTATTCCAAGATTTGTCTTATACAAATGTTATTATCATTAATCTTATGTTTTATGGAAGTTTGAAAGGTAGATTTTTGTGTAGATGTAGGCTTATAGATTCTTTCTAAGATATTCAGTGAAAAGCATAAAAGGAACCAAAAATAGAGATATATGAACTTCAACAATGTTAAAACTAGCAAATAGATACAGTATTGTATCTATACAATACTGTATTTATAGAGTAAAACTTCCATTTATAGAGAAACTATAACTTCCATTTATAGAGAAATTAAAATCAGATTACAAAAAAGAATTTGTGAGTTAATAAATAATTTCCATACTCAAAATAGGGTGCACTACAATATGATGTAAGTGCATGCATTTCTGAAGTACCTATTCCTACCCTTTATCGTGAACCAGAAAGTCTGGAGACTTATCAGAGAAAGAGGATATGAAAACCACTCCAAATATGGCCCATTCCAAAACTGGGGCTTGGCAGTAGCATCAGGAATGAAGAAAAGACTGCCCAATTATACCTAGTCATATTTTTTTGCCCCTAACTTCTGGATAATTGAAGGTGGAGATTAGAGAAGATGAGAAGCAGGTCAAAGAATAAACTGTGACAAAACTCTACAGTTGCAGAGCAACTACGAAGCATAAATGGATACACACAGAAAATATATTTTAATCCATGAAATAAGAACACAGAACCAGAAAAACAAGACTTTTACACCAGAAAAACAAGATTATTCTAAGCTACAATTTAAATGGGGCAGATAGGACTTGTGTAGATTTTCTCCCTTTCAAATCTCAAAAAAGTATATCCATGAGTTCTACATTGGAGGAGTCAACCACCGCATAGGGAAAATATTTGAAGAAACAAATTAAAAATAATACAAACAAAAATGTAACAGTATACTAACAACTATTTAAAGAGCATTTGCATTATATTAGGTGTCATAAGTAATGTGCAGATTATTTAAAGTATATGAGAGGGTGTACATAGGTTATATGCAAATACTAAGACATTATATAAAAGACTTGAGCATCTGAGCATTTTAGAATCAAGGGGTTCTGGAACCAATCCGTGTGGATACCAAGAGACAACTGTATTAGCTAAACACTATTGATGTTATTGTATTTGTGACATTCTGTGGGCTTATTACATGTTCAATGTTATCAAGTTTTAATAACATGTTCAGTGTTAACAGATTTAGTTTAGATGTGAGCAATGGGAGGAAAAATTACATTGGCTTAAGCTTGACAGAATTTTATTTCTCTTTCACATAACAGTTTGAAAATAGGCTGACATGAAAATTCTGCTCTACCAATTCCTCAAGTATACAAAATATCTTGCATATTTCGACTCCACTTTCTCCTGTTATTATATTTGCCTTCATTGAGCTTCAAGACTAGTATTTATAGTCCAAAGAAAGGGAGTAAGGCATAGATAGGAAGAGACAAGACACGAGGAATGCATTAGTTATCTGCTAAGGAATATTGCAATAAACTGCTAGATGACAATTTGCTTAAAAATGTATCTCCTAAATACTAGACCCAAATTAAGTCTAATATCTTCATACAATGCATAGTCCTACCTATAGGTCCAGAGTTTAGATCTTTAAATGATACACAAATTAACAGACAGTTTAATTTTCCATGATCTGCCAAATATAGTGAATGAGTAGAAACAGGATATAGACAATAGAAACTCCCATTCAGAAGAAAGAACAACATAAAAAATAGCAGTTTTTGGTTGATGGCACTGACCAAACCTTAGTCAAGAAAGAACTGAGAAGACCTCATTTGTTACATGGAGTGTTTGTCATTGTTATTTTAGCAGTCGGCCTTTGGTTCTGTTCTCTGGGGAGTTTCCTTTTGCTTTGCTCTCACAGTTCCGTGGCCCCTAGACAGTGGGCTGCAGAGTTTTGTAGCTTGCTTCACATAAGGTAATGTTGCTGACTCTGATAGCACTGACTTTATTCTGAATTCTTTGAGTATAAGCTATTTTATTTAACATAGTGATGTCTATGTCTGTCATTTCAGTCAACCCAGTATTACAATTCATACTTTGTTGTAATAGTTGTATAGCATGTTCTAATGAATAACATATAACTGTATGTATATTTGCAAATGATTGACCAGGTTGATTATTATATGGAGTTTGCTTATTTTCCTCTGTGTCTGTATATCTGTTTACTCAGAAAAACTTTACATGGAGTGGGATTATGGCTGGCAATGAGCATCCTAGGAACATTTATTAAGGCACTCAAGGGCCCAAGGATGTATTATGTGCCTAAGGAATATTCAGTTAGAAAACCATTTTACACAATTAGGATAGTTTATTATATTTGAATTTTAGATAACTTTTGTTGAATTTACTAATATATATCTGGTATTTAATTTACTTTACACAATTTCAGGATTTTTTTGTATTTTTATTATTCTTACATCAATACAAAATAAATAAAAAATAAAGATTTTTTAACCATTTAAAAGTTATATCATAACCTGATCAGACAATATGCTAAGCAAAAAGACTGCATCAAAAATAAGCTTGGAATGGAAAGGTGGTAAAACCTTCGTAATTTTTGTGTTTTGAGAATATGTTCTACAACTTGGATGACTAATTGTTAAAATACAGTGTTCAGAAAATATTGATATCTAATATATTTATGAGGAATATATATTGACTCACGATTATTCACACAATATTCCACAGTTGTTCCAAAACATAAATTATGAACAATAAAGATTTCCTGCTTCACTACATTTTTAAAAGGCTGAATTTGACTCTTTACATATGTAAAGAGACATTCGTCTGCTTACAAATGCTACATATAAATACTGCAGAGACTTAACATTTTTTAAGTCTCTGCAGTATTTACATGTAGAATTTTAACTGCATTAATCAAAATATATTACCCATATATAGACAATTTATCATAATAAATTAGTTTATCCTTTTATATTAACAATCTTACAACTGTAGTTAAGATTCATAAGAATAAAAAATTGCTACATTTTTAAAACACTAAATACTGATTCATTTTAATGATCCAAGTATTTGAAAAAAAATTTAGGGGTAAAATCATTTTGTTGCAACTTTAAGCAAATTTGTATTTAAAATGAATTATCAGAAAGGAAAGATGCACATCTCCTAAACTATATCATTGATTTTAATGCAGAAATCTTTATAAGGCTATGGATGTGGTTAATACTAACTTCATCTTAAAATGGCCTTTGAAGTTAGAAGCTATAAAATGGAAGTTGAATAAAAATCTAACTATTAAGATGTTAGCAGATTAAAAATTTGCAAGATATGATTGTAATTTTAAAGCTCTTAAGTTTTAAAACATGGTAGTCTATGTGGTTTCTTATATAGGGTTATAATATAGACACATCATAATTTTCAGTAGTTAATGTTATTTTTGTAAGAAAAAATAAATAAAAATTATTTTAAGTTTATAGATGTTTTCCATTGGACCAGAAGTATGCTGCCTCATTCTGTGCTAACTTTTTTTTACTGAAAGATTAGTATGTTATTTGGATAAACAGATAGTTAACTGGGTTTTATATTTATTTTGCTGAGATTAATTTTAGGAGACAGATATTATAATATTTAGAAAGATTCTCCACTTCTTTATTCCAGTATATGTACTTAAAAAAGCATATTCAAAGTTCAAAAATTATATTAATATTACTTTATTATTTTTATTACTATTCTTATTTAAAGAGATAGGGACTCACTATATTGACCAGGCTGCTCTTGAACCCCTGGCCTCAGGTGATGCTCTGGCCTCAGACACCCAAAGTGCTGGGATTACAAGTGTGAGCCACCACATCTGGCCCCATTTATATTAGTTTTGTAGATTTTTTTCTTCCTGTTTTGCTTACTAGGTTGATGAGAATAATTTTTTTGCATATTGCAGATTATTTCTAAACCAACTAGCAATATTTATCCTAAAATAACTTCTGAATATACTGTGGTATATAATATTTAGGTATAGTAAAAATTTGATTAAGACTAAATTTGCATATTATCCTGTTTTGAGCAACAATAAAACATTTCAAAATTTCTTTTGATGACAGAGAGATCAATAACCTTAAATCAGAAGGGATCCAAGATGGCCTAATAGGAAGAGCTCTGGATGCAGTTCCCAGTGAGAACAACACACAGGGTGAGTGATCACTGCATTTACAAATGAGTTTTTACTGCCCACAGACCAGGATAGCCTTGGGCTGAAAAACACCATGAGTTTCCAGCATGGCTATTTCAGCCAGCACTATAGGTCTCTGCACAAAAACTCACACAAATCTGGTGAGTTTTCAACTGGCACCTGGAACACCTGGGATACAGAGCCACCCATTCAACTGAAAAAAAAAGAGGGGCTGAAACAGGGAGCCAGGTGATCTGGCTCAGCAGGTCCTACCTCCACAAAGACTAGCAATCTGAAATGCTCTGGAGTCTGGTAGCAAGTGCAGCTTGGACAGGGGCAGTTCAGCTTGGTGGGGGAAAGGGCGTCTGCCACTCCTGAGGCAGTCCACCACTACCAAGGTAGTTCACCATTACTGAGGCAGACTGCCATTACCAAGGCAGTTCTAACTGTACCTCTATAAATAAAACTGCAAGGAAGTTCACACAGCAGCTGGGCAGAGCCCATGGCAGCTCAGCAACGCCTCTGCTGGTAGACTGTGACTAGACTACCTCCTTGCTGGACAGGGCATCCCTAAAAAAAGGCAGCAGCACATCAAGAACTTATAAATAAAGCCCCACCTTCCCACAGAGCACCTGGGAAGAGGCGGTTACTAGTTCCACTGCAGCAGACTTAAATGTACCTGCCTGGCAGCTCAGAATGGAACAACACAGTTCCCAGTTGAGCACCTGAGCTCCTATAAGGGACAGACTGTCTCCTCAGGCAACTTCCTGACTCCTGTATATCCAAAGAGACACCTCATAAAGGAGAGCATAGGCTGACACCTGGAAGGTACCCTTCTGGGACAAAGATAACAGAAGAAGAAACCAGCAGCAACCCTTTCTATTCTGAAGCCACTGCAGATGATCCCCAGGTGAGCAGAGTCTGGAGTGGACCTCCAGCAGTCCTATAGCAAAGGGGCCTAACTGTTAGAAGGAAAACTAAAAAACAGAAAGAAATAACTTCAACATCAACAGAAAGGATGTCCACTCAGAGATCCCATCCAAAAGTCACCAGCTACAAAGACCACAGGTAGATAAATCCTAGAAAATGGGAAGAAACCAGTGCAAAAAGGATGAAAACACCAAAAACCAGAATGCCTCTCCTCCTCCAAGGGATCACAACTCTTCACCAGCAAGGGAATGAGGGAATGTGTTCTCTTTCCAGGTCCACATGGGGGGCATAGTTTTAAGGCCAGGAACTTCCCAGCACCATGCCCCTCTCCCATCTCTCTCCATCTGGGAGATTTAATGGTTTATGTTTGAATTTCACAGGCGTGGGAAGAAACTAAGAGTCAGTTATGACAGTGGAAATTCTAAGGAACTCCTTTCATTGGCCAGGGGTCTTAGAGAAGATAGGGGTACCTCAAAGGTTAAAAGTCCCCTTCTTCCTCACCCCTTCAGACTCCATGTTTGAGTCCCCTTCCATGAATACTCCCTTCATGGAAGCCATCTTTCTCTCTCCTGGATATCCCCTCTGGGGTCCCCTCCCACACTCTCTTGTGGAAGCCTGTCCTCCCCTCCTAAACTCTATCTCTCTCTCTCTCTATTCCTTTCCACTAAGTGTGGAAGCTGCTTTTCTCTTCTGGATTCCATCTTTCTGGATTCTCTCACTCACTGTGAAAGTTAGCTGTTTCTTTCTCTCTCCTTCTTCTGTTTCTCTCTCTCTTTAAATAAAATCACTTTCTATAAACACTTTTGAGTCTGGCATTTACTGCATATTGCACTGTGGTCCCCTCTCTAAGTCTTGAGAGTTCAGGAGACCAAGAACCTGTAGAAACATCCTCTCAGGGGAGCTGAGAGCACCCTGAACTCCTGAACCCCAATATTAAGTAACAAAGCTGGATGGAGAATGAGTCAGATGAATTGACAGAAACAGGCTTCAGAAGGTGTGTAATAACAAACTTCTCTAAAATAAAAGAACATTTTCTAACCTAATGCAAAGAAACTAAGAACCTTGAAAAAAGGTTAGATGAAATGCTAGCGAGAATAAACAGTGTAGAGAGGAACATAAATGACTTGATGGAGCTGAAAAACACAACACAAGAGCTTCGTGGAGCATACACAAGTTTCAATAGCTGAATTGACCAAGCAGAAGAAAGGATAGCAGAGATTGAAGATCAACTCAATAAAATAAAACGAGAGGGCAAGAATAGAGAAAAAAGAGTGCAAAGAAATGAACAAAGCCTTCAAGATATATGGGATTATGTGAAAAGACCTAGTCTATATTTGATAGGTGAACCTGAATGTGACAAAGAGAATGAATCCAAGCTGGAAAACAATCTTCAGGATATTATCCAGGAAAGCTTCCCCAACCTAGCAAGGCAGGTCAACATTCCAGTCCAGGAAATACAGAGAATACCACAAAGATATTCCTCAAGAAGAGCAACCCCAAGACACATAATTGTCAAATTCACCAGGGTTGAAATGAAGGAAAAAATGTTAAGGACAGGCAGAGAGAGAGGTCAGGTTACCCGCAAAGGGAAGCCCATCAGATTCAGGGAATCTTTCAGCAGAAACTCTACAAGCCAGAAGAGAGTGGGGGCCAATATTCAACATCCTTAAAAAAAAGAACTTTCAACCTAGAATTTCATATCCAGCCAAACTAAGCTTCATAAGTGAAGGAGAAATAAAATCCTTTACAAACAAGCAATTGCTAAGAGATTTTGTCACCACTAGGCCTACCTTATAAGAGCTCCTGAAAGAAGCACTAAACATAGAAAGGAACAACCAGCACCAGCCACTCCAAAAACATAGCAAATGGTAAAGATCATTGACAAAATGAA
Source organism: Sapajus apella (assembly GCF_009761245.1). NCBI lineage: Eukaryota > Metazoa > Chordata > Mammalia > Primates > Cebidae > Sapajus > Sapajus apella. The sequence continues at coordinate 29,336,796 of NW_022436946.1, read as the reverse complement.
GAAACTGCATCAACTAATGGGCAAAACAACCTGTTAGCATCAAAATGGCAGGATCAAATTGACACATAACAATATTAATCTTAAACATAAATGGGCTAAATGGCCCAATCAAAAGAGACAGACTGGCAAATTGGATAAAAAGTCAAAACCCATAAGTGTGCTGTATTCAGGAAACCCATCTCACATGCAGGACAGACATAAGCTCAAAATAAAGGGATGGAGGAAGATTTACCAAGCAAATGGAGAGAAAAAAAAAAAAAAAAAAAAAAAAACATGAGTTGCAATCCTAGTCTCTGATAAAATGGACTTTAAACAAACAAGATCAAAAGAGACAAAGAAGGTCATTACATAATGGTAAAAGGATCAATGTAACAAGAAGAGCTAATGATCCTAAATATATACACATCCAATACAGGAACACCCAGATATAGAAATCAGATTTTTAATGACCTACAAAGAGACTTAGACTCCCACACAATAATAGTGGGAGAATTTAACACTCAACTGTCAATATTAGACAGATCAACAAGACAGAAAATTAACAAGGATATGGAGGACCTGAACTCAGACCTGAACCAAGCAAACCTAAGTTCTGTAGACATCTACAGAACTCTCCACCCCAAATCCACAGAGTATACATTCTTCTCAGCACCACATCACACCTATTCCAAAATTGACCACATAATTAGAAGTAAATCACTCCTCAGCAAATGCAAAAGAACAGAAATCATAACAGTCTCTCAGACCACAGTGCAATCAAATTAGAACTCAGGATAAACTAATTCAGAATCGCAAAACTTCATGGAAACTGAACAACTGGCTCCTGAATGTTGACTGCTTAAACAATGAAAAGAAGGCAGAAATAGAGATTTTCTTCAAAACCAATGAGAATGAAGACATAACATATCAGAATCTATGGGACACATTTAAAGCAGTGTCTAGAGGAAAAATTATAGCAATTAATTCCCATATGAGAGGCAAGGAAAGATGTAAAATCAACACCCTATCATCAAAATTGAAAGAGCTAGAGGAGAAAGATCAAAAAAAAAAAAAACTCAAAAGCTAGCAGAAGACAAGAAATAACTAAGATCAGAGCAGAACTGAAGGAGATAGAGGCACACAAACACAAAAAAAAACCCTTCAAAAAATCAATAAATCCAGGAGCTTGGTTTTGAAAAGATCAGCAAAATAGACTGACTGCTAGCCAGATTAATAAAAAAGAAAAGAGAGAAGAATCAAATAGATGCAATAAAAAATGATAAAGGGGATACCACTGCTGATTCCATAGAAATACAAACTACCATCAGAGATTACTACAAACAACTCTTTGCACATAAACGAGTAAAACTGGAAGAAAGGGATAAATTTTTGGACACTTGCACACTCCCAAGCCTAAACCATGAGGAAGCTGAAACCCTGAATAGACCAATAACAACGGCTGAAGTTGAGGCTGCGATTAATAGCTTACCAACCAAAAATAGCCCAGGTCCAGATGGGTTCACAGCCAAATACTACCAGATATACAAAGAGCTGATACCACTCCTTCTGAAACTATTCCAAACAATACAAAAAGAGGGAATCCTTCCCAAATCATTTAATGAACCAACGTCACCCTGAAACTCAAAACCCAGCAGAGACTCAACAAAAAAGAAAACTTCTGGCCAATATCCATGATGAACATAGATGCAAAAATCTTCAATAAAATACTGGCAAACCGATTGCAACAGCATATCAAAAATCTTATCCATCACAATCAAATAGGCTCAATTCCAGGGATGCAAGGCTGGTTCAACATACACAAATCTATAAATGTAATTCACCACATAAACAGAATCAAAGACAAAAACCACATGATTATCTCAATAGATGCAGAGAAGGCCTTCAACAAAATTCAACAGCCCTTTCTGCCAAAAACTCTCAAGAAACTAGGTATTGATGAAACATATTTCTAAATAATAACAGCTATTTATGACAAACCCACAGCCAATATCATACTGAATGGGCAAAAAACTGGAAGAATTCCCTTTGAAATCCAGCACTAGACAAGGATGCCCTCTCTTATCACTCCTATTCAATACAGTATTGGAAATTCTAGCCAGAGCAATCAGGCAAGAAAAAGAAATAAAGGGTATTCAATTACGAAAGGGGAAAGTCAAATTGTCTCTATTTGCAGATGACATGATTGTGTATTTAGAAGACCCCATCGTCTCAGCCCCAAATTTCCTGAAACTGATAAGCAACTTCGGCAGTCTCAGGATACAAAATCAATGTGCAAAAATCACAAGCATTCCTATACACCAATAACAGACTTAAAGAGAGCCAAATCAAGAACAAACTTCCATTCACAATTGCTACAAAGAGAATAAAATAGCTAGGAATACAATTAACAAAGGACGTAAAGGGTCTCTTCAAGGAGAACTATAAACCACTGCTCAAGGAAATAAGGGAGAACACAAACAGATGGAAAGACATTCCATGCTCATGGTTAGGAAGAATCAATAATGTGAAATTGGCCAACTGCCCAAAGTAATTTATAGATTCAACACCATTCCCATCAAGCTACCTATGACCCTCTTCACAGAACTGGAAAAAAAAATCTAAAACTTCATATGGAACTAAAAGAGAGCCTGCATAGCCAAGACAATCCTAAGCACTAAGAACAAAGCTGGAGGCATCATGCTACCTGACTTCAAACTATACTACAAGCCTACAGTAATCAACACAGCATGGTACTGGTATCAAAACAGAGATATAGACAAATGGAACAGAACAGAGGCCTTGGAGGCAATGACACATAACTACATCTACAACTATCTAATCTTTGACAAACAGGAAAAAAGAAAGAAAGCAGTGGGGAAAGGATTCCTTGTTTAATAAATGGTGTTGGGTCCAGGAATTTATCCATTTCTTTCAGGTTTACTAGTTTGTGTGCATAGAGTTGTTTGTAATAATCTCTGATGATGGTTTGAATTTCTGTGGAATCTGTGGTGATATCCCCTTTATCGTTTTTTATTGCATCAATTTGGTTATTCTCTCTTTTCAATTAATCTGGCTAGTGGTCTATTTTGTTGATCTTTTCAAAAAACCAGCTCCTGGACTTATTGATTTTTTGAAGGGTTTTTTGTGTCTCTATCTCCTTCAGTTCTGCTCTGATCTTAGCTATTTCTTGCCTTCTGCTAGACTTTGAGTTTTTCTGATCTTGCTCCTCTAGCTCTTTCAGTTTTGACGATAGAAATTCCATTTGACCCAGCAATCCCATTACTGGGTATATATCCAAAGGATTAGAAATCATTCTACTGTAAGGACACGTGCACATGAATGTTCATTGCAGCACGATTTACAATAGCAAAGACCTGGAACCAACCCAAATGCCCATCGATGATAGACTGGACAGGGAAAATGTGGCACATATGCACCATGAAATATTATACAGCCATCAAAAACGATGAGTTTGGGTCCTTTGTAGGGACATGGATGAACCTGGAAACCATCATTCTCAGCAAACTGACAGAAGAGCAGAAGATCAAACACCGCATGTTCTCACTCATAGGCGGGCGTTGAACAATGAGAACACATGGACACAGGGAGGGGAGCACTACACACTGGAGTCAGTTGGGGGGAAATAGGGGAGGGACTGTGAGGGGTGGGGAGCTGCAGAGAGATAGCAAGGGGAGAGATGCCAGATGTAGGTGATGGGGAGGAAGGCACAAATCACACTGCCACATGTGTACCTATACAACAATCTTGCATGTTCTTCACATGTACCCCAAAACCTAAAATGCAATAAAATAAATAAAATGGGAAAAAAATAAAAATAAATAAATAAATAAATAAATAAATGGTGTTGGGATAACTGGCTAGCCATGTGCAGAAAACAGAAACTGGACTCCTTCCTGATACCTTACACTAAAATTAACTCCAGATGAATTAAAGACTTAAACACAAGACCTAATATCATAAAAACCCTAGAAGGAAACCTAGGCAAAGCCATTCAGGACATAGACATAGGCAAGAACTTCATGACTAAAATACCAAAAGCATGGGCAACAAAGGCCAAAATAGACAAAGGGGATTTAATTAAACTCCAGAGCTTTTGTACAGCAAAAGAAACAATCATTAGAGTGAACCAGCAACCAAAAGAATGGGAAAAAAAGTTTTCCAATCTACTCATCCGACAATGAGCTAATATCCCAAATCAACAGAGAACTAAAATGAATTTATGAGAAAAAAACAAACAAACCCATTCAAAAGTGGGCAAAGGACATGAACAGACACTTTTCCAGGGAAGACATAAATGAGGCCAACAAACATTAAAAAATGCTCATCATCACTGGTCATTAGAGAAATGCAAATCAAAACCACATTGAGATACCACCTCACACCAGTTAGAATGGCAATCATTAAAAAATCTGGAGACAACAGATGCTGGAGAGGATGTGGAGAAATAGGAATACTTTTACACTGTTGGTGGGAGTGTAAATTAATTCAACCATTGTGGAAGACAGCGTGACGATTCCTCAAGGACCTAGAAACAGAAATTCCATATGACCCAGCAATCCCATTACTGGGTATATATCCAAAGGATTATAAATCGTTCTGTTATAAGGACACATGCACATGAATGTTCATTGCAGCACGGTTTACAATAGCAAAGACCTGGAACCAACCCAAATGCCCATCGATGACAGACTGTACAGGGAAAATGTGGCACATATACACCATGGAATACTATGCAGCCATAAACAATGATGAGTTGGTGCCCTTTGTAGGGACATGGATGAACCTGGAAACCATCATTCTCAGTAAACTGACACAAGAACAGAAAATCAAACATCACATTTCTCACTTATAGGTGGGTGTTGAACAAAGAGAATATATGGACACAGGGAGAGGAGCATCACACACTGGGATCTGTTGATGGGGACTAGGGGAGGGACAGCGGGGAAGGGAGGTTTGGGAGGGATAACATGGGGATAAATGCTAGATACAGGTGTTGGGGGTATGAAGGCAGCAAACCACATTGCCATGTATGTACCTGTGCAACAATCCTGCATGATCTGCTCTTGTACCCTAGAACCTAAAGTGAAAGACAAATTATATATATATTTATACATATATATGTATATGTATATATACACATATATATGTATATGTATATATACATATATATATATATATACACCTTAATTCTTATATTAAGGAAAGTTCCATTTTAGTTACCAAGTTTTGCTTAAAAGAGGAGTGCTTTTCACTAACCTCTATGACAGTATGAAAACATTTGGCTGCAATGAAGAATCTAAGTTTTAAAAACTATGTGTTGCACAATATTGCTATTACATTGTCCTCAATATTTAATTAACTAAAATATTACACTTTTGTAACCCACTTTGAGCATTAGTAGTTATGGACTTTCTGTGAGAAAAATATCAGAGGTCAATGTCTTAGCTCAGCCTAATTTAAGATAAAGTTAAAACAAAGACCCATTTCTCTCTCTCTCTCTCTCTCTTTTTTTTTTTTTTTTTTTTTTTTTTTTGAGATGGAGTCTTACCTTGCTCTGTCACACAGGCTGGATTGCAGCAGTGTGATCTCGGCTCATTGCAACCTCCACCTCACCGGTTCCTGTGATTCTCCTGTTTTAGCCTCTCAAGTAGCTGGGTTTACAGCAAGCACTGCTACACCCTGCTATTCTTTTTTTTCATTTTTAGTGGAGACAAAGTTTCACCATGTTGGCCAGGCTGGTCTCGAACTCCTGATCTCAAGTGATCCACCCACCTCGCCTTCCAAGTGCTGGGATTACAGGCGTGAGCCTAAGTACCCAGCCGAAAGACTCATTTTCCTATAGTACCAAGTACATTAGTAGGGTCTGAAAAAATTTGGTGTAATACAGACTTAAGCTGCAATTGTATAATACAAAATAAACAAATTAAAATATGAAAAATTATATGCTAAGTTTCTATTTCATTTAATTATCAAGATGAATTCATTTATCCTTCAGACATGCTATTTTTATTACCCAGCACTGTGATGAATTGTGGTGTTCAGGAGAGTGTCAGTGTACAAAGAAGTATCATAAAGCATATCATGGAAGGTCCAATTGCACTACCCACATGCACAATGCATGTATACAGCACTCAATAGTAATCTTAGTTACATGAATTATGAAACTAACAAACACTCATGTTAGATACCTTGTGGTAGAGCTATGATCAATGCAGTATATTTTACAACCCATGTGTTCACATGTAAGAAATAAATTAATATTAAAAAGTATATGTTTATTTATTTAACATTTAATTGGTATTTTTGTTGCTCTATATTCTTGGTCACCTGGCAGAGAATATAAATTTTTTTCCATTCTATGCTTTGTTTATTGCTATCATATACTTCACACAATTCAGTCTTTCTTCTCTGTCTTTCCTCTACCTTAGTACATCAATGTTCTCTACCCTGGGAACAACCAGAAAAGTATGAGGAGACTGTTTTAAAAAGGTCCCACATGGTGAGATCTGGCTGGAGGTCTCCCGAAGAACCTCTGAGGAGTTTAGTTTTCATAATGCAGCAGGCTTGTGCAATAAAGTAAGAGGAGATATAAAAGAAGAAAACAGTAAAATTTTCAGATAGATGAGAAATCAAGGCTCCGCCACTCATTTAAAACTTTCCACATTGAATCACTGCTTTGCACTTGTGGGCAGTGAATAAAGGATTTTTTTTAAGTAACTATTGAAATAAATAGAGAATTAAAATTGTATAATTTTAATTAATATTGACATCAATATATGGCTATAATCATTGTCTGGAGAGACATAATCTACAGTAGGATCTCCAAGGGGAAGTTAAAATGGTTGAAAACATATGAATATAGATATGCTTGTTGAAAGGAAATGATAGGCATTGGTGTGAAACAGGAAAAGAACATAAACCTATAGACAATGTGGATGGAAAGAATGGCATTAGCGAGAATAAACCAAAAAAAAAAAAAAATTAGGATAAATCTATGTATGTTAGAGCACTTCTTTGGCAACCAGCAAACAGCAAACCATTAAATTCTTCCTTTTGTCCTCTGTGTGATGAATATTACTTTAAGACTGCTGTTTCCATGGCCAAAAAATTAGTATACAACATAACTATCTAGATATCACCTAATAATGTCAAAATGAATTTTTCTCTTACATTAGGTTATGATTCTTGTTTCTATAATTTTATATTTCATCGTATAAGAATTAGCACAGGAAAAGTTGAATTGGGTGCATTTACATAGGCCAATACTGTAACGTAGCTCTAATTTCCAAACTTGATATATGATTAGAGTTCTCCTATACAAAAATACTCAAATGTTTGCATTTAAAGAAAATCAAGAAGATAACACGTTAAGTCCTTTTAGTTACTTCACTAAATTACAAACACTTGGAAGTGACACCTGATTCTAAATTTTATGAAATATATCTATAAATGAAGAAAAGCTACAGACAGACCTCTTCAGGATATCTAATGGTCCTCAGCCAGATTTAAAAAAAAAAAAAGGTACTTGTATAAATGAGATTCAGAGTTTTAGCTATTGCAAAAAGTGTCTTTTTATAAATTAACTTTCTATTATTCTCCTAGCCCCACAAGTGTTAATGTAGTATTTTGTGGTACTTAATGTCAAAGAGAAGCTGCTGAGTTTCTTGTTAGCTTCCAAATGTCACCTAATCACAACACTCAATCTCAAAACTAAAGGTACTAAACATTTTTTTGGACAGATAGTAGATTAAAAATGCCTCTGAATTATACTTGATAGCATGACTTTATATTCAGTTAACTAATGACCATGGAAATGGATTTGGTAAACCAATTTAAACAGAGCAGTTTATCTTGAATCAAGGTGAAAAGATTAAGGACACTCTAGAAAAAAATAATGTGTTATATTTTTATATAAAACCCAGCTTTTTTAAAAAAATAAAAATTTTAATATTTAAATATAGTTTCAAGGTATGAGGGTTATTATGTTTTACAAATTTTAAGACAAAAATTCATATTTAATATCCAAATTTAATTATGTCATTTAATTTTATTTTTGGAAGTTCCACATTGGATAATTAATAGCAGTGTAGAATATATTATCAACTACTCGTTCTATTTTAAACGTATTAACTCAATCTAGTATAATTTTCTCTATGTTATCATAGTTCTGGATATCTGAAAAAGTTACTTTAAAAATATTAGTTGAGAAGTCTACATTTTAGTTTGTCTTTGTCCATTACATTAATAATTTATCTAGTAGATAAAAATATTAACTCTGTAGATTTTTTCTATTTTCCATTTTTGAAAAATTTTGTAATATGTCATGAGTGGCCTTAGCGATTCCACACATAAAGCAGCCTAACCGCTAAACTTCTATTTAACCAAAGAATATGATGAATGGATTATTTTAGGTAATTTAGTAGTGATTTTTGAAAACTAATTCTACACATGTCAATGCCTTTTATTGCTAAGTTTAATAGAATTAAAGCCTTTGTGAAACAAGACATATTATTTTCTAACTTCTTGACATGAGGTACGTGAATTCTATGCCACACCATAAGTGAATAAGCAATTGTCTTCAAACAACAAGGAAGAGTCAAATGAAAGCAAATAAATATTAATAGTACAATTTCCATAACTTCCTTCATGTTAGCCCTATTATTACTAAAAGATATTACTTTGGATATACATGATTGAGAACCACTGACTTAATTAAGTATTTATCCAGGAGAAAAAAGAAAATATCGTATCTTTGTCTTTCATATTGCCAAACAGCTGTGATTTAATTTTACTTTACCATGAGTTTTTCTTACCTATTTTATACTAAAGAAAATACTGAAGAATGAAGCAAAATGGACTACTCAATTTTATTTATAGAGTTGTCAGGTACAAATTGTCTCTCCATATAAAAATATGTTTTGATTGCATTCTAAAATGTTAAAATGAGAGAAAACCATCTCTTGTAAGCCACAGAACCAGTGAAACATCAAATCTATATTCTCCTAAACTTACTGGATAAAGCTTTTTAAAATAAATGATGGAACATTCACATTTTGCCTTTCAAGTAATGACACCTAAGAAGGGCCATGTAAGTACAATTTTCCAAAAGTTTCTAGAAAAAGTTAAACACTGCACAATATTCCATTCTCAATACAATCATGAATATTCATGATAATATATTCATTTTAACTTTCTGGCACTAGGGTGAATATTTCTGAATTAGTATGCCTGATAGAGTACAGCACATTACTGGAAGTTGAAATGAATTCTGGACTCCCTTAACCTTTATACAATCTGTTTTTGAGCTTTTGCCTATTTCTTTTCCTTGCATAACAGCAGCCAAACCCATAAACCCAATGAAAACAATGAGGAAATTAAGTCAGCAAACACAAAACGTCATGAGAAATGATTGCCAGGAAGAGTAATAAGAATTTTTCAAATCTCTATTGGACTGTATTCCCAGGATACCAAGTGGGGAAAAGCCACCATAATATATTGCCTTCACATACAATGACCTGAAATTTATGTATTTTTCTTCAAATGGTATGAAGAATTTAAATATTTGACCTGATAGGTAAATTGTGGAACTTTTTATTAATGTCAAGAATGAGGGAAATAAAGAATGAGGGAAAAGAGAAAGGCAATTTTTTTTAACTTTTTAAAAGATCTACATCTTTTCTATTGAGGTTAATTCAAACAATCATTAACAAGTTCAAATTAGAACAACATAACTAATAAGTACATGTAACAACTCTTGAGTACTTTCTGAAAAGATGTCAACCTTAGGAAATAAAAGGCTAGCTACGTTTCTTAAAGCTTTCTTATATTTGGAGTTTGCCAAAGTGGTTCTTAAACTATTTTGAAAATTAATAGAAACTATTAGACATTTTTTCTTTGTCTTATAAGGTATGCATTTACCTTTAAATGAATACTGTTGGACAGAGTGTTCTTGTCACCCAGGGTGGAGTGCAATGGTGTGATCTCAGCTCACTACAGCCTCGGCCTCCCAAATTCAAGCCATTTTCCTGCCTCAGCCTTCGGAGTAGATGGGATTAAAGGTGCCCACCACTATGCCCAGCTATTTTTTGTATTTTTAGTAGAGACGGGGTTTTGCCATGTTGGCCAGGGTGGTCTCCAACTCCTGACCTTAGATGATTCACCCATCTCAGCTCCCCAAAATGCTGGGATTACAGGGATGAGCCACCAAGGTATAATCTGTGAATAGTTAGTTCCACATGCATATGCCAAGAATAAAGACAGATGATAAACCTGACACCTTGACATAGATTTATAGATTTTAGTGTTTCTAAATGTTGTCCATGAACCAGAAAAAATATCTTAAACATGCACAATTTTTTGCTATATGTTAATTTTTTGAAGAAGAAATAGTACCCAGCTACCTTTTGATGTCATTACAAGTTTAATTTACATAATTAAAAACAAGGAAACACATTTAAAAACCTTTTCCATCCCCCAAAATTGCTATGAGACTAAAATTTCTTAAATTTTATGTGTATGTATATAAGTGTATATATTACCAAAACTATAAAAAACAATTTTAAATGGGTGTGTGTGTGTGTGTGTGTTTCAAGATAATCTAAAAAAAGGCAATTCTAGGACTTTGGTAGCACTATGGGTAGCATTTCAGATTATCATTTAGCAGAGTAAAAGCATTATCCCATCTAAGAGCTTTGACAAGAGCTGTCTGGGTACTGGCAGAAAAGGACATTAGTAACCAAGATGTATCATTTACAATGTGGCCTTTTTATGACTCCTGTCAAGTTACAGCATAATCTGAAGAAAAAAAAAAAAAACATCACTTAAGGTTGCAATGACCTTATAAGGGCTTGTTTTTAAGAGCAGAGGTTAGATAGCACAACACCACGAGTAACTGAATATGATTGTACTGAAGCAAATTTGATAGAATGTCATTTTCTTTAAACTCTGCTTATGAGTTCAATGTCTAACATATGATTAGTTAATACTTCTGCAGACTAAAATATGTCTGTTACAATTTCTAAATTTCTTTCTGATTTAATTTTCTGCATAAAGTTGATACAAACATATGTGCATGATACCTATTAAAATGTCAGCCTCAATATGATAGAGATATAATGAATTACAATATAATCAACTTACAATATGTTATGTTTCTCAGAAATTGAAACAAATAATATTGCTCATCAATGTATGAAGGGAACTAATGTGGAAGATGTTTGATGACAAATCAGAAGACAGTACAATAATTTGTAGTGACCTTAACAAACCTGGTGAATTTTAGAGGATTTGAAATGACCTATTGGAAATAGTAGCACTCTAGAGAAAAGTTACAATTTATTTCAAACATCAGTGAAAGCTTCTAGTCAAGACAGTGGAAACAAAATGCACAGAATAATTTTCTTGCAAATCTTGGAAATGAAAAAAAGAGGTCTGAAAAAAGATAGCATATAAAATAAGTATAATTATAGCATGTATAGTAAATAGACTAGTAGACAATTCTGAAGAAAATACTGCTTATTACAATTTAGAAATGAGGATTTACCACAGAACACAACAGAGGTAAATACGAGTACTGAAAGTGGAAAGATCTGAAGAAAAAATTGAGAAGTTTCCATTTTGTCTAAGAAGAATTTCAGGAGAAACAATCATATATAACAGGGGAAAGAAAATATTCAGAAATAAAGCTTATAATTTCTCAAGAATTGAAAAAAATTTAAACATTAATATTGAAAAAATATTGACTAAAGTTGATTAAAAACAAAACAAAATTCATATTTAGACAAATATTTGTCAATGAAGATTGCAGTGTGTACATAGAAATCCAGCAGACTAGACTTTCCTTCCTTTATGTCCTCTGTCATTTTCTATACATATCTTAATTATTCATGTCTATATGCTTAAACTTATGTGTGTGATTTTTTTCTAATAAACATGGGATCTTTACTTTTACTTTTGGAAATGCTTTCTAACCTTCCATTGTATTTGAAATACCTTGTCATTTCACAAAATATTGTTTTTCCTACTATAATCACCTATAGCTTCTTCTCTGTGTACATATTTTAAATTTCTTTTGATATTACTAGCTTATTATACAAAAAAATAAGATTTATTTATATTTACATCCTCCTTATTTTTCTCTAGTAGCCTGTCCTTAGTAGATCCTTAGTGAGCATTTTATGAATAAAGGAGTAAATGAATGTACGCAGATTAAGATCTTCAATTATTTCCAGCTATCAAATAGGCCCTTATTTAAAAGTTTGCTTTAGTAGAAGGCTTAACATTTTAATACTTTAGTATAAAACACAGTTGGATCTCATGAGTTGTAGTAAAATTTTCTTACTTATAATAAATAGAGGCATCTTCCACAAAGATGATTTTATTTAGTTAATATGAGATAAATAAGGGTTAATGAATAAGTTTTCTTATTCTAGGCAAGTTAAATACAGGAAAGATTATTCAACAATTTCTTACCACATGAGTAATGTGAAGAGATTTTCATTGAAATACAAAAAAAAAAAAAAGAGTAAAAGGATCATAAATTTAAGTGAGTGAGGCCAATAGCATATTTCCTTATACTAGAGATTAATAAACAAAAGTTAAAATTTTAAATAAGATCCATCAATACAAATTTGGAAAATGTCTGAAAACCATGTGTCTTGAATTGCGCTAGTGGGACACTTTAACATCTTGAGCGAGCTTCTTTCAAGCTACATACAGTATTCTATGATTTTATTTTGAAGGTTGGTTCCTTTCTGTTTTGTTTATTCTATCCAATTGGATCAATTTCTCATTTCTCTATTAACATTTTAAATGGTTTTACTACTCCATTGTGAATCAGCTTTCACTTAGTGATTTTATTCTCTTTTCTATCTTCATATTAAAGAATAACCCCTAAAGGCAGTTTGAAAAATGTAACAGAGTAAAAACTATAGAAGAAAATAAGTATGTGAATGGGTAGGTGGAATGAATGAATGGATGGAATATGTATTTATGTACAGATTCTGTCCAGAAAGGCTAGCTGAGATGCAGAATATTGGGAAATGAATATTCTAGCTATCAGGATCTTCTATAAACACTACAGGACTGGCAAACACTTGCTTTTCAGTTGATATCCATACATATGTGTGAATTAATGGTGTATTGTGTTGCATATGCAGATTAGAAAAACACAATACTTGGCTGATAAAAATTATATCATAACTGTCAACTTCAGTTAATTAAAAATGATGATTTTTTCATATGTATTTTTAATAAAGCCACATATAAATCTGAAAGAGCTCTGCAGAAAGATTAAGAAATAATAATTAATATTTGCAGCAAAAAGAAACTAAATGCTTAACTTTGACAAAGGTAACAGGTGTAAGGAGTGGACCATTTTTACCTCAAAACTATGCTAGAGAATGCTATTATAGTATCAGATTGTCTGAGCCATCACATCCTATTTAGATTATGCCTCTGTCATATTGACAACTTTGAATCTCCCAGGTAAATTTCTCAAGAGGAAAAGATGACTAACAGAAAACTTAGTTTAAAATCTCAGTCTTCTCTGGTAACCCAGAAAATATTCTGATAGTGTAGCAATTATCTTCAATGATCTTAGGTAATGGCTGTATGATATGGGGAATGCTCTCTACATCTATTCCTTCAGAAAAACAATCGTGGTTACGGTTGGCATTTTTGAGTGTAAGTGATGCTTCCAAAAGAGCAACTCCCCTGAAAAGTTTGGCAATAAGTAAGATTAATGACTGAGAACCACAAAACTATGTTGGAATCACTGTTATGTATGAAACATCAGGAACATCCATCTCTGTCTTCTTATTCTGAGAATTGCCTAATGGAAAAAACACAGAATTGGAAATCATTTGGTCAAGGTCACAATTTAGACTCTGCTTCAAAGTGGTTGTGTGACCTTGGGCATTTTTCATAAATCTAAGGTTTACCTATGTTACGACAATATGAGTGGATTACATTAGATAGACATTAAAGCCTCTTGCAGTCCAGCTCTAAAATTTTGTAAATCTGAAACATTTGTCAATATATAAGAGACATGTGTACTGTGAATTGAGAGAAACTCCTGCTACCATTTCATAAATAAGTAAATATTTGATTTTAATCTACGAATTTTGAACTTGCTACATTTTTCCTCTCGTTTATACCATTGCAGGCTTATTTCTAATGCCAACCTTTATAATTTAAATTTTAACATCTGACAATTTAAAAACTATTTGGCATGCAATTGTTTACCTAAAAGAGCTAAAGATAAATACTGTGCAGATAATCTGAATAGCCAAGATTTCCAAGTGTTCTGCTTTTCCTAATGCGTTAAAACACTTTAGGTCTGATGTGCTATTTAATTATAGAAAGAAAATTTAGTAGAAATAAACAATCAATTAAATGTTGCTTCATAAAATGACCCACGGCTACTAGAAATACTAAAAAGTACAAATTTCTATAGAAATACCATAGAATTACTTGTTAGAACATATCAGAAAATCTAAATGTAAGCTTAACTCAAGGACAGTAAACATAACTGTGGGTATTAATGCATTTAGTGGTGCTATATGAGACTGGGAAATTTAAAAAGAAAATAGGTTTATTTATCTCACAATTCTAGTGACAGGAAAGTCCAAGAACATGAATGAGCATCTGCTTGGCTTCTGATGAGGGCCATGTGCTGCTACAAAACATGGCAGGGAAGTGGAAAGGTAAGGGGTGTGAGCAAAGAGAGATCCCAAAAAGGAGGAAATAATTGTTTTATAATAACCCACTCTCTCACTAACGAATCATTTCCGATATGAGAGAGAACACACTTATTTCCCGTGAGATAGCATTACTTCATTCATAAGGGATTTGCTCACATGACACAAACAACTCCCACTAGGCTCCACATCCCAATATGGTTACAGTGGCAATAAAATCTCAATATGATTTTTGGCAGGGACAAACCACATTCAAACCATAGCAACTGTGATAATCTCAAGTTGATTTAGTTCCCAGTATAAATATTAAATTTCCTACAATCCCTGATTATAGAAGCCAGGTAAAGAGAAAGTGAATAGCAGAACATAGAGTATGTCCAGTTACCATATATATTAATTTTGTGTGTCAACTTGATTGGACCACAGGACCCACAGATTTGGTTAAACATTATTTCTAGGTGTGCCTGTGAGGGTATTTCTGAATGAGATTAACATGTAAATTAATAGACTGAGTAAAGCAAATTGCTGTCCACTGTGTGGGTGGGCCTCATTCAATTCTTCCGCCTCACACACATAGTGCAGACTCATCAGGAATAAAATCAAGTCTGGCAATAAACAAAAGAGTCATTCTATATAAATTATTATAATAAAAATTAATATTTACTTGAATATTTTCCATGTGTAAGGCTCTGGGATGAACATTTTTACAATTATCATATTTGATTCTGCAAAAAATCCAAGTACTACTAACATTATCTGCATATTGCAGATGAGGCAACTAAAATTGAGAGAGGATAAGTAATGTCCATTTCATATCTGAGAATTAATATCGCTGGTCTTAAAGTAAGATCTGAATAACTTTAAAGTCAATTTTTTAATTAATTGCTATAAATTTTGAATATTGGACTGAAACAATGGCAGAGTGATCCAAGAGAACGAGATTTCCAGGGTCACAGGATGTACTGTTGACTACTTTTTATTCAACAAGCAATCTGTATTAGTCTTTGGTTGAGTAATGCCTTGAATTTTTTAATCTCTATGAAACTCTCATAGAGCAGAAATCAAGAGTCCTTTGCTTTATCCCCCATAGGGGCTACCACAGCTAGGAGGCAGGAATGCTGTGGCTGTTCCATTGATAAATTTTTATTTTATAATATTTTATATACAACTATGCATATGTTATATATTTTTTAATTTAGTTATGTGAAGATCCAAATGAAGCATATGAACACATTGATTATACAAATAGCAATTTTCAAAACAACTTTTTTTAAAGTTAAGGTAGAGGACAGAGAGTCAAATGATTTTTTTCCTCTTGTTTTTATCCCTAAACAACCTTTAATTACAATTCAGATATCAATTTTCTGCCTCTTACTTGCTCTTTCCTACATTGCCCATAAACAGGCAAAAAATTGAATTAGAGGAAAACAAACTACAAAGGGGAAATGATGTTTACCATTTACCATTAAGACAAAAATAAAAATAAAAATAAAATCTCCCAAAAAAAGAATTTGGGGGGCCATTTTCTTTTTCTCCAACCTCATAAATTGTTCATAAATAATGTTCATTATCATCATGTGATTATCTAATAATAAATTTCGGTGACTCTGATTTTCACTAATGAGGAATGATCTATATTCATATTTCTGTAACTTAGTTCAAGTCCATCTTCTCCTCAATTTTAGTAACTGAAGAGATATTTCCTCAGTAAGTGAAGCATATGACCAGCTTCATAAACTTTACTCTTCTTATAATGCTTCTCTCTACAAAACTAACAAGTAGAATATATTCCATTGTAAGAGTAAAGTTATAAAAGAATTTAAGGAAATAGCTTTGGTAGTAATACATAAGGCTTTTGCTTCCACATGGCAACAGAGCTATGGGAGAATCGGAGAGGTGTTCTTATTTGCATAGTAAACATTGTGATTGTTTTTCCTGTGGAAATAGAAAGTATGATACAGATGGTGTGCATTTGCTGGCAATTTTATCTTGGGAAGTTAAACTTACCTTATTTGGATGCATATGTTCTCCAGAATTTTACCGGTGACATCAGTTGGATTACCTTCTTCATAAAAACTATTAGCTAACAGATAACCTCAAAAATTCAGAAACATGACTTTACATAAACTGTGAGTTATGAGGAAATGTATCAGTTTTTAACATTTTTAAAATTCTGTATAGATATTTTCCCATAAAAATAAATGTTTAAGTAACTAAAATAACTTTGATATATTTCTATTTTTTCATTCTTAATGATAAAACTATCCTTTTTGGGGAGAGGGGAATTCATCTTTTTTATTTCATTATACAAACTGTGTTTATAATTTATATAAACTGAAAATTTTAAAATTATACAAGCATATATTCCTTAGGACCAGGAATATAAGATTATTTTTATCTTTTATATTAAGTTTGGGAGGTGCATGTGCAGGTTTGTTATATAGGTAAACCCATGTCATGGGGGTTTGTTGTACAGATTATTTTGTCACCTCAGTATTAAGCCTAGTGCCAATTAGTTATCTTTCCTGATCCCTCCTTCCACCTTCCACATGCCACTATCTGATAGACCCCAGTATCTCTTGTTCCCCTCTATACGTCTATGTGTCCTTATCATTTGGTTCCCACTTAAAAGTGAGAACAGGATCTTTTTGATTCTTACATTAGTTTGCTAAAGATAATGACCCCAGCACCATTCATGTCCCTGCAAATTACATGATTTTATTTTTTATGGCTGCATAGTATTCCATGGTGTATATGTACCATATTTTCTTTATCCAGTACATTTCCTCATCCAGACATTTAGATTGATTCCATGTCTTTGCTATTATGAATAGTGCTGAGATGAACATACACATGCATGTGTCTTTATAATAGAATGATTTATATTCCTTTGGGTATTTACTCAGTAATGAGATTGCTGGGTTGTTTAATTTTAGGTCTTCAAGAAATCACCACACTATATTCCATAATTTCTGAACTAATTTACACTCTTATCAACCGTTTTTAAGTGTTCCTTTTTCTCTGCAACCTCAAGAGCACCAGTTATTTTTAAGTTTTTAACAGTAGCTATTCTTATTGGTGTGAGATGGTTTCTCATTGTGGTTTGATTTGTATTTCTCCAATGATCTGTGATGGTCAGCTTTTAAAAATATGTTTATTGTATGTCTTCTTTTGAAAACTGTCTGTTCATGTCCTTTGCCCACTTTTTAATGGGATTATTTGGTTTACTTGTGACTTTATTTAAGTTTCTTATAGATGCTGGATATTAGACCTTTGTCAGATGCATAGTTTGCAATAATTTTCTCTCATTATATAGGTTTTCTGTTTACTCTGATAGTCTCCTTTGCTGTGCAGAAGCTGTTTGGTTTAATTAGATCAATTTGTAAATTACTGTTTTTGTTGCAATTGCTTTTGGTGTTTTTATCATGAAATATTTGCTGGTTCCTGTGCCGAGAATTGTTCCATCTAGGTCGTTTTTCAGGGATTTTTGTAATTTTGCTTTACATTTTTAAATCAATCTTCAGTTGATTTTTTATATGGCGTAAGGAAACAGGTTAAGTGTCAAACTTCTGCATATGGCTAGCCGGTTATCTCAGCAACATTTATTGAATAGAGAGTCCTTTTCCCATTGTTTTTTTTTTTTTTTTTTTTTTTTTTTTTTTTTTTTTTTTTTTTTTTTGTCAGCTTTGTCAAAGATCAGATGGTTGTAGTTGTGTGGTCTTATTTCTGGGCTCTCTATTCTGTTCCATTGGTCTGTGCATCTGTTTTGTACTAATACCATGCTGTTTTGGTTACTATAAACTTGTAGTATAGTTTGAAGTTAGGTAGCATAATACCTCCAGCTTTTTCTTTCTTTTTTTCCTTTTTTTTTGTATTTTTTTTTTCTTTGTTTGTTTTCTTGTTTAGGATTACATTGGCTATTTGAGCTTTTTTTGGTTTCATATGAATTTTAAAATAGTTTTTACTAGCTCTGTGAAGAATATCATTGATAATTTGACAAAAATAATTTGTGCTGAATCTACACATTGCTTTGGACTAGTATGTCCATTTTAATGATGTTGATTCTTCCTATCCATGAACATGGAATATTTTTCCATTTGTTTGGTCTTCCCTGATTTCCTTGGGCAGTGTTTTGTGGCTCTCCTTGTAGGGAATCTTTCACCTCCATGGTTAGTTAGCTGTATTCCTGCTATTTTGTTCTTTTTGTGGCAATTCTGAATAGGATTGTGTTCCCGATTTTGCTCTTGGCTTGACTGTTGTTGATATATAGGAATGCTAGGGATTTTTGTACATTGATTTTGCATCCTGAGACTTTGCTGACCTTGTTTATCAGATTAAGGAGATTTGGGGTCAAGACTATGGTGTTTTCTAGATATTAGATCATGTTGTCTGCAAACAGGAATAATTTGTCTTTCATTCTTCCTATTTGGATGTCTTTTATGTCTTTCACTTCCTGATTGCTCTGGCCAGGACTTCCAACAATATGTTGAATAGCAGTGGTGAGAGAGGACATCCATGTATTGTGCTGGTTTTCAAGGGGAATGCTTCCAACTTTTGCCCATTAAGTAGGATGTTGGCTGTGGGTTTGTCATAGATGGCTTTTGTTATTTTGAGGTATGTTCCTTCAATACCTAGTTTGTTGACAGTTTTGTTTTTGTTTTGTGTTGTTTTGTTTTTGTCTCTCTGTTGCCCAGCCTAGAGTACAGTGGTAAGATCTCAGTTCACTGCAACC
This sequence comes from Sapajus apella, assembly GCF_009761245.1. Taxonomy (NCBI): domain Eukaryota; kingdom Metazoa; phylum Chordata; class Mammalia; order Primates; family Cebidae; genus Sapajus; species Sapajus apella. The sequence continues at coordinate 29,317,365 of NW_022436946.1, read as the reverse complement.
TCTGCCTCGTGGGTTCAAGTGATTCTCATGCCTCAGCCTCCTGAGTAGCTGGGACTACAGGTGCACACCACCATGCCCAGTTAATTTTTATTTTCCTTTTTTGTACTCTTATTACAGATGGGGTTTCGCCATGTTGTTCAGGCTAGTATTAAACTCCTGGACTTAAGTAATCCATCTGGTTCAGCCTCCCAACGTGCTGGAATCACAGGCATTAGTCACCATGCCTGGCCAGTTTGTTGGGAGTTTTTAAAGTAAAGGTGTGTTGAATTTTATCAAAAGCCTTATCTACATCTATTGAGATAATCATGTGGCTTTTATCTTTAGTTCTATTTATGTGATGAATTCCATTCATTGATTTGTCTATGTTCAATTAACCTTGCATCCCAGGGATAAAGCCTGCTTGATTATGGTGGATAAGTTTTAGATGTGCTGCTGGATTAATTTTGCCAGTACTTTGTTGAGGATTTTTGGATTGATGTTCATCGAGGATATTGGCCTAAAGTCTTCTTGTGTGTGTCTGTGTGTGTGTGTGTGTGTGTGTGTGTGTGTGTGTGTGTGTATGTGTGTCTGCCAGGTTTTCATTTCATGATTATACTGGCCTCATAGAATGAGCTGGGGAGAAGTCCCTCCTACTCAATTTTTTGGAATAATTTTAGTAGCAATGGTACAAGCTCTTTTGTGTACATCTGACAGAATTTGGCTGTGAATCCATCTGGTCCTGGGCTTTTAAGGGTTGGTAGGATATTTATTACTCCTTTAATTTCAGAGCTCATTATTAGTCTGTTTAGGGATTAAATTTCTTCTTGGTTCAGTCTTGGGAGGGTGTATGTGTCCAGAAGTTTTGTAAAAATATGGAACATTTCATGAATTTATATGTCATCCTTGTGCAGGGGCCATGCTAATCTTCTCTGTATCTTTCTAATTTTAGTGCATGTGCTGCCAAAGTGAGCACTAGAAGATTTCAAAAGACAATCATATTCATTATTAGTGATAAATTTGTTTGCTCAAGAAACTGTTATTCCAATCTTAGAAGTGTCCTGTCTAAAGTCCATATATAAAATATAATTTGAAACATCTTAAAATTATCTGGCTACCTTTAAAAATAATTTTAAAACTCTATCCTAATTATCAGACTAGTAGAAATAGGCATATATTAGGTGGCTAATATCCACTTGATGGATTAAGTTATTTCGGATAAAAATTTTGTTGTTTTAAGTGAGCCAGGCCACTGGTAGTAAACTGTATACTTATTTTGTTTTGCTAGTCTTTTGTCATTATGCATATTAATTTTTGCTTAACAATGATGAAGAAAGCAAGAAATTACTTGTCAGCAAAAGATGCTAACAAATGGTACTGAGACATATGAAATCATGAAATAAATATAAAATATGCTATAAAATATTTATGTTTTATTTTTATTCTGGTGAAAGTTTGTAGAATGATTAACATTTATTTCTTAGCATGTTATTTTTTACAATTTTTTGCTACACTTGTATCAGAAACATATAATGTATTTTAATTTTACTGTTTGTTATTAATAAGCAGTTCTCAAATTTATGTGCCTTAAAACAATATAATTTTGATTTTTGTTCAAGTATATTTCCTGCACAGATTGACAGATACCTCTACTCATTGTAGTTGGTAAGGAACCCAAACAGATGGAGCATCCACCATGTAAAATATATCCCTCTCTATGTCAGTCTCACACAGGCAATTATATATTATTGGAAATAATATACAGAATTTATTTACCGGAATTACATGGAACCAGCACATACTTACAAATGAACCAGAAAATACAATCCTACCATTTTTCCTGGAAGACATAGAGGTGGAATTATTATTTTGGCATCAAAACGGCTACTACATTGTTCATTATATTATTTGTTGTAACAACAATTTATATGTATTGTAAGTTAGCATAGTGTAGTGATTAGACGTATATATTCTTAAATATATATATTTAAATTGTGGCTCTGCCATTTAACTAGCTGTAAGTTCAGCTCTCTGTTTTGTAGTTTTTTCATCTGAGTATTTTGATACTTTCTATAAAGCATTGTTTTGAGTATTAAATATGGTAATATAGGTTTAAAACACTTAGAACATTGCCTTGCAAGGATATTCCTATAATTTTAGGAAATTTATCATAAATCCTATAAATTTAAGATTAAGAGTTAGATTTGATCTAAGATTTAAATTTACATAGTGTGCAGAGTTAAGTAAGTTATCTATCCCTTGAATGTTTGTGCATCTAGAGATTCAAATAAAGATACAAGGGGAAAATGTTCAACTGTGACCTTGTAGGGGCTGTGTCTTACATAGGCAAATGTAGCTTGGCTAACTTTCTAATGCTGACAGGGACAAGGGAAAGTAGAGAAGAGAAGTTCAGACTCTGGTTCAGTAGCAAGGCTGCTTCCACAGCTTTTGGCAAGGGACTGAAATGAATGAGAGGTGAGGACTTTATCTTTTGTTGCAAAGGTGATAGTTAATTTTCTGGTTCTGTCATGAAAGCAACTCCTAAAGCAGCAACAGTAGAAACTCTGATTAGCAATAATGAGAAAGAGTCTGTTATTGCATTTACATGGTTGATACAGAGAATATTCATAAAATTACCACAAGGTATTAGTATTGGTCAACTTTGGGAAATGCCTTAAGCCTATAACACTTTCTTAAGTATACTCTTGGTGAGGACATATTCTTCACCTTGTTGGAAATACGATTTTTTATCAAAATTAATGGCTGAAGCATAACCTGGATGATTAAACATGGTAATACCATTAAAAAAGTAAGTGCAACTATGAAGTAATTGTACTAGAGTTCTATGGCTCACAAAACAATACAACAGGCATTTGTTTAAACAAGTTTTAAAAAGTTTCATATATGAGCAGAATAAATTTCTAACCTGATCTCTTTAAAAGTGAGCATTTGTTTGAAGATACAGATATAATAATATGAAAGTATTTTAATTAAAATATAACATGCATATATAATTCTATAGGTTCATATATCGATTGTGTATTTATTAACTAACTTTTGATTTATGGAAGAATATTAAAGCAACCGAATGTCTTGATTTGGTATATTAAACTCACACAGATTTTTCAACTCATGATATATATTGTGTAAATAGGTTTTATTGGGGAAAAATCATATAGTGTAAGAAGAAAGCACATGATTATTTGTTATTTTGTGTCTATGACTAGGTCATCTGAAAAAGTTCTTGCTGTTTATTTGTGAGTAGACTCTTTGGCAAGCTACAAGTCTTGTTAGCACAATGTTAACACTGACATTTATCTTTTATTCTTCATTGCCTCCAAATATTTAAATAGAATAGTATTCATAACAACAAAAAAAATAACCTAAGGAAGATTTTAAAAAATCCAATCAAAGGATCCATTGTGGTGCTCAATTAGGGCTTCTAAGAGCATTCAGGTGAATGGATTGCCTGCTCCTTATTCTGGTTCCTGAAATCAACCTGTGCCTGATCTATGTTGCTGGACATGTAGTTGCTTAGAGTGTAGAGACCTAGTTAGGTGACCTATTTCTTTTTATTTTTCTCATTCAACTTCTTAACAGAAGTATTGGAAATGACTTATGCATATGAATCAGAGCAAGCATTATATCCAGTATAAAGGTCAGCTATGCATGAAAATTTGGGGGGCTTGGATAAAGTTGAGCTTCCACATAATGACCTTGCATGAAATGCAGATCAGGTGTGTAAGCAAAGAGAGTCTTCCACTGCCCACCTACAACTCAGTCTTCTAGAAAAGTGATCTCAGGTATAAACTCTACTGTTGGCTTTTAGAGAAAGAAAAATTACCAATCTCTAGTCAACTGATTGCTATGCAACCTAAATTCCAAGGTTTCTTTAGGGCCATCTACTTGTCACTAGATCACACATTTCAAAGTCCTGTCTACATAATCTCAAAACATCAGATATAATTGAAAGAATAGTCAATCAGCATGATCCTGAAAACCCAAAGCTATGGTTAAGCTTCCAGGTTCATCAAAATGGGTCTTAAAAAAAAATCAACAGGAAAAATAACTGTTGTATAGCACACAAGTTTATTATAACTTATCTAAAACTCTCTGTACTACAAGTATTGTAGAATTTAGAGGATTTTAAAAAATATTTTAGAAACATAATACACTACATATGTATGTACTATGTGACATCCCAGTGGGGTCTCTGGGCAAGGGCACATAATCAAATATGGTAATATTTGTGTATCAAAATATGTCAGTATTCAACTACTTGAACTAGTAGGCACATATCAGTTGAGATCAGGTTTGCCATGAATGTCAAAAAATTTTGTTTTAAAGCTTTTTGATTTTTAATTAAATTTAATAATCATGGATTTGAATTTCAGTTTTATTCCGCAAGCCAAAAATGAGGAACACTCAGATACATTAACCTTAACTAAAGTGCTCACAAAATTTCAAATTTAACATCATAAAGATCACATGAATTTATATTTTAAATGATTGAGCTCTTTTTTTAATCTTATCAATACCAGCCAACTTGGTGACATTTAGAAGGTGCCAAGAATAAAAGATCAAGGTCAATGCAAACATGTGCTCAAAATCGTCAAAGAAATTGGTCACAAAATGTACAGCAAGAACTTCTTGTTAATAGACTGAGTCAAAGATGCTAAATACAGAAATATGGACCAACTATTTAGTTCTAAATATTAATACTTAATCCAAGCAGTTGCTTGAATTTGATTATTTTGAACATTCAGAATGAATTTTTCGTTTTCATCTGACTATGTAGTAGGATCCAAAAAAGAACAAATGACTGCAAGAGAAAAAATTTAGTGATGAATGCTTATTATAAATGTACATGTACGTATGTGTGTAAAGTAATATTGATATCACATGAAATTAATGAGATAAAATTAGAGAGTGATGAATTTCAAGATCATGTTTAAAATTTGAATACACATGAGAAAGAAGTAAAATTTTACCCTATAAAGCATGATCCTTCTATTTATCTATTTAATTATTTATTTTATACTCATGCATATATTCAGTTAGCCAAGTAATACTAATGAATTCTGGGGGTACATAAATTAACATAATATAAAACTGGCTCTGAATTGCTCACAATCTTCACGTACTAAGTTACACTTGCTTTTTCTCTATTGGTAAAGTGTACTTTCAATTAGTGAAATCATGGGTATCTTTAAATTTTGAGAATAGGTTCTCTGTGGCTGGAAAGATATTTTGGATTTTGACCCTGGTTGTAAAATTCAAGTAGTGTGTCTGAGGCTTCACCTCCTTTTTCGCAGCAGTCTCCTTCCATTTGCTCTGCATATAACATAGGAATTTGCCATTACTGTACTCACACAATACTACATTATGTGGTTTATCAGTCCATTTTCACACTGCTATAAAGAACTAACTGAGACTGGGTGATTTATGAAGAAAAGAGGTTTAATTGACTCAGAGTTCCACAGGCTTAACAGGAAGCACAACGGGGAGGCCTCACAAAACTTACTATTTATTATGGCAGAAGGCGAAGCAGGAAAAAAAAAAAAAAACATATCTTACAGAGTGAAAGCAAAAATAAGTACCTTACTTTTAAACGATTAGATCCCATGAGAACTCACTCATGATGAGAACAGCTTGGGAAAAACTGCCACCATGATCCAGTCATCTCTCATCATGTCCCTTTCTCGACATGCAGAGATTATTACAATTCAAGGTGAGATTTGCGTGGTGCTGAACCACATCACGTAGTGAAAGAAGTATGAATGTTTAAAGAAGCTCTTGGAAAAAATTAAGTCTTTACTTTTATTTTTATTTCCTCCTGTACCATTTGGCTACCACATAGATTCTAAGGAAGAATCTGTTCTTTGATGGGCAAAGATTTGAGCTTAGAAACTAATTACCTTCTGCCAGTTAACAGATTTATTTTAAATTCCTTTGGGAATAGGAAAAAAGAGCTTCAGCTTTGAAGTTACTTAATGCTTTGTACTAACACATTAACTTTTTCTTGATGGTATATATTGATTTAAATCACTTATTACAGACTTTATTTGTCATTCTATTCTCCAGGAAATCATTTCTGGAGAATTTGAAGAGATTGTAGTTTATATTTCTTACAATTTATCAACTTCAAGTTGAGTTTCTTTTTGTGGAGAATAAAATAATTAAATCACAACAGTACCATGCCAATGTCAATAGGAATACCAACATTATTTTGATTAAACTGGCTAACAAGACCATTTTAAAGTGACTTTTTAATAATAATTTGTTGGGGAAAACAAGAAATATCCATACAAAATATGGCTAAAATGATTAAAATGTCATCTTACCTAAATAATGACATATACTAAATTTACCAGAAAGCTACCTCTGCGTGGCTATTCTTGTCATCGACTCCCCACCACTGCTTTCCCAGTGAAGAAACAAAAGTACCTGTGAATGCCTGATATTGACCTACGTATCCTCAATTTTATTTTGCCTAATATCTCAATGTCCCATAGGCATAATCTTTCATAGAGCTGATCGAAGTTGCCTTTTGAAATACAAAGCTCTTAAAAATTATAGGAACTTGGCTCCTTTGTTTCCCTTTTGTAAAATATTAAAAAAAATTTGCAAATTTGTGGCATATTCAGTGAGGCAAGTATTGGTTCCATTGATTTATCTACTTTTTCAAGTTCTTTTTCATTATTTCAGCATTATTCTTTTACATTTTATTGTTTATTTGTGCTCTAGGTTGATTGTTCTCTTTTTTTTATTGCTTAATAGAAAATTTTAAGTTCTTGATTTGAGACTTATTTCCTAACATAAGCATGTAAAAACCTTATATTTCTCTGTATGCACACCTTGTTTGCATGTCACAAATTTTGATATGTTGACTTTTTTCAATGATTTACCAATATTTACTAATACTTTTTGTGATTTTTAGAAAACTGGAACTATGTTGTTTGACTCCATATTTGTTATTTAGAAGTATGTGTTTTTACTTTCCAAATACCTAGGGATTTTCCCATTTTCTTGTTGATTTCTAATTGAATTTTACCATAATCTGAGAATACACTGCTATGATTTCAATCCTTTCAAATGTATAAATACTTGTTTTTAGGCTTAGTAGTATGTTTCATCTTGAACAATGTTCTACATGTACTTGAAAAGAACATGTATTCTGTTGCTGTCAGGAAGAGTGTTTTATAAATATCAGGTAAAGTCTGTTGATCGTATAGTTACGTGTTAAATATAATTGTTGATTCTCTGTTTAGTTATAATTGAAAGTGGCATGTTAGTGCTTCTGACTCATATGTTTTGTTGTTGCTTTCTCATTTCAAGTCTGTCAACTTTTGACTCCTATAATTTGGGACTCTGTTATTAGTTGTAAATTCTCCTATAATTGTCATATCTTCTTAATAAATTGAATCTTTTATCTTTATGAAATGTTACTCTTTGTTATACATAATTTATTTTACTTTAAGCTGATTTTGGTATTATATTAGTAAAGTCAATGCACCTCCCTACTGCTTACTGATTCCATAATATACTTTTTGATTTTTTACTTCCAAACTATTTCTGACTTTGACTATAAATTGTCTCTTTTTTGACAGCATGCAATTGTATCTTGTTTTTCATTTTTGTCTTACCTAAGAATCTCTGCATTTTGTTTGGAGAATTTCGCCCACTCACCTCTTGATATGGCAGGATTTATCTTTGACACTTTGCTTTTGTTTTCTATATATCTTATGTATCATTTACCCTCTTATATACAGCCTTCTTTAGGGTTAAATATATTTCTAATATACAATTTTAACTCTTTAGTTGTTTTTTTCCCCTCATTTCAAGAATCATTTTCTTATTGACTGTCACAGGAATTACAATATAATTGTTATTCATACCAATTCTACTTCAGATTAATACTAACAGTTTTGTTAAATATGGAGGCTTTGTATATATTCAAAAAAATGTAAGCTTCTTCTTACTTTTGAGATTTCCTTAGAAAATAAAATCAACAAGATGGCAGAGTAAGAGATACCAGCCTTCATATCCCCCCACACACAGAAAACAACAGGATAGATAACTAAAGTAAAAATAAAGATAGCTTTATGCGGTTCAATTAAGAACCTGTAGCAGCATGGCAGGGAAAATAAGTAGAAGAAAAACTGCACAGAAAGGATTGCTGGGGAGATCAGTATACCTGAGATGTTGGTAGATAGCTAGGAACAAAGAAGAAGGGTGTTACCACATTCCCAGTGACCTGCGCTGCAGAGGACACTAGCAGCTTTCACTGCTAATGTAATCAATAGCTATTGCTGCTGCAGATGCCCCAGAGAAAGAGAAGTTGTTATACTGCTGTTATGCCACCCATGGACTGGGGCCACCACACCTTAAAATCCACAGGCACTCAGGACCCTGGAGCTGCAGGCTCTCAGTACATGTCTATGTTGGCTGAAGATTTCAGCTCTGCAGCTGCACCATACCCACCCACACTTTAGACACCATAGCCACTGCCTTTGCATGCTTGCCTTGCCCTGGGCCATGGAACCGTGGTTGCTCTGCACACATCTGTACTCCAAATCTCAACTCTGCTGCTAGCCAGTGAACACCTGTTCCTCAGACATACAAACCACTGCCACAGCAAACTAGCCTGTGCCCTTGTCCCCAAAACCACTGTTGCTCTACCTGTGCCAGCACTGAAACTGGGGTAGTTATGCACAATCTCCAGACTCAACTTCCATAGCTACTCTGCAAGCATTCATGCCTAGGATATTGGAGACACCACCAAAGTGCAAGAACCCATGCTCTGCACCAGAGAGCAGCTGAAGTTCTGTGTGTGCCTGCACTCTGTACATCAGCTCCCTAGCTGTTGAGTTGTCTCTCTGTGTTCTAACATAGCTTGCTGAGTTTTCCTAAAATAATTATCATGTATTTTTTGACAGGTAACTTACAGATATCCATTTCTATTGGGACCTTGTGTCAAGAGTGATGAGTCATGACTTTCCTCCTGAGAGAAAGAGATCAGGAGAAACATAACAGCTTTCAACGTGAAAGACCCTACAGCCCTTTCCATAGCTATGGATGTCCACAGACTTGGTCACCCTGAATCCTAATAATCTCCACTGATGCCAGCCTAAGTTATAAAGCTTGATGGAGACTACATTGTTGTGCCCTCATTGGACTCAAAACCGTAACATCGCATGCAGCCAATGCCATCAGAATCAAACATATATGAAAGCTTTTCTTCTCTGAAATCAATCTGTAATGTCTGGGAGAGAGGTGACTCTTTTATTACATGTGCAAGTATTGTCAGAAGACAAGAAGAAACATGAGAAGCCAAGAAACCATCATACCACCATAGAATCACAAGAATTATCCAGTAACTGGGTAATAAATAGTTATCTATGAAATAGTCGTCAAGGAATACAAAGTACTCATTTTAAGGAAGCTCAGTCACCTGCAAGAGAGTACAGAAAGGCAACCTAATGAAATTAGGAAAACAATACGCAAACAAAATAATAGGTTCAATCAAGAGATATAAATAACAAAAAAAGAACCAAAGAGAAATTCTGTGACTAGAATACAATACATGAAATTAAAAAATGCAAGAAATAAAGAAGTTTTATGAAAATTTAATGATAAGCACAAAGAACACATCTATAGTAGATGAATAAAAGATAAAGAGAAAAAAATGATCAGAAAAAAAAAATGATAAAGCGACTATAGTAAGTCCTTACCTAGAAAGTATTACCTTAAATGTGAATGCATTAGAATTTTCAATCAAAGACATAGAGTAGGTGGATAAATTTTAAAAACCTAACAATATGCTGCATGCAAGAAACTTACTTCACCTTTAAGGACTGAAACTGAAAGGACAGAAAAAGGTATTGTATGCAAATGAAAACCAAAAGAAAGCACATATATGTACACTTATAACAGATAAAATAGACTTTTAATTAAAAACTATAAAAAGAGAAAAATAAGGTCATTATACAATGATAAAGGAGTCACTTTAGCAAAAGAATATAACAATTATAAATATATATCATCTCAAATTGGAGCACCTAAATTTATGAAGAAATATTAACAGATGTAAAAGGAAAGATAGATGATAATACAATAACAGTAGAAATCTTTAATACTGTACTTTCAACAGTGGATAAATCATCCATACAGAAATTCAGTAAAGAATATTGAACTTGAACTACGCTTTCAACCCAATGCACACAACATACCAAAACTTATGAGATATAGTGAAAGAAGTTCTAAGAGGACAACTTATGGCAATAAATACACACATTAAGAAAGAAGAAGGATCTCAAATAAACAACATAACATTATACCTCAAGAAAAAAATTTAAAAAGTACAAACTTAGCCCAAATTAAGGAGAAAGAAGGAAATAATAAAGGTTATAAAGATAAGAGCAGAAATAAAATTGAGATGAGAAGAAGAATAGAAAAGATCAATGAAACTAAGAGCTGGCTTTTGGAAAAGAATAAAATTGACAAACTACTAATTAGGCTAACTATAAAAAGGAAAAAAAACTGAAGTAAACAAAATAAGAAATAAAAGAAGAGACATTAAAATTTATGCCAGATAAATATAAACAATCATGAGACTGCTATGAACAGTTATATACCAACAAACCAAATAACTTAGGAGAAATGGATAAATTTCTAGGCAAAGACAATCTTCCAAGATTGAATCATGAAGAAATAGAAAATACTAAGAGACCAGGAACAAGTAGGAAGATTGCCTGAGAAATAAAAAGTCTCCTATCAAAGAAAAGCCTAAGACCTAATGACTTCACTGCAGAATTCTACCAACCATTGAAAGGAAAATTAATGTCTGTGCTTCCCTAACTCTGCCAAAAAATGTGATGAGAAGAAAACAATTCCAGACACATTTTACAATGCCAGTAGTGCCCTTATACCAAAATCAAACAAGATTACAAGAAAAAAAATTACAGGCCAATATCACTGATAAGCACAGATGCAAACAATCTCAACAAAAAATCAGCATACTGAATTTGGCAGCACATTAAAATGATCACATGTCATTATCAAGTCCGATTTATCCCTGGATGTAAGGATAGTTTAGCATATGCAGATCAATAACTGGGAAACACCACATTAACAGAATAAAGGAGAAATATCATATGATCATCTTAATAGCTGCATGAAAGACATTTGACAAAATTCAACAAACTCTCATGATGGATAATAAATTGTTAAGCTAAGCGTCTGTTAATGGGTGAACGGATACAGAAAACATGGTGTGCATGCATATAAAATGGGATATTCAGCCTTAATAAAGAAGGAAATCCTGCTATTTGTGACAACATGGATGCACCTGGAAGATATCATGGTAAGACCCAGAAAAGCAAATGCTGTGTGGTCTCACATATATATGGGATCTAAGAAAGTTAAACTCACAGAAGCAGAAAGTGAAAGGGTGGTTACCAGAGATCAGGTACAGAGGAAATGGGGAGATGTTGCTCAACAGGTACAGGCTTGCACTTATAAGGTGAATAATTTCTGGATACCTAAGACCTAGTTATATAATGTACACTTGATACTTGCTAAGAGAGTACATATTAAGTATCCTCACCACACACATTCACATAGGTAGCCATCTGAAGTGATGGTTATATTAGTTAGCTTGACTGTGGTAATCATTTTACAATGTGTACATACATAAAAACATCAAGTAATGTACCTTGAATATACACAATAGTTTTTGTCAATTGTACTTCGAAGAGCTGGAGAAAGAAAGAATAGAGGAAGGAAGGAAAGAAGGAAGAGAGAAGGGGGTACAGTAGAGGCATGAGAAACATATTAAGTTTTCAGTATTAAACAATTTTTTAATATTTCAGTTATGGATATAACAAAGTTTACACTGAGTCATACAAGTGGTCTTAGTATATACTGAGTCATACTAGTGGTAGTTGTAATAATAATAAATTTATCATGTATTCCTGTAAAACCTGTCAATCTCATCTGTATTATCTATCTCAAAAAGAACTAAGCAAGTATTGCTAGCTTTTCATTAATATCAGCAGTGTATCGATTGTGTCCACTTGTTTACAATCAACATAATTATTCACTTTTTTTCTTTTTTCTATTCTTATCTAAACTGGATTTAGAAAATCCTGATGTGGTAGAAATGTCAGCATTATTGTTCTCTATTGCCAAAGAAAATTATATGAATGCCAGTGACTGCTCTGACATCATGACACTATATAAGAGAAAGGTGCTTTTTAGAGTTTGTTGTGTCATCTTGAGAAATTCAATTAACCTCTTAATCTTTATTCTCCCTCTTTCTCTCTCTCTCATATATGAGATTAGAATTAAAACTAGATGACATCTAATGTCAACATTTGCATTCTATTTTAAAGAGAAAAACATCAACACAGGTTTCCTAATGTATTAAAGTTTTAATATTTAAGGGACAGTCTGGTAATAAATGTAATGATAAGAGTATCCTACCAAGTATGTTTCTCTGTGGTATTTTGAAATCTTAGAAGTTTCTAAGGATTTCAATCATGGGATCTATTAGTTACTCTATTTGATACAAATATAATTCCACAATGTCTTTTCTTAAGGTTGAAACCTAAAATTGTTACTAGGCAAGCTAAAGAGTTAGTAAGCATGACATGGCTGAGAAGCACTCCGCCCTACCCCTGTTTACATTTTCTCATGATCACCAGGAAAGTCCATTTTCATCTTGAGTTACATGGAAATGCATAGTTCTCACCCTTACTGCATTCAAGCGGCCTAAAAAGGCTTCGCAAGCACTCTAAAATTTTCCTCTTTTTTTTCTCATTTATATTTTGCTCAGCCTCTTGAACTTTACAACTCTCAAGGAGCAATCTTTTTTTGGCAGGAAGCTGCATGAGTGATCACTCAAGTGAGCAGTGTTATCTACCCGAAAGATGACAGTGGAAATCGCATGATTTGTAAGAGAAGAAACTGTCACAATCTGAATGGTGTTTCATTATGAGTTTAAGCCAGAGTATATGTTCACACAAACCATTCCTCTTACACCATCCTCAAATTATCTTGCCTTATGAAATTCAAGTTATGAATGTTCATGTAGGTTTAGCTCAGAAGGGCAACTTGTGTTTTAATTAATGTTCTTAAAAAGTCTTAAGGTGAAAAATGCTATAAACTACTGGGGGTAATATGATGAGTTCTAGAGTGATGTCTTTTATTAAATATTTTACTTAAGTTTCAGCCAATGTTTAGCATTTGCTTAATGCTAAATACAGACAGATTACCTCAATATACTTCATAAAATATAAACATAAAATAAACTTTATAAAATACTAAGGATTTATTATTTTCCATATGACAAATTTCTGAGGATTATTTGAAAAGCAAAGTTTTCTTACTTTAATTGGTAGTGGTGAAGGCATTTGCATATGATTAACCATTTGGCACAGAGCCTAAGGCAAGGAGAATTTTACTGCTGAAATATTAACTTTGTAAAATAATTAAAATTTCTAAATAAATTAGATATGAACACATTTTAAAGGGTCTGCTTATTTTGAAACAAGAAGTACATACAGTATTTTTTCTAGGAAAAGCAGTGTAACAGGACAAATTGATTTTAGGCAAATTATCAGTTTTCTGATGTCCTCTGACTGTCTTTATCTACAAGTGAAGAACTTGTCATAAAGGTCTCTTCTCATTATTAAATTACAATTTTATTTCTTAAAATAATAATTCCAAGATCCTCAAATCATACATAGGTTATGGATAAATAAAAACTTGTGTCCTGTTTGAAGGTTATGAAAATTTGGGGAAAACTGCTGATTAATTTGTTTTTATATTGAACATATATATTATAGTTGAATTTTCAATATCAATTGTCTTTAATAATATGTTTTATATTGATATTTTCATAATTCAAACGTCAACAACAGCACTTATATTCATTCAGATTTCCCTGAAAGTAGGTATTTACAGGAGGATAGGGTTAACTACCTACCTAGTATAACGTTTTCTTTCTTTTTTTTTTTTTTTTTGAGACAGTTTTACTCTACCACTCAGGCTGCAGCACAGTGGCATGATCATGGCTCACTGCAACCTCTGCTTCCCAGGCTCAGATATCCTTCTGCCCCAGCCAACACTTGAATTATTTTTTTCCATATTTCTTAGTTATTTTTTATTACATGCTATAAGCTTTAAAATATGAATTTATTCATCAAAATTCTACTTCAGCTTAATACAAAATTCTGGTAAATACACAGGCATCGTGACATCAGAAAATGTTAAATTTCTTCTTATCTTCAAGGTACTATCTTGGGAAGTTCTAGGCCTCTTTCTGTTCTTTTCTTTGTCTTGTTTTTCTTTTATCAACTTCAGCTAATTAGACAAATAAAGAGGTCCACAGAGCCAATTCTCCCAAGATTAGATTTATTATTATAAAATTTCATTGATCAATTTGAGCTCTCATCATGAATTACAGTTCAGCTGCTCTTTCATATATGAGTGATTCTACAGATATCCAGGCATCAGGGCTTCAGTGTTCCTACCATTCTCTCTTTATTTTCCCCAAACAACATTGCCATTATGTTTCAGTAAGGGGAAGTCATTCTCACAAATTACATCACTGCCTCTACATAGGTTGGAGGGTTCCACAACCATCCTCATATTTGGTGATTTGCTAGAAGGAAGAATTAGGAAGACTTATAGGCAGTTGTACTCATGGCTGTGGATTGGTACCAAGAAAGGCTATACAACAGAAACAGCAAGGTGGGAAAAGACAGCTGACAAAGAGTGTGGAGACATGCCATCACAGACTTCCCATGCTCCCCTTGAAGGGACCACACACAGTGCTCTCCTTCTTCTATCAGTGAAACAAACACCATCTACAGACAGCAAAGTATGATTGAGACTCAGACTCCAAGGTTTTATTGGGGCTGGTTACACAGGCACAACTGTCTAAATTTAAGATTTCCAGAAGGAAAGCAGGTGTTCACCATAAATCACGTTGTCTGTACAGCACAGACAGGGTGATACAGCAACCTCATCAATGCACAGAACATCCCAAAGCCATGTTTCTGGAAGCCAGCCAGGGATTTTATTTTTTCATCCCTTCTAAAGATCAGGCCTGCTATTCAAGCTCTCCTGTACACCTTTGCATGCTGCCATCACTGAATTCCTTCCCACTGTCAGACACCAATTTCAGTGTTTAATGCATATTACTCCATTTAATTTTCCAAAACATTTATTAAGGTTATTAATTCCTTCCTCTTTTCTGTTAAGAAAAGTTGCAAAGTGGAGAAAAAATTGATTTCAAAAGATCATACAACTAGGAAGGGGTAGCGAGATTTGATTTCAAGGCCTCAATTTTAATCATCACAATATACTCACATGGAATATTGTCAGAATAAATTTACTGAATGAGTGATCGCCAAGTGAATTGAGACTGAAGGTACCATCTCTTTTCCATTATTGTATACAAGTAGAGTCCTGTATTCTTACTGTAACTGAATTAAAGAGCAAAAATTATTTTCATTAGGCAGAAGAAAATTAAGAGCCAAAATATATAGAGATATACAACTATTTATTACCACTTATAATTTAAATGCTCTTTCTGGCAAGGTCCACACTTTCTACACCAGCAAATATGCATCTGCTGTTAGAACTGTAGTTTTTAAATACTCTAATTAAAATTCCCAATACTGTCAGAAATAGGAAAACTGCTTGGAATTTTGGAGAGTACAGAGCTAAGAAAATAAAATGTAGATCATAATCGCTTTTAGAAGACAGGTCAGCTGAAGTAGGAAAGAATTCTGTTTTTCAGGGGTGACTACTAACCCAGCACACAGTAATAAGCTCATATGTCACTTCAAGGCAGAGCCACTAGCACAGTAACATGTGGCAAGCCTGAACTTCACAGTAGTTCTTACAGAATTAATTACTTCAGTCAGTGCTTGTTTTAATTTTTTCATTGTAATACTAAATGCTGACATTTGTGCATAAAAATATAGAGAAATAACAATGTTGGAGGTTAATCCAACAATTAGTATAATTTGACAAGAGCTGAGACCTTGAAAAAATATGCTGTACAAACAACTTTCTTTGCAATCCTTGAAATAATTACAAATATTTCTCCCCCAAAGATAAGAAGACTGGCTAAGAATGTACAACAACGAGTGTGCTTTTATAGAAACCTTAGTTTTTAGAAAATATGAGTATAGATTTTCTTTATAATATAGATACCTGTATTTCTTTCCGAGGTTAGGTTACTATAGTTAGTACACATTTTACTTTTTATTGTCAGTCTTTTAAACTATAAAGGAAATTACAAATTAACAAGCTAAACATATACTGAGTCCCTACTATCAATTCATTTAACAACTTTCTAAGTGTTTTCGAGTGTAACTAGGGTTAAGAACTATTAAGTTAGAGGTTGCTCGTTCTGTGTCTACGGAATCTTTTTTAGTTAACAATTGGAATACATTTCTTGGTCAGTGATTATCAAATGTGCATTTTCTATAGCTACATGACAGTTCATATAAAACAAAATATACTTTTGAAGACTGCAAGGCATGTTTTTGTACAGAAGTGTTTAAATATATTAACTCTAACATGGTAACATGCTATTTTACTTAGAGTTTTATTTTGGTTTTTTTTTTCTTTGAGATAAGGTCTTACTCTGTCACCCGGGCTGGAGTGCAGTGGCACAGTCATAACTCATTGCAGCCTCAAACTCCTGAATTTGAGCAATCCTCTCAACTCAGCCTCCCATGTAGCTGGGACTACAGGTGCATGCCACCCCGCCTGGCTAATTTTGTTTTTTATTTTATTTTAGAGACAGACGGGGTTTTACCATGCTGCTCAGGTGGGTTTCAAACTCCTCGGCTCAAGTGATTCTCCTGCCTCAGCCTCCCAAAGAAGTGCTGAAATTACAGGAGTGCGCCACCATGCCTGTCTTCACACAGATTTAGAAGACAGCAGGTTTCCATTTCCTATACAGAGTAATAAAAATACGCTTGTTGACAAACATACTGTTTTTCAGTTTCAATGGTAATTTGTCCTAGAGTCAGCAGAAAAACTAACTAAGTTTCTGAATTCAGCTAAGAGATCTATTTGTTCATCACAAAGGTAGTGCATTTGTCTTTGTGGTTGTTACTATTAGTCAAAACTTTTGTGTCCAAGTTCTTTGATTTGTCTAACAATGTCCTTTACAACTTATTTCTTATCTCTAGTTCCTGAGGCAGCCATTCCCTTTCATGAGTTCATAACTTAGAACTACTTTATCTTCCTGGAAATCTCCTTGTCGATCCTTATCGATCTATTAAAATTCAATTCAAGTTGGGGTCCTAACACCTCAAAGATTTTACTCCATCCTTTCTAATAAGGAGTAGAGGTCATATCTCTGGGCAGGAAAATATATTTCAATGTATCATAATTTGTCTGATTATAAGTTCATCTAATTTACTGGTTTGTGATCTCCTCCTAGGATAGCAGTCAAACCTTATTCATTTTTATATCATGTAAACCTAGATTGGTAATGAATCTCTTACATTTAATAGAAGATACATGGATAATGTTATACTTAGTCACTTTTTTGCAAAGAGATTGAAATAAAAGTTTCTGAAGTTTCACATATTGTGACTCCTGGAAATATTCGCTTAGTTGAGTGAGTCCACACACCAAGAAGTACATTAGAATTACCTTTTTGATGTAGGGCCCTGTGCCCAGAAACTCTAAATTAGTAGGCTAACGAGGGACCAGGACTGGTAATATGCATTTTAACACAGATATCTGGCAATTCCAGTGCATGATCCTAAGACTGGTAGGCCGTCAGAAACAGTGGCTCATAATAATGTTAATATGAAAACCACCAATTAATTCATATCATCTTTTTTTTATTGGTTGATTCAATATATACTTATCCAGTCTGGCACTTGCAAGGTACTAGGGGTATAGCAGTGAACAAAAACAGCCCTAGAGCTTACCATCAGTGAGATGACAGTCTTATGGTAGTGACAGATTAAAAATGATCATATCAATAAAGATGTAATAATGATGGGGAGTGATAAATGCTATAAAGGAAAATATAAGCTTTCAAGGAGCAAGAAGTGCTTTTATGAGAAATAACATTTTAGATGGGACCATACCAAAATAAATAGACGCTAACTAGGTGGAGAAGATACAAGAAGCAGATAGGTATTTTTAAAAAAGTATTTTGGACAGAGGGGAATTCATCTAGACTTTGAGGCAGTAAGACTGAGCATACCACTTTGAAAAATCAAGAGACCCTGTGTCTGAGTTGATAGAGATCTTTGTAAAGTAAATTTAGAGTGTGCATGGGAGACTCAATGAGGCTTTGAAGTCAGGTAAAGAATTTTGATCATTATCCTAAAAAGAATGGGGCGGTCTGAAGCAAGACATTCACATGATCAGATCTGAATTTTAGAAAGAACACTGGCTGCTGTATAAAATCTCAGGAGGATAGGGGTGGAGAGTGTGTGTGTGCTGGAGAGAAAGTGGAAGAGGCAGTCCAGGCAGAAGTTTAATGCAGGAAATAAAAGAAATAATGGTATCTTAGGCTATAGTGGCAGCCAGAGATGAAGAGAAGAAGACATAGTCAAGACATTGGGAATGAATAGCTGCTTTTGAGTCTTTCAAAAAGAAAGACTGTTTTCTAACTTCTAAATGAGATAACTGGTTTTATTCATGTAGCAGAATGTTGAAGATACAAGATTGTTGTATGTGAATAGTGTGTAACAGGTGAGTGTACTCTTAGATGAGGAAATATTTTAACATAAAAAACCAACATGCTTTCAATTTAAAGGACTCATGTCCCAGCTCTGAAAACCCCATTGATTTGTCTCCTGAGTAAATCTCCTAAGTGTTCAGTTTCTTAATCACTTGTAAGGAAAATGGAGAGGGTTTTCAGAAAATGCAAGTACTGATACAGTTTTATGGGATGATACTATATGTTATTTTTTATAGCACTAGTCATGGGTAAAATTTGTTTATGATTTAAAAACTTGACTCTCCAAATCTTAATTCTAAAATACAATTTCCAGAAATCCACTTGATATGTTAACATAAAACATCAATCATATCTTCATTTATTTTTATTTTTTTAACTTATACCTTCAGTTCAGAGGTATATGTGAAGGTTTGTTATATAGATAAACTTGTGTCATCAGGCTTGTTATACAGATGATTTCATCACCCACGTATTTAGCATAGTTCCCATTAGTGATTTTTTTCTAATCCTCTCCCTTTCAGACACCATCTTTGCCACATTTTCTGATTTATTTTTCTGAAATATTTTAAGGTACACGTTGTAGCCTCTTCCTCCCTCAAAACAAACTCCTCCAACTAATATTAGGCTTAATGATAAGTGATAGCGATATAATTACCTCTTTAAATTATAGAAGATAAGAAGTAACTATTAAAATGACAGTTTAATGTAATGGAAGTGCACATTTCATTTCATGTGCCACATAGTCCTTAACTTTTTGGAAATGGTTGATAGGGATAAATGCCAAGACAGAAGTGTTTTCTATAAGAATTTCCAGCCTCTTCAAGAATTAACCTATTATTCTTTTTTAAAAATAATTAAGTCACTCATTCAGTTCATATATATTGACTGCCCACTATGCACCATATATAAGCATAGTGGCCTAAAGGACAATGTAAGACTGTTATTGAAGAAAATGTTATCAGGAAAGATTTACTAGAGAATGTAGCATTTAAGGTAATACTGGAAGCAGTATATTAGATTATTAGGCCAGCCTTGACAAGGTATCAAAACCTGGGTGGCTGAAAATAACAAAAATTTATTGTCTCTAGGTTTTGGAATTTAGAATTCCAAAATCAAGTTGTTGGCAGCACCATGCATCTCTCTGAGCATGACTTCTTACCTCCTCTACTGATGTTTGCTAGCAATCCTTGGCATTCCTTGGCTTGCAAATCCATCACACCAGTCACATGGCCATCTTTTTCCCTACATCTCTTCATATCCTCTGCCAGCTCTGTGTGTCTACATGTATCTGTTAACAAATTTCTCCTTTTTATAAGGACACTAGTCATATTGGATTAGAGTCCACCCTACCGGCCTCATTTAAACCTAATTCCTTCTATAAAGACTCTATTTCCAAATTATTCACATTCCAGGGTACTAAGAGCAGAACTCACCACATCTTTTTGGGACACCAGAATTCAACCCTTAACACTGGTTAACGAAGCTAATGAGTGTAGAGCCAGAGCAAGAAAATTAGAGTTAAATAAGCTAACTGTATCATGGCTGCCTTGAAATTTATCCTGAAAATAAGAGTAAAATGTGGCTCCTCAACAGGAGCATTTTATACCCCTCATAATGGTATCACTAACTCTTCTGAATGCTTTACAGGAGAGACAGGAAGGGTTTCAGCTAATGATATTGAAATGTGAGACAGGAATATTTCTCGTACCCACAGTTGGGGACTTTTTTATCTCTCTTCTTTCTTCGCCTCTCCTGCTGTCAGCTGCCTCTCTGAGCCACTATTCTGTCACTTGATGTAGGGGTGTATGAATTTTTCATTCTAAAACCCATTCCCTAGGCAGAAATTCTCAGTGTTTTCAGTGAGATACCCCAGAACAGAAGATGACCATTTGCAACATGTTATTGGGCATTTTTCACTAGCTTAAATTTCTGTTCTTTCTTTTTCTTAAGAGCTTATCAGAGGGCATGGGAGTAAAAAACAAGGTTTTGGATATAAAGCATAATATATTATATTTATCCTAGAAGCAAATTACTAAAATACAAGTACTTGGCTAATCACTGTTTATCCGTGTTTTGACAAATGTCTTAACCGTGGAATCTCAGTCACCAGTCTTAAAAACACCTGACAATTTATTTCTTACAAATCTTCCATTCATTTATTCCTAAAACCACCAACTCAACTTACATTTAATGCTTGGGCACTGCACTAGGTGATGAAAATACAAACACGAGGAAGCCACTGGCCTTGCTTTTAAATAGTTTCTCAGCTATACATAAGCTCACAGGGAAGCATGAAGTAATAGTCATTCTGTCTTGATGATGGTGACCTTACCCAACAAAATACACAAACAGAAATTTCTGGAAAAAAGGAAGCAATATTAAAAAATGGTCAAGAAGTATAAAAAGAAACAAAAAAGAATTATTTTGTATCTTTTCTGTAGACAAGTTGTTTCTAGGCATTTTCCTTACTATCTGGTCCAGTACCTACTACCAAGAAATACGTTTGCTTTTTTAAAAAAAAATTTGAATTAAGAACATACCCTAAACTCTCATTTTTTCACAGATCTGTGGGGCTGATTCTAAGAATATGAGGATGTATGGCAATGATGAACCTCACACTTTAATTTGAAAGAATTTCTTAATTATAAGAAATGTGGAGAGCATGGGCAGGGAAGAATTTGTTATCAGAAGTGGATCTTCTGCGTTCTTAGGCACAGGGGTTAGAAAGCTGTGAAGAGCTAATGCATGGGCCAGTAAAGTGGGAAGTTTAAGGGACAAAAACAAAACATTTTTAAGGGTCATCAAAGGATATTCTGATTAATGAAACATAATAGTAGACGAAATATTTTAAGACTGAGGGAATATGTGGTGATCCAGATAACCATAGCCAAACCCACTCTGTTTGCAGAAACTCAGTGGCACAATGAACTTCCTGGTCCATTTTAACTGTAATAAGCAGCAGCTGAAGCCCAGTGCTTGTGAGTGTCCAGCAAAGTTACTGTGGTCAACGGTATTATCAATTCTACATTTAGAAAACAGCATCCCTTCAAAATATCTTTCTTGAGAGATGGGATCAAATAATAATATAAATATTATTTTGAACAAAATTATAAATAAAATAAAGTAACAGAATATGAATGAGGACAATGAGCTGTAACCAGCCCACTGTAGTTGTTTGTTGCTCTTTTCTGAGATGGAGGAGAAAAAGTCAGGAAAATTAAACTTGCTATGTTTCTAGTTAAGTTGGCAACCATGAATGCATCTCATGCCACAGATACCCACTGAGAAAGTTTTAAGTACATGCCATTGGCTTAGGCCTGGAAACACTATGCCTCTCTCACTACTGATAAAATGCATAAAAAACTATTAACAAAATGCAAGTAGCAGCATGTTACTTGATGATTCTGAGGATAAAAATCTTGCCTGCAAAGTGTGAGTTGGCATGAGATTGTCTAAGTCACAGGTTCAAGCTGGATTTTTTTTTCTCAAAATTCCATTCTTCATGGAATCCAAGAGATTTTTGGAAAAGGACGGCCACGGGAAAGGAACTCCAAAGAAGATAAAGTGCTACAACCTATAAAGAAACACTAAGGAGCTATTACACAAAGGGAAAACTGACAGAAATGGATGGTTTGAGAAGTAATGGTATTAAATAGTTCACTGGGGTGGTATATTTACTATGGCTTTGTTTGTTATTTTAATATTAATATCTCTTCATGGAGTGGAATATTGAGAAAAAAATCCAGGTTTGAACCTCTGACTTAGACAATTTATTCCTTTGCACTCAACCTTTGACCTTTGTGATCAAAGCTAATAGTAGAAGCTGTCTCATGCTCTCCTGCTCTCTATTCCTCTGACTATCTTTTCTCTTTGGTTCTTCAAACTGTTCACTTCTCCCAGCATTAAAAAGTGTCAAGCTTCTTTTTAGATATTGGGAGGTTCTATGGCCCCCTTTTCTACCTGTTTTTACTACTGAGTAGAGGAGAAAGAAAAATTTGAGTCCTAAAATTAAACAGGAGAAAGGAAACAAAGTAATAAACTTTAGCTCCTAATTACCCTTTATTACATTTGTTGTTTTAGTTGCTCCAAAGAAGAAAAAAAAGTAAGACAAAACTACATCATAATGAGTGGTTAATTGTTTTCCAGATGCTCTTATGAAATATACTTAACGGATCTATATACCTCTTGCTAAGGAAAGGTTGAGCTTACAAAAGAGCAAGTGACCATAATCGTGGCTATATTAAAATGCCATAATTAGTATTTTATTAATTAAACAATGGAAGGTACATTTCCAGTTGTCTCTTTCCAATCCCTGTATTTCAGCAGAGGCAAACGTACTCATGGCACACATATATAAGAGACCTAATTCCAAGTAAATATAAGACCATCATTTATATTTCAGTCTCATTCTGTTTTTAATATTTTCCTTAGTGACCTAGAAAAAAAGACTGGCTATTATGAAATGAATGGTATTTTTAAATAATCTGTTCAGGGATACAGCTGTCATTCATGAAGGGTTACATATCTCTCTATAAATGCCATTTAAACTATGTAGACTGGGAGGGGAAGTTTTCATGGTTGGCATTTTATTCATTTCTTTGAATGAATACAAAGAAACCTGACCTTCAGCTCTTTCACTTTCCTCCTAATCAAGGTACTAGTAATGGGTTTCCCTGAACCCTAAATGTCAGAAGGACATACATAAAATACACTGTTATTAAACCCGATCCAAATGTGACTTCCGTGCATGAGAATCAGTGTTTGCATTAAAATTCCCAATGTGATATGGACCTTCTAGTGGTAAAAGGCCCTCATACAAGATAGGATGAAAACCTTCACCACCAAATTTTAGAAAACATTATGTTTATGTTGGCCCCTCCAAAAAAGTATTTTGCTCTGAACTATAACAAATTGTTAACCCAACATAACATTATTTTATCTCTTGTAACTGCATCTGAATATCTACCTTAATAAAGGTTCATTGAAGTTTTTCTATGTGGAAGAATTGAATATTAGAAGGTTTATCAGTTTTCAATCAATTGGTCTTTTCCTAGACAGTAAAATACACATTTCTGGTGAGTTTAGCAATTTGCTCTATGGTTTTCTACCCATAAAGAAATGAGTTATGATAGCATACAGGCAACCAAGAAAAATCTCTCACTGCTTATGGTGGATTTATAGCAAGGCTTTATAAATTGAATATTCATGTTACAAAAAGTTCTTTTAAACATGAATGATATACAATAACATCATAATTCATTTTCCTTCTTTTACTTCTGTTCACTACAACACTGATATATTTATTTCTTCTCCATTAACTTTTATATGGTTGATTTACAGTTTCTTAAAATGGAAGATATACTTTAATATGCAATAAGATTTGTGCATGTTACAGGTATATGTATGTGATTATATCCCTGTAATCAGAGTAGCTGATTAGATTTTGACTGGAGCATAGAAAATTTAACATTTTCTCTTAGGAATAAAACACTGCAATTATCACAAATCCTGAATGAGTAAATGAGTAAATAACTAATATAAAAGCCCACATGACATAAGTATAAATCTTAAATGGTAAGGAGAAAGATGGTTCTCTATAGTATTTCAGAACTAAAAATATTTTTTGATAATCCTATTGTATTTATCTTTCAATCCTTTTATGAGAGATGATACAATAACATTGGTTTAGAAACACCAACAGGAATGTTAGAAAATATTCTGATTTATTGGTCTATTTTGTGATGAATATTTGACCCAGGCAGTATTTGTAAACTGGAAATTTTATATAATCTGAATTTACAGATTTTCTTTAAAAATCAGAAGATGGCAACATTGAACCCATATTCTTTATAGTAAATATATATATGGTTCTCAGTAGCAGCATTTTTGAATAAAAATGTAAAAAACCTTTTGCTAACTTAAATATTTCAAATGGTTACAAAAACCGGGGGCGGGGGAGGGGGAGGCAAATAAATGAAGTCAGCAAGACATAACACATTAGGGCACTCACAGGCTTCAACAAGTATATGGTGTGTCTTACACGAAACACCTGCTACTCATCACTAACCAAGTGTTTATTATAAAGGAATCCTATCTCAATATTGCCACATCTTCCTATTTTCCAAGAAAATCTGGAAGCTTAGATTATTATCTTAACTTTCCCAGTTTTCAAGCACTGTTTGGATCACATGTTGGCTGACTGACTCCAGTCTAAAGACCATGTTTACAACCACTAAGGAAGATTATTTTTAAAAATGTTTATGACAGAGAATTTCGAACAGACATAAAAGTGAACAGAACAGTGTGAAGAGCTTCCTTGTGCCCTATAGACATCAATCTACAGCTAGCTGTGACCTAGCCACACACCATTCACTTCCCCGATCCTGTAGTATTTAGTAGCTAATTCCAAACACTATATTGTATAATTTATAAATAGTTTCAAACATGTTAAACTCACTTCTGGAAAAATAACATGGTAATACGTTTTAGCCCAAAAAAGAATGTTTCTACTAAGTTACATGCACAAAACTGGTCCACCAATATTTTATCTGATAAATCACCAAAGTTAAAAACCTAGAGAGCATTCAAAATTACTCAAAAACTAAGTACAGTTTTTAAAAAGCAGGCAACAATTATATAGATGGCCTTTTGGATTCCTTTCTCATTCTGCTATCTCATATTCATTAGAATGAAATGGCGTATGTGTTCATTTTGGCATCATCTTGTGCAGAACTTGTGAAAAAACTTTATCATTGTAGTTTCAAATTCTAGCTCATTTGTAATAGTTGTCAGAGAATTACATGTAAGTTCCAGCATCCTATTAATCTCTAGACGAGCAACAACAGAACTCATGATTAAAAGAAAGCATCTGTTTATATCTTGCTGACAAAATAATATTAAGAACCCTCACTCAGCTGATAACTAGTGCATGTGAAAGGCTTTATCCCCTTTGCAATTTCCTTGCTCCTAAGATTTACACTGCATAAATCCAACATGAGTTTTGAATGTGATCAATAATTTAAATGAATACTCTTCTAAATCCTACTGTTTATAAAGTTGTCCATAAAGAGTTAGTGAAGCTTGTATAAGCCACTCACTTATTTCCAACTCATATGGTAAAATAATACCTATTTTTACATAAACTTTTTATTTCTTTAAAAAATCAGTTACGTTAAGTACAAATTCATTTTTATCTAAAATGCAGAAAAAGTAGATATTCCCAGAGACCCTATTAGAAATTTGACTTGAGTAAAAGAAGCAGAGGACAATTATATGCTATTCTGAATAATTTTTTAAGAACATGTATCTTATTCTACAAGACATTTTACATTTTGGACTGCTTTGCCCCTGAAAGCCACCAAATAAAAAATACAATGATTTTCTTAAAAAGAAGAAATTTCACATAATTACTAAGTGTGTATTCTTAGGACATCAATATTATAATGATTTTTTCTGGTCCTATGCAGCAATTTGAAAATGACACTATAATAATCATCCTTTTTCCTTCATTTTTAGATTCAGCTGAAGTGTAGAACTTCATTAACCTTGTTGGAAACTTAGAAATATAATAAAACTGCCTTGAATGTTACCTTTAACCTACAATTTAGATGGAACTGAAATTCGAAGCAAAATGGAATTGAAACTAGACAACACATACATTGGTGGAATTAAGAACGTAGTGCAATTTCATGCCACGGTGACTTTATCACACTCACCATAGCAAAGGGGTAATACTCTTGGGAAGAGCAAGTTTAATCACAAAGCTTCCGTTTAATTACATTTACGTAAGTAACCAAAACTTTATGCTATTTTTTGATAGTTTGTACCTGGATATTCAGCATTTCCTTCCAGCAGGAGGCAGGTATGTCAGTAGCCCATCCATTGCACCTCTTGGGTTTGAGTACAAGTGGGGAACACAGGAGAGCTTACGCTGTTGTTTGTGTAACTGGCCTTCCCAGTCACAACTGTTCTCACCAAAGCTTCAGCACACACCTGCCAATAATCCTAATGAGAAACACCTGGTCATTTAATTGAGTACTACTTGAAAGTTTACAAAGATAGCTGCATTCCCAATAAGACAAAAGATTTTAGGCAGGAAAGTGTCATAACTCAATATTGATATATAGAAATAGGAGACTGAATGGCAGATAAGTCACTAAAATATAGGAACTTCTTTATGCAGCTACAAAGAAACTGCCTTTCCAGACTATTTTCCCTGCTCATTTGCCTTAACTCTGCTGAGAATGATAGTTGCTGATTTAAATAGAAATAAGATAGAGGACTGCTGGAAGAAGAAACGTATTTCTCCTTTAAAATCAATCGTAATTTGAATAAAGGAAGAAAACATGGATACAGACTGTTGATAACTGGATGCTATACCAGTGATATTTGACAGATGAGAATCTGAGATTAAACAGTCCTATGGAAAAAAATAATGTCATAAAATAGATTCATATATTAAAAATCTTAGGGAAATGATTTATTTGCCACAAAACAATTTGTATGGTTCCTCACATAAATTTTTTAGTTATATCAAATATATATGACAGTTACAAAATATTTACCATTGTTGCTACTTCCACTGATTTTTATTTCCTCGACATGCAGTAACTATATGATGTTTTCAATTAGATTATCCCAGAAAATAGAATCAAATATCCATATTAATGATGCAAACTTATGATAAAATTATCACATAAAACAGGAGGTATAATGGATAAAGAATAGAGAGAAGTAAATGAGGGCTACAGGAGACTTGTATTCTTTGCTTTCCTACCAAGGTATTTTATTTGAATTATTGCTCACCATTGATCATTAATTCTATTCAAGGAAGGGCTGAAAGTTCATTTTTTCTACTTCATTCTGTTTTGAGATTAGAGATGTCTTCAAAACAGCTCACGGATTTTTGCTTTTCTAATGCATGCTTTTGTCAAAGGTTTATGGAGTTTTGTTTTTAAGAACTTTTGGAAGAATTAGTATACATAGATAACAATCTATTCTCTTAAGCTGTTTTAAAAGCTGCTTTTTGTTATTTAATCATGGGTTATTTCAAATAACTGGATAAAATTTCATTGAAATAATTTCTGTAGATTAAATAAAGATAGTAATTTCATTAAATGTTCATTGAGCCCATGCAAATTGTTCATGTGATATTACGTGTCAAATTTTTCAACTATAATAAATATAAAGACTATTTATTATATTTGATCACTGGGAATTTAACATTTTTATTTTTTAAATTATGTTGATTTCTGAATATGCATGTAGTTCTTATGTATTCCATCTTTATTTTACATCATTTAGTTTTTTCCCTTTACTACTGATCACATGCTTAAACTTAAGATCCAACAACTACATCATAATTTCATTTCAGAAAAGTAAAATTAACGTTGGAGTTTGGAATAGCAAAGAAATATTTATGGAAAAAAATGTAATCATTTATTATCTCAAGCTATGAGAAAATAAGCATTTTTATGCTTTGTAATGCCTCATACATCTTTAAATAATGGTTATCATATGGGCAGCTTACTACTGGAGAAAAGGGTGAAAATGTTTTAGCAAAAGTCCTATGATCTGGAGGGGCCTTCAAGAGTCTCTGTTAGTCTGTAAAATCAGAGCTAAGCAACTAGGATAAAATGTGGTATTTTCTTTTTGTGGTGGTTTCTGTGAAGATTTCAAAACCTTTCTCATTAAGTGCTTTATCTCCCTGACATACCTGTCTTTCTTACCTCATATATGAATTTAGCTCACAATTAAAGCCTATTTTTCTTTTTCAAAAACTATTGTGAGGCCAGGTGCAGTGGTGCACGCCTGTAATCCTAGCACTTTGGGAGGCCTAGGTGGGCGGACTGCCTCAGTTCAGGAGTTCGAGACCAGTCTGGGCAACATGGCAAAACCCTATCCCTACTAAAGATACAAAAAATTAGTCAGGTATGGTGGTGCATGCCTGTACTCTCAGCTACTTAGGAGGCTGAGGCAGGAGAATCACTTGAACCCAGGAGGCAGAGGTTGCAGTGAGCAGAGACAGTGCCATTGCACTCCAGCCTGAGTGACAGAGGGAGACTGTCTAAAAACAAAAAGCAAACAAAAATCCAAAACAAAACAAAACAAAAAAACAATGGTGAACAGCGATTTTCTTTTTTCTTATAATCACCTTCCTTATTCTAGCATTTCGTTGTTGTTATCCACCCTTTTTACAGTTACTTTCTGGCATTATATTTTTATTCATTTTTTGGAACAGAATGAAGAACAGCTATTCATACCTTATTGTTAATACCTATAAAACATCAGTACAAACACACCCTTCTTTTGCAGCCCTTTTTCCCTTTTCTGTCTTTCACTGTTACATATTCTAGCCCTACCAGGCATAGGCCATTTAGTGGTCAATCCTTTTTACATTTAACAAACGTTGAGAAATGACTATACCAGTCACTGAACTGATGTATGAGATATGCTTAGTCCCACCGGCTAGCTAGTGGGAAAGGAGAATGAAAGTAATACAGATGCAATAGGTCAAATGATAACAAGTTGTGGAGGAAACAGCCAATTCAACTAACCGGATGTGGCTCACCTCTTTCCTATCTTTGGAAGGGCTTGCTTGCATAGCTGGCCCTGAAACTTTTACCTTTGAAAAATCCCCTTTGTTACTAATTGAGAAGGTTATATTATATGTCTGTGGCACTTAAGCATACTGTACCAACTTGTCTAGCTAATGTGTTGAAATGTGATATATTGTGGACACCTGGCTTTCCTTGTAGGGCTGGAGTGTCAGTAATGATGACTTTCATACAGACAATATGTGCCTGTGTGAGGGGTTTTGCCCATAATCCTTAAAGACACACCCCTCAGTGCCATAATCCCAAATGTCGAAATCCCAAAAGATCAAAATTCCTAGTTCGAAAGTTATAAACCTGGAAAATTATTTTAAACAGTTAAAGATATTTATTTGCCCTTTTAAAGAGTATTTATCTGAGAAATTCATAGAAACACTATACCTTTTTACTTTACACCATAAAATAGGCAATAATAGTATACATACTTTTGCAAGCATAAGCACTAGGTATACTAACTATAGTTGCAAGGGTATAACAGTTATGTATTCATAAAGAAATAAATGAAAGAGTAAAATGTATAAATGCATATCACTGTGGTTGGTAATTGTGTGCACACAGCTTTATAACTATGGTCATCTGAAATATCACGTCGAACAAACTAAGTCTTTAACAAGATAGATCAAACACATGAGGATCACTACTGCAGTTGCTCCAAGAGCTGAGATCTCAAGAAATTTCATCTTAAGTACGAATGCACAAAGAGAACATCATTTACTGAGGAAGTTTCAACATATATATGCACAATGCCTACACACAAAGTTAATGTTGTGACAATACACTTTAGTGGAATCAAATTTGCAAGAAAATGCATAAACTGAACTAGAATTCTGTAAAAGTCTTTACATAATTTATTCCTCCAGTTTTGGAAATGATGTGAAGATGAAATAAATAGCATAGCAAATTGTAAAAATTAATGCTGACACTTTAGTGAAAAACAAAACAAACAAAAAAACACGAAACCAAAAAAAAAATCTATAAAAGTGAATTTGACATGTAAAAGTATATTGCAGAAATAGGTCATGGGCAATTGCATGGAGGTAGTCTATAAGAGCCGGCCAACGTTTCATGATTAATAACTATATTTTGAAGTCTTGCATTGTAATAAATAAGTACTTTGTTTTAGGGGGACCAGGGGGCTGGCTGTTCTAGGAAACATACATTCACATTTATTTTCTACATGCAGCTGCTCTTTATGAAATTCTTCTATGATTCAATATACACTGACATGAACATTGCCTATTACATTTTGTCATCTTCTGTGTCATGCTTCTATGTTGTTTTGGATATGCAGAAATCCCTTCCACATGCACTCATATACAGACACAAATCTGGCAGAAACAATACTAGTGATTGAATAGCAGTAACATTGTGTATCTTCTTATCTTAACCATGCACATAATTATTTTGAAACCAGTCAATAACTTCCCTGACTTCTTCAGGCAAATGTGGCTTTATTTCATTAAAAGCTCCTAGAATTTCATCAGCTGGAAGAAATGTCATGCAGACAAATGAGGCATTTTTAAAATGAAGTTTTGATTGTTGCCATACTGTGTGGCCAATCCACTCATGAATTTTCTTCCCAGTGCAAATAAAGACAATGATAAAATAACAGTTTCACCCAGCAGGATGCAACTATAATGATGCAAGTATCCTGCATACAACAAAAAGTGTACTAATTCCTTCTCAAGAATTTGGCTTCCAGGATTTTAATATTTCAAGACTGTGATTTTCAGAATCTTAGACATTAGGGAAGCAAAATTTTGATCTTTCAGGATTTCGGCGTTTGGGATTATGATGTTCAGGATTGTGTATATTGAAATTATGATCCCGGCTGGGCACAGTGGCTAATGCTTGTAATCCCAGTATTTTGGGAGGTCGAGACAGGTGGAACATGAGGTCAGAAGTTCAAGACCAGCCTAGCCAACATAGTGAAACTTTGTCTCTACTAAAAATACAAAAACTTAGCCAGGTGTGGTGGTGCGTGCCTGTAATCCCTGCTACTCGGGAGCTGAGGTAGGAGAATCGCTTGAACCCAGGAGGCGGAGGTTGTAGTGAGCCGAGATTGTGCCACTGCACTCCAGCCTGGGCAACAGAGCAAGACTCCATCTTGGAAAAAAAAATTAAGATCCCAACTGCTATGAGAGCAACCTTCTATATAAAATACGAACTCTGCACTAAAGTTGGGTTCCCTAGGCAGAAGCACTTTATATGTGTTGTTAGAGTTTGCTGCTGCAAGAATTAGTATGCCTTTTGCAACCCCTGATGGGAAAGCGCTTTGGAATCCTGCATCTAATCTGACTCCAACTGAGTAATTTTCCATTGTTGATCCTTCTCTGTAATCTTTTTTTAATGTAATAACTATAATCCTGTGAATAACTACTTCTAATGTGAACACTTTTAGCAAATCACAGAATGAAGTTGGTCATGGAAGTCTACGCAAACAAAAAAGTAAAATAAAAAATAAATAAATAAAATAAAGATAAGCAGAGTAAGGGGCTAAGGAATGACAGCAATATGCTATTATTTTAAACAGCGTTTTTAGGAAGGCTCTCTCTAATAAAGCGAGTAGAGGCCTGATTAAATGACCCATCAAGTTAGATAACACATGGAGGGAGAATGTTTCAGCCAGAGAAAACAGCAAGTGCAAAGACCATAGAATAAAATACAAGCTTGGTGGTTCCATGTGACCAGAGCTGTAGGAGTGAGGTGGAGAGATGTATGATAGAGTTTAGATAGACAGTCCAGGCAGAGACCATGTTTAATGTGAATCAAATTAAATAAAAACTTACAATATCTTACTTCTCAATGCTTAAGAAACCAACAAATACATTTAAATGATTTATGTTAGAAAAGGTAGATCATACATTGACACAAGAAACTTTTCTTGCTAAATGAATCTAAAAAGTCTCTCAATAAGGAACCTTTTATTCAGATCTTATAAATCTTACAAATAAGGGAAATAAAGTTTTTCTCTAGGAGTTAAATGAATAAGAGCTATATATTATGAATAAGATTAAAAGGACAAATTAAAAGATTATATAAATATGTGACTATACATTTTGAAAAGAAGCAAAACCAGAAGTCAAATTTATCTGAGAATAATTTCAAGGATGCTAAGTAGACACACTATTTAAGAATTTACAGAGTATTTGATTAATTCAACTGGAGTACAATGTAAAATCATCTTGGGCCAAGGGTGCAAACATTCATTTTATAGCAAGTGAGCTCCAAAGTGTGGCTGTGACCAGGGAATCAAATGATCTTATTAAATAGCACACAATCCAGAAGCTGCCAATTAGTGCAATGAAACAGACTTCAGAAGGTTCTCAAGAGGTGTCAACTCGGAGATGACACCATGCAGCATAGAATGCTATTCTTCAGATGTTGTATGCACCTGGAATAAGAAAGCCAGCATGTGGTAGATATATGCTTATTTCCAGGGTTTTCTAGAGCCAAAGGACTGATAGCAACTGGTGATTTATATTGATCTGTTTTAAATCTGAAAGCCTCCTGAAGTCACATGATATGGTTTGGCTGTGATCCCACCCAAATCTCAGTTTGAACTGTAATAATCCCCATGTGGGATTATTACACATGGGGTGGGGCCAGGTGGAGATAACTGAATCCGGGGTGGGGCAGTTTCCCCCATACTGTTCTCCTAGTAGTGAATAAGTCTCCAGAGATCTGATGGTTTTATAAACGGGAGTTCCCCTGCAAAAGCTCTCTTACCTGCTGCCCTGTAGGACATCCCTTGGCTCTTCCTTTGTCTTCCACCATGATTGTGAGGTCTCCCCAGCCACGTGGAGCTTTGAGTCCATTAATACTCACTCTTTAAAAAATTACCTAGTCTTAGGTATGCCTTGTTATCAGCATAAGAACTGACAACTACATCACCCTGTACTAACTTGTTTACATCATTTATTGAAAATGCACTGAATGGTGGTTTGTACCTGTTTAAACATATTACACAGAACAAGGAGTATAAAAACCCTCAGTAAATTTATACCTTACCTTACCTGAGTGCAGTGTAACTTGCTTGGTTCACATTCTGAAGATGAAGTACATTCTGTGCAAATAATCCAGGTTGCCCTATCTGACGTTTTTTGACCTTTCTATGTTTCCCTGTACTTTCTTTCTCATTCTGTGTTTATTTCTCTTTCAATTTCCTCTTCCAATATTAAAACCTGTATGAGTATACTTTGTGGATTCTCAACAATTATTCAACCCTATATAATTTCTGCCCATTTCAATTAACAACCACATTATAATGCTGTGTTCACATAATGAAATGCATGGTCTGAAAACCAAGAAGTAGAACTCAGCGATCTGTTTACCTATAATGAGCCTTCAACACATAGAAATTACTTTTTTATTCAGTAATTTCATAAATTTAATTGAGGGTACATTAACAACAGGTTGACACACAATGTCATGTGATGCATATATTGTGAACAAAGGCACACTGCTTTGCCCTTGTAAACTGACAATCTAATGAAGGTAGAAATTAAACAGCATAAATTATTTTAGAACTATCATAAGAGTCACAAGGACATTATATTTATTGTTTATTATACTCATTTGTATTACCAATAATCAAATGAAAATGAATATTTAATCTTTTCTAAGCCAAATATATGATATGTGCATGGCGTGTATTCATATAATTTAGTGCATGATATTTAGGTTTCAAAATTATTTCCATAAATGGTTAATAGTGCTAAAGAATGTTATTAAGGAAGTAACAATAAAAATGCTGCAATGATTTCTTTTTAGTTTAATGGTCTTTTCAAAGTCATCTTCAGAAGCAGAAAACACCATAGGCGATGATGGAAAAATGTGAATTTAATCAAGAAATAAAATATCTGAATATTTTAAAAGGCATTGAATATGCTCAAACAAGCAGCTTCTGCATAGCTTTAATCTCTTCTTTAAAGAAAGTTTATGACTATAATACAAATCAAATTTATTTTTATATGAGCAATTTTAAAAGAGAATGAAGGAGACTGCGCTGACCTTTGGAACAACATGGCTTCTATTCTTTACTTAGGCTTCTCTGGTTTTATTTCTTGCTAAGTGACTCAGTGATACAAAGACAACAGAGCAATTTATTATTTTTATTATACAACATTTCATATTACCGAGAGACATTGTCATTGAAAAAATTGGCTTGTGCCTCCAGATGCAATAACAAAATGACAGCTTTTGTGATAAACTTGGTACTCACCAAGCTCCTCAGTCTGTTCTTCTAGTCCTTGGGTCACTGGTATCCTGAAAACGACACAATTATATTCATTAGCAATAGTTCTTGTGTATTAGATATTTCCATTTCTGGCTTTATTCTAATTTGCTTGTCAGTCATAATTGCCAACAATTTATTGAGACAAATCATAGCCTGTCATGCTATTTGGAACCATATGATAGCCTTAGCATTAATTCAAATATCTGTTTCCAACTGCTCAATTGTATGAATAAATTATAGTGGAAATCCAATGCTTATGGCCACTAGAAATCTCTCATTGAACATTCAACCTGTCACTGGCATTATTTTAACTTAAAATACAAGATAGTCCCCTGGCATATTTGCTAGAATTATGTATAAAGCAATTTAGAAATTATGTGATAGGTTCAAGAAACTTAAAAAAATATATCCCTAGCTTAACTGAAACATAATAAATCTACTCTCTCATTACCTCATTATCAATGTGGGCACATTGTTTTATGACAGCATTGTAAAAGTAAAGTGTCTACAATATGTTTTAAAAGTGCAACAATTGAGAAAGCAGAGGTAATTAGGAAGCTTACTATGGGTTTAAATGTGACTATTCTAATGGCCTTCAGCCGTCCCCAAAGTAACTAATGACAGAGAAAAAATACTTGAGGTTGATTTACTTTCAATAAGTGAGTAGTTCCTGATTTGAAAGATTATAGATATTTTTATATTTCTACAATGTAAAACTTTCTCAAAAAATAAATTACCTTGAGAAGTTGCTTAAAAGTCACATACTTATTCTATGAGGCTGCCTTAGTATCCACCTAATTCTAGTTATTCAAATACTTCACCTCTATCTAAAGAAATGCTATTTGATTGAATTCCAAATCACTCAATATCTTCCATATTATTTGAATAGGCTTGTGTTTCATATTGTTTTATTTGTCTAAAGCTTAATGATTATTATTGACTCACTGACATATGCCATGCTTTCTGTTGTTAGTTACCACTTTAAAAAGAGCAATTATGTTTCTCCCCAGAAAGTAATGCTCTGATAATACAGAATACTTAAATGTGAGGGTTTTTTTAGACAGAGTCTCTGTTGCCAGGCTGGAGTGCAATGGCGCGCATCAGCTCACTGCAACCCCTGGTTCCAGCCATTCTCCTGCCTCAGCCTCCCGAGTAGCTGGGATTACAGGCACATGCCACCACGCCCAGCTAATTTTTGTATTGTTAGTAGAGACGGATTTTCACCATGTTAGCCAGGGTGGTCGCTATCTCCCAACCTTGTGATCCGCCCACCTTGGCCTCCCAAAGTACTGGGATTACACGCGTGAGCCACCGTACACGGCCCATTTTTTAAATTAAAGGTGAGTTATAACTATCTGGTCTAGGAAGTGCATGTGAAGATGTCTAAGAATTTTATGGCTTTAATATAAACATATTTTGGAGAAGGAAAATGAAAACATTTCTTAACTGGGGTGGTTGATGAGATTTGGAAGGAGAATTGTATCAGAACTTCTCGAATTAGTTTGATTACTTTAAACTTGTCATTGTGGAAGAGTAAACACTTAAAGATGTGTTCTGATAAATTCAGAAACCCACAAACTCCAGCACAAAATCAACACACCCTTAAACTCAACTGAACATTTTATATGGTGTATTTCTATTTTGGTTCTCTTAGAATAAAAATATGTACAGGAATTTAATCTCATGCTTAATTTTATTTAAAAATAGAACTTACCTACATAATAGCTAGTTGGTGATCAATATTCCTTACAATGAGCTTCATTCTGATAAAAATGTATATTTTAATAAATTTATTATGGTACTTTTTCAGTTTTCATAGAATATAGATATTTGGTAGATTTTTATTTGTAATTATTTTTCTGAAGGATTAATAATCAAAATGCATCTGATACAATATGATGTGCTTATCAGCTGAAAAATGCATGTACTAAGTGCTTTTTTACCCCACAACACAAATTTATATATACTTGAGTATCTTTCTCTCAATTATTTTTAAGGAGCATCTTTTTCTCAAATATTTTCATTTACATAAGGTGAAAACTTCCAAGCTATCATGTTCATTTCTTGCATATTATATCACATAACTTATTTACTATATAAATATTTTAAATTATTAGAAGAAATTTCTAAACAAGATTAAATTTGCACCATTTAAATTCACCTCTATCAGCTAAACTTCCTTACATATTAAAAGAACATAATGAAGGCATTTCCTTCTCATTAAATTACTTTCTATATTGTTTAAATTGCTCCCTGTATCTTTGACCTTTCTGAAAAAGTAGAAATCATGACAGGAATGTATTTAGAGTTCCAAACTGTGATTTGTTTATAGTTAACTCTTTTATTTATTTCTATTCTATTAATAAAAATAATTAGATTAGTCATTGATGAAATTGCTGCCTGTTTGGCATTTTTTTCTATAATGCCTGAAATTGGATATATATCATAAATAACATTTTTACTAGCCATACAGAAAAAAATAATATCTAAAAAAGATCAATGTAAACTATCTCATAGATCAACATAAACATAGATCAGCATAAACGATCTCATCTTTTGGAAGTATGTGTTTCCTTTAAGACAGGGTAGGAAGGACAAATGTTTATCAAAATTTATCTCAGTCAGAACCCCATAGAGATTTCTGATTTTGTTTGGAAGCTTTGAATTCTAGAATGAATGCTAAAAATGTCCATTATAAATACATATAATAACATCAAAATCCTATCAAAAAGTAAATGCACTTTTGAATAGCTGTCATTTTAAACTTCCCTTTATTGCTACAGTTATTCACTGATTTAAAGAGTAAAATGTTGAATGGAGTAAATTAAGATAGTAACATTTAACATGTTTAAAACTCAAATTTTATCAAGTAATAAAATTGCCTTAGAGTAGAAACCCATTAATATATGCATGCCTTTATGGATAAAATTCAGTAATTAAGTCATTGATTTTTCAAGTTCTTAGGTTTGGGCTATGTGCATTATAAAATTAATATAGCAGGCCTATCATTGCTATCCTTTGAAATACCTCCTAAGGTTTTCCCTTGTCTGGCACCTGGATTTCTTGAGACAGTGAAGGACTCAAGTAAGATTGCATTTAAGCTTAAATCTTCACAAACTTTAATGTACATAAGTATCAAGTGGGAATCCTGTTAGAATGTAACTTCTGATTCAGTAAGTCTGTGATTGGACCTGACATTCTGCATTTCTAACAAGTTCCCAGGTGATGTTGACATGGCTTATTCAAAAACAACACTTTGAAAAAGAAGACCATCAAACCAATTCCATTTGTAGTACAGCAGGAGAGGCTGAGTTGATAGAGAAAGGTTGGCAGTGCAGTATTTATTTGTTACTTAAGACCTATTCTGCTCACACCCTGCCAAAGTTATTGTAACAAAGCTGTGTTTACAGTACAAATAGCCATGTAGCAGAAAACACAAATTATGTACATAGGAGGAAAATTAGGTAAATTTGTTTAGGTCTTGCTACAGCAGTACTTTATGCTTAAACTAGTGGTGTTTTAAGCATAAAGTGTAATCTGATAAGTTTTACTTCAAATACCAAGAGAAGAAAATGTCACTATCAATGATTTTATAACAGAAAATACAGTGCCAAGTAGTTCTTTAAGAAAAAAAAGCTTACTGAATAAAAAGAGGAGTGTAAGCATAAATATTCACTCGAGGAGACATTATCATATAAAGACCTTAGGTGAGCAACAAAATTAAAAATATACAATTAAGTCCAAACAACTGTGGGAATAAAGCATTA
The DNA here is from genome assembly GCF_009761245.1 of Sapajus apella. Taxonomy (NCBI): domain Eukaryota; kingdom Metazoa; phylum Chordata; class Mammalia; order Primates; family Cebidae; genus Sapajus; species Sapajus apella. The sequence continues at coordinate 29,279,034 of NW_022436946.1, read as the reverse complement.
AAAATACTTAATATGTTATAAATAATAGCCATATATTAATAATGTAACTAACAAAAACCAGGAGATAAAAAAGGAATTTATCATTTTTAAAGTAAGAGCAAATGATATATTAGAATATTAAAATTGTAGTGTTTTAACTATTTGATAGATTTTATTAAGTTTAAAGGGATGATTTATAAAATAATGTAACTTATTAAGAAACATGTTAAGTTCAGCAGTTACTTCAGGTTCAATTTTTATTATATATTTATTTTTTCATTTACATCTTCTAAAAAATATGGGATACATGTGCAGAATTTGCAGATTTGTTACATAGGTATATGTGTACCATGGTGGTTTGCTGCACTTATTGACCCATCCTCTAAGTTTCCCGTTCTTGCCTCCTACCACCTAACAGGCCCTGGTGTGTATTGCTTTCCTCTCTGTGTTCATGTGTTCTCAATGTTGAACTCCCATTTATGAGTGAGAACATGCAGTGTGTGGTTTTCTGTTCATGAGTTAGTTTGCTGAGAATGATGGCTTTCTCCTTTATCCATGTCCCTGCACAGGACATTATCTCATTCCTTTTTATGGCTGCATGGTAGTCAATGATGATATATGCACCACATTTTCTTTATCCAATATATCACTGATGGACATTTGGGTTGGTTCCATGTCTTTGCTATTGTAAATGGTGAACAATAAACATGTATGTGCATGTGTATTTGTACTAGAATGATTTATATTCCTTTGGGTATATACCCAGTAATGGAATTTCTAGGTCAAATGGTGTTTCTGGTTCTAGATCCTTGAGGAATCACCATACTGTCTTCCACAATGGTTGAACCAATTTACATTCCTATCAACGGTGTAAAGGCATTTCTATTTCTACACAGCCTTGCCAGCATCTATTATTTCCTGACTTTTTTATTTTTATTTTTATTTTTGAGACAGCGTTTTGTTCTTGTCGCCCAGGCTAGAATACAATGATGAAATCTTGGCTTAATGCAACTTCTGCCTCCTGGGTTCAAGCAATTCTCCTGCCTCAGCCTCCCCAGTAGCTGGGATTACAGGCACCCACCACCACACCCAGCCAATTTTTGTATCTTTAGTAGAGACGGGGTTTCACCAGCTCACCAGTTGGCCAGGCTGGTCTCAAACTTCTGACCTCAGGTGATCCATCCACCTTGGCCTCCCAAAGTGCTGGGATTACAGGTGTGAGTCACTACACCCAGCCTGTTTCCTGACTTTTTAATAATCACCATTTTAACTGGCATGAGATGGTATCTCATTGTGGTTTTGATTTGCATTTCTTTGATGATCAGTGATGTTGACCTCCTTTTCATGTTTATTGGCCACATAAATGTCTTCTTTTAAGAGGTGTCTGTTCATATCCTTTGCCTACTTTTTGATGGTTTTTTTTTGCTTGTAAATATGTTTAAGTTCCTTATAAATTCTGAATATTAGACCTTTGTCAGATGGGTAGATTGCAAATTTTTCTCCCATTATGTTCGTAGCCTGTTCATTCTGATGATAGTTTCTTTTGCTCTGAAGAAGCTCTTTATTTTAATTAGATCCCATTTGTCAATTTTGGTTTTATTGCAATTCCTTTTGGCATTTTAGTCATGAAGTCTTTGCCCATGCCTATAACCTGAATGGTATTGCCTAGGTTTTCTGCTAGGGTTTTTATGGTTTTGGGTTTTACATGTAAGTCTTTAATCCATCTTGAGTTAATTTTTGTATAAGGTGTAAGGAAGGGGTCCAGTTTCAGTTTTCTGCATATGGCTAACCAGTTTGCCAGCACCATTTACTAAATAGGAGATATTTTTCCTATTGCTTGATTTTGTCAGGTTTGTAGATCAGGTGGTTGTTAATGTTTGGTGTTATTTCTGATATCTCTGTTTTGCTCCATTGGTGTGTATGTCTGTTTTGGTACCAACACCATGGTGCTTTGGTTACTGTAGCCTTGGAGTATAGTTTGAAGTCAGGTAGCATGATCCCCCAGCTTTGTTTCTTTTTGCCTGAATTGTTTTGGCTGTACTAGATCTCCTTTGATTCTGTATGAAATTTAAAATTATTTTGTCTAATTCTGTGAAGAATGTCAATTGATGAGAATAGCACTGAATCTTTAAATTACTTTGGGCAGAATGGCCATTTACACAATATTGATTCTTCCTATCCATAAGCATGCAATTTTTTCCATTTGTTTGTGTCCTTTGTTATTTCCTTGAGCAGTAATTTGTAGTTCTCCTTGAAGAGATCCTTCACATCCCTTGTTAGCTGTATTCCTAGGTGTTTTATTCTCTTTGTAGCAATTGTGAACGGGAGTTCATTCGTGATTTGGCTCTCTGCTTGCTGTTGTTGGTGTAAAGGAAAAATTTTTGAACACTGATGTTGTCTCCTGAGACTTTACTGAAGTTTCTTATCAGTTTAAGGAGATTTGGGGCTGAGATAATGGGATTTTTCTAAATATGAAATCATGTCATCTGCAAACAGAGACAACTTGACTTCCTTTCTTCCTATTTAAATACCCTTTATTTCTTTCTTGTGCTTGATTGCCCTGGCCAGAAATTCCAATATAATGTTGAATAACATTGGTAGGAGAGGGCATCATTGTCTTGTACCAGTTTTCAAAGGGAATGTTTCCAGCTTTTTCCTATTCAATATGATATTGACTGTGCATTTGTCATAAAAAGCTATTATTTTGAGGTATGTTCCATCAATACCTAGTTTATTGAGACTTTTTAACATGAAGCGATGTTGAATTTTATCAAAGGTCTTTTCTACATGTATTGAGATAATCATGTAGTTTTTGCCCTTGGTTCTGTTTATGTGATGAATTGTTTATTCATTTGCATATGTTGAAAATATATGCCTTGCATCCCAGGGATGAAGCCAACTTGATCGTTGTGGTTAAGTTTATTGATATGCTCCTGGATTCGTTTTACCAGTATTTTATGGAAGATTTTTGCATTAATGTTTATCAGGGATATTGGCCTAAAGTTTTCTTTTGTCTTGTGCTCTTCGTGGTATTGGTATCAAGATGATGCTGCTTTAAAAAACAAGTTAGGAAAGAGTTTCTTTTTTTCAATTGTTGGGAATAGTTTCAGAAGGAATGGTACCAGCTCCTCTTTGTATTTCTGGTAGAATTCAGCTGTGAATCCATCTGGTCTTGGGCGTTTTTTGGTTGGTAGGCAATTATTTACTGCCTCAATGTCAGAGCTTGTTATTGGTCTATTCAGGGATTCAATTTCTTCCTGGTTTAGTCTTGGAAGGGTGCATGCATCCAGGAATTTATGGATTTCTTCTAGATTTTTTACTTTATTTGTGTAGAGGTGTTTATAGTATTCTCTGATGATAGTTTGTATTTCTGTGGGGTCAGTGATGGTATCACCTGCATCATTTTTAATTGTGTCTATTTGCTTATTCTCTCTCTTAATCTTTAGTAGTCTAGCTAGTGGTCTATTTTGTTAATTTTTTAGAAAAAGACAGCCCCTGGATTTGTTGATTTTTTTGAAGGATTTTTGTGTGTGTGTCTCTATCTCCTTATTCTCTGATCTTAGTTATTTCTTGTCCGTTGTTAGCTTTTGGATTAGTTTGCTCTTGCCTCTCTAGCACTTTTAATTGTGATGTTAAGGTGCCAATTTGATATCTTTCTACCTTTCTGCTGTGGGCATTTAGTGCTATGCATTTTCCTCTTAACACTTCTTTAGCTGTGTCCCAGGGATTCCGATATTTTGTCTCTTTGTTTTCATTGGTGTCAAAAAACTTCTTGATTTCTGCCTTAATTTCATTATTTACTCAGGAGTCCTTCAGGGTCAGGTTGTTCAATTTCCATAAAATTGTGTGATTTTAAGTGAATTTCTTAATCCTGAGTTCTAATTCAATTGCACTATGTTCTGAGAGACTGTCTATTATGATTTGAGTTCTTTTGCATTTAATGAAGAGTATTTTACTTCCAATTATGTGGTCAATTTTAGAATAAGTGCCATGTAGCAATGTTTATTCTGTTGATTTGGGGTACAGAGTTTTGTAGACATCTACTAGGTCCACTTGATTCAGAGCTGAGTTCAAGTCCTGAATACCCTTGTTAATATTCTGTCTCATTGATCTGTCTAATACTGAGAGTGAAGTGTTAAAGTCTCTCACTATTATTGTGTGAGAATCCAAGTCTCTTGTCAGTCTCTGAGAACTTATTTTATGAATCTGGGTGCTCCTATATTGGGTGCATATATATTTAGAATAGTTAGCTCTTGGATTGCTCACAGTTCTGGAGGCTGGAAAGTCCAAGATTAGGACATGGTACATGTGGTGTCTGCGGAGGGCTCACTCTGCTTCAGAGACAGTGACTTTTGGCTGCACCAGGAAGGGCCATATTCCAGCTGAGAGACTGTAATTCCTTTTTTTGTGTTTTCGGATCTTTGTTGGCTTAAAGTCTGTTTTGTTAGAGACTAGGATTGCAATTCCTGCTTTTTTTTTTTTTTTTTTTTTTTTTTTGCTTTCCATTTTCTTGGTAAGTTTTCCTGCATCCCTTTATTTTGCGCCTGTGTGTATCTTTGCAAGTAAGATGGGTCTCCTGAATACACTGATGGTTCTTGACTCCTTATCCAATTTGCCAGACTGTGTCTTTTAATTGGGGCATTTAGTCTATTTACATGTATGGTTAGTAATACTATGTGTGTATTTGATCCTGTCATCATGATGCTGTTTGGTTATTTTGCACTCTAGTTGGTGCAGTTTCTTCGTAATGTCATTGGTCTTTTATTTTGGTGTGTTTTTGCAGTGGCTGGTGCTGGATTTCCATTTTATATTTAGTGCTTCTTATATGAGTGCCTGGTAGTGACAAAATTCTATATTAGTGCTTCTTATATGAGTACCTGGTAGTGACAAAATTCCTCAGCATTTGCTTGTCTGAAAAGGATTTTATTTCTCCTTCACTTATGAAGCTTAATTTGTCTGGATATAAAACTCTGGAGTAAAAATTTTTTATTTAAGAATATTGAATATTGTCCCCAATCTCTTCTGGGTTGTAGAGTTTCTGCTGAGAGGTCCACTGTTAGTCTGATGGGCTTCCAGGTGACCTAACCTTTCTCTCTGGCTGCCCTTAACAGATTTTCCATCATTTTGACCTTGGGGAATCTGATAATTATGGGTCTTGGGATTGATGCTTTAATGGAGTATCCTAATGGTGTTCTCTGTGTTTCCTGAATTTGCATGTTGGCCTGTCTTGCTAGGCTGGGGAAGTTCTCCTGGATAATATCCTTAAGTGTGTCGTCTAGCTTGTTTCTGTTCTCCCTGTCTCCTTCTGGTACTCCAATCAATAGTAGGTTTAGTCTTCTTCTGAAGTCCCACATTTCTTGGAGGCTTTGTTTATTCCTTTTTATTCTTTTTTCTCTATTTTTTTCTGCATGTCTTATTTCAGTAAGGTGGTCTTCAAAGTCTAATATCCTTTCTTCAGCTTGGTTGATTCCACTGTTGATACTTGTATATGGTTCACAAAGTTCTCCTGCTGTGTTTTTCAGCTCGGTCAGGTTGTTTATGTTCCTCTCCTAACTGGTTATTCCAGTTAGCATTCCTCTCACCTTTTATCAAGATTTTTAGCTCATTTGCATTGGGTTAGAACATGCTCCTTTAGCTCATCATAGTTTTTTATTACCCATCTTCTGAAGACTACTTCTGTTACTTCATCCATCTGATCCTCCGTCCAGTTCCGCAACCTTAATGGAGAGATGTTGCCATCATTTGGAGGAGAAGAAGTACTCTGGCCTTTTCAGTTTTCAGCATTTTTTCATTGATTTTTTCTCATCTTTATGAGTTTGTCTAGCTGTGGTCTTTGAGGCTGCTGACCCTTGAATGGGGTTTTGGGGGGGCCCTTGTGGTGGTGTTGTAACTTTCTGCTTGTTTGTTTTTCTTTGAGTAGTCAGGTCCCTCTTCTGCAGGGCTGCTGCAGTTTGCTGGGGCTTCACTCTAGGCCCTATTCATCTGATTTGCTCCTGTGCCTAGAGATGTCACTCAAGGCAGCTGGAGAGCAGCAAAGATGAGTGCCCACTCCTTCTTCTGGGACCTCTGAACTTGAGGAGCACCAACCTGATGCCAGTAGGATCACTCCTATTTAGGGTACCTGACAACTTCTGTTGGAGGGTCTCACCCATTTCGGTGGCACGAAGAGCATAACCCACTTGTCCCTTGGAGGAGAGGGTCTGTTTTACTTGGGGGAAACCCATTCCTCTGGGCTGCCCAGACTCCTCAAAACTACCAGAAGGATAGGGTAAGTCTGCTGATCCACAGAGACTGCAGCCACCCCTCCCACTAATGTCTTAGGCCCTGGGAGATCAGAATTCTGTCCTTGAGCCTCTAGCTGTCATTACTGGAGATCCTGCAGGGAAGCCTAGCCCACTGACAAAGGGTGGGTAAGGGTTAGGCCTGAATAGGCACTGTGCCTGCAGACTGCCACAGCCAGTGTGTTGGGCTGTGGGGACAAACACTGAGACCATCTAGTTTTCCTGGCTCCAGCAGGGGAAAAGTGCAGCCTGAAGCTATAGAAATGGGTACCACCCTTCCCCCGCCAATGGAACTTAGCATGTTAGGCAGTTGTGAGTCCCAGTGCTGGCTGCTGCCCTCCGGCAAGGAGCTCTAACAGCTTAGACAGCAGCAGCAGGTGCTGGTCACCCCTCCCCATGGGAGCTCAGTAGACTTAAGAATATTCCAGCTGAAAGGCTGTAAGAATATGCACATTCCAGAGTTGGGAATCTAGGCGCCAGTGGCATGGGTTTGCTAGTTGGATCTTCCGATCCATGGGTTGCACAGGTCCACGGAAAAAGCAGTTTCCCTGTCTGGGTAGCATGCTCACTTACTGCCTCCCTTGGCTGGGGAAAGCGGGTTCCCCTTCCCCGTGTGGCTCTCAAGTGGTCCACCTTAACACACTGTTCTTTCTTCCCTCCATGGGTCATGCCAGCCTTCTAGTCAATTTTAGTGAGAGTCTGGATATCTTGGTTGCTGGTGAAGGAGTCACACACTTATTATGTTTTCTTTTTTCTATGAGAGCCTCCAAACTGCGCAACTTCTGCTTGGCCATCTTGGCCCTGTCCCTTGACTTCTTGCTGCAGCACTGAGGGTACACGGGGTGTCCTTGGAGTCTCCTCCAGTCCCTCCTCTCAAGGCCAAGCACTACTGATGAATCAATCTGTCTCAGAAGGGGCCTTTAGACAGACCAACACATATATATTTAATATAATAATATAAATTATATTTAAATTATAAACAAAATATAAAATAATTGATAGTATTATAGATAAATATATATAAATTCATGTAAATTACATCCTTAAAGTTTACATTAAAAATTATGACTCTATTTTTTTTTATCAAATTGCATTCCTGAACATTAGAAACACAGTAGTTGCTGAAGTTTAATGGGTTAAAATAGAAATTGCTGGGCCTCACCCTGGATTTTCTGGCTCAGGATGATCTGATAATTTGATTTAAAACAAATTCCAAGCAAAGGTGGTGCTGCTGGGTCAGGTATCATAATTCGCAAACTAGAATTATAGAGTTTTTTAAAGTATTTACTAGTAAGAATTGTGAAGTATATCTGGCATAGATTAGAATCTATTGCTTACAGAGTATTTGGCTAATTAATCAACCTATCTCATTCTGTCTTAATTTGTTCAGGCTGCTATAACAAAATATTTTAGACTGGGTAATTTATAAACAACAGAATTGTATTGCTCACAGTTCTGGAGGCTGGAAAGTCCAAGATTAGGACATGGTACATTTGGTGTCTAGTGAGGGCTCACTTTCTGCTTCAGAGACAGTGATTTCTGGCTGTACCAGGAAGGGCCAGGTAGAAGAAACTCCGTCGGACCTCTTTTATAGGAGCACTAATTCCTTTTATGAAGGCAGAGCCCTCATGCATGAACTCACTGTTTCCCAAAGGCCCCCACCTTTTAATCAAACTTCTTCAGAGATTAGCTTTCAACTTACACATTTTTATGGGGGTGGAACCCATTCATTCATAGCACTCCAGTATCTTTATTTATGTGTTTCTGGTGGGTAGAGTAATATTAGTATCTCTATATAAGGTTGTTGTAAGGTTAAAAAAGATAAAGACGGCTAGGAGCGGTGGCTCACGCCTGTAATCCCAGCACTTTGGGAGACTGAGGCAGGCGGATCACAAGGTCAAGAGATCAAGACCATCCTGGCCAACATGGCGAAACCCCATCTCTACTAAAAATACAAAAAAAAAAATTAGCTGGGCGTGGTGGTATGTGCCTGTAGTCCCCACTGCTTGGGAGGCTGAGGCAGGAGAATCGCTTGAAGCCAGAAAACAGAAGTTGCAGTGAGCCGGGATCATGCCACTGCACTCCAGCCTGGTAATAGAGTGAGACTCCATCAAAAAATAAATTAAAAAAAAAATTTAAGATAATTATTGAACAGATAATGATATAGATCAGAATGTTACACACAATAATAGCTCAATTAATGGAAGCTTTGAAATTGTATTTATTTTTCAATTATATGCACTAAGAGATGCCTGATAAGTGAAGGAAACAAAGGGTATTCAAATAGGAAGAGAGAAAGTCAATCTGTCTTTGTTTGCAGACAACATGGTCCATACCTAGAAAACTCTATCATCTCAGCTCCAAGGCTTCTTAATTTGATAAGCAATTATAGCAGTCTCAGGATACAAAATGTATGTATAAAAATCACTAGCATTCCTGTACACCAACAACAGGCAAGCCGAGAACCAAATTATGAATAAACTTCCATTCACAATTGCGTGCACAAAGAATATCTAGGAATACAGCTAATAAGGCAAGCAAAGGACCTTTGCAAGGAGGACTAAAAACCACTGCTCAAAAAAATCAGAGATGACACAAACAAATGGAAAAACATTCCATGCTCATGGATGGGAAGAATCAACATCGTAAAAGTGGGATACTTCCCAAAGCAATTTGTAGATTCCATGCTACTTTCTTTAAATAACCATTGACATTCTTCAAAATATTAGAAAAAAATTATTTTAAAATTCATATGAAATAATAAAATAATCCAAATAGCTAAGGCAATCCTACACAAAAAGAACAAAGCTGGAAACATCAGGAAACCTTACTTTACATTATACTACAGGGGTACAGTAACCAAAACAGCATGGTACTGTTACAAGAGCAGACACAGACCAATGGAACAAAATAGAGAATCCGGAAGTAAAACCACACACCTACAACCATCTGATCTTTGACAAACCTTACAAAACCAAGCAATGGGAAAAGGATTCCCTATTTAATAAATGGTGCCGGGAGAACTGGCTAGCCACATGCAGAAAACTGAAACTGGACCCTTTCCTTACACCATAAATAAACGTCAACTCAAGGTAGATTAAAGACTTAAACTGTAAAAACCCTAGAAGAAAACCTAGACAATTACCATTCAGGACGTAGGCATTGGCAAAGATTTCATGATAAAGATGCCAAAGCAATTGCAACAATCATCAGGTGGCATAATTTAGATTTTGCAATGTTTTTTCAGACTTTCTTTCTTGTTCTCCTTATTTTGATCTTTCACATTTATTTTTAGCTTTATAATTGATGAACAATAAACTGAATATCATTAAACTCTACACTTTGATAAAATTTAACATGTGTATACATCACTGAAGTCACCACCACCACAACAGCACCTCTAAAAATTTCCTCTTACCACTTTGTAATGACTTTTTACTGATCTTTTGCTTCTTCATCTCCTATCCACACTGATATGCATTCTCTACAATTCTGTATACACTGAGTTATGCATATGTACTCTTTTTTATCTTGCTTCATTTACCCAATACAATTATTTTGAGATTTATCCACGTTGTTCATACATATAGAAATAGTTTATTCATTTACACCATTGAATAGTATTCCATTGAATGAATATACAACTTTTTTTTCCCATTTATTTATTTTATTGCATTTTAGGTTTTGGGGTACATGTGAAGAACATGCAAAATTGTTGCATAGGTACACACGTGGCAGTGTGATTTGCTACCTTCCTCCCCATCACCTACATCTGACATTTCTCCCCTTGCTATCTCTCCCCAGCTCCCCACCCCCCACCGTCCTATTTCCCCCCAACCGACCCCAGTGTGTAGTGCTCCCCTCCCTGTGTCCATGTGTTCTCATTGTTCAACACCCACCTATGAGTGAGAACATGCGGTGTCTGATCTTCTGCTCTTCTGTCAGTTTGCTGAAAATGATGGTTTCCAGGTTCATTCATGTCCCTACAAAGGACCCAAACTCATCATTTTTGATGGCTGCATAATATTCCATAGTGTATATGTGCCACATTTTCCCTATCCAGTCTATTGTCAATGGGCATTTGGGTTGGTTCCAGGTCTTTGCTATTGTAAACAGTGCTGCAATGAACATTCGTGTGCACGTGTCCTTATAGTAGAACGATTTGTAATCCTTTGGATATATACCCAGTAATGGGATTGCTGGGTCAAATGGAATTTCTTATTTCTAGGTCCTTGAGGAATCGCCACACTGCCTTGCACAATGGTTGAACTAATTTACACTCCCACCAACAGTGTAAAAGTGTTCCTATTTCTCCACATCCTCTCCAGCATCTGTTGTCTCCAGATTTTTTAATGATCGCCATTCTAACTGGCGTGAGATGGTATCTCAATGTTGTTTTGAACCATCATCAGAGATTATTACAAACAACTCTATGCACACAAAATAATAAACCTGGAAGAAATGGATAAATTCCTGGACACTTGCCTCCTCCCAAGGCTAAACCAGGAAGAAGCCGAAACCCTGAACAGACCCATAACAAGGTCTGAAGTTGAGGCAGCAATTAAGAGCTTACCACCCAAAAAAAGCCCAGGTCCAGACGGGTTCACAGCTGAATTCTACCAGACATACAAAGAGGAGCTGGTACCATTCCTTCTGAAACTGTTCCAAACAATACAAAAAGAGGGAATTCTTCCCAAATCATTTTATGACACTAAAATCATCCTGATTCCAAAACCTGGCAGAGACTCAGCAAGAAAAGAAAACTTCAGGCCAATATCCATGATGAACATACATGCAAAAATCTTCAATAAAATACTGACAAGTCGATTGCAACAGCACATCAAAAAGCTTATCCACCATGATCAAGTAGGCTTCATCCCGGGGATGCAAGGCTGGTTCAACATACGCAAGTCTATAAACGTAATTCACCACATAAACAGAACCAAAGACAAAAACTACATGATTATCTCAATTGATGCAGAGAAGGCCTTTGACAAAATTCAACAGCCCTTTATGCTAAAAACCCTCAATAAGCTAGGTATTGATGGAACGTATCTCAAAATAATAAAACCTATTTATGACAAACCAACAGCCAATATCATAACGAATGGGCAAAAACTGGAAGCATTCCCCTTGAAATGTGGCACCAGACAAGGATGCCCTCTCTCACCACTGCTATTCAATATAGTATTAGAAGTTCTAGCCAGAGCAATCAGGCAAGAAAAAGAAATAAAGGGTATTCAAATAGGAAAGGAGGAAGTCAAATTGTCTCTATTTGCAGACGACATGATTGTATATCTAGAAGACCCCATTGTCTCAGCCCCAAACCTCCTGAAACTGATAAGCAAGTTCAGCAAAGTCTCAGGATACAAAATCAATGCGCAAAAATCACATGCATTCCTATACACCAATAACGGACTTAGAGCCAAATCAAGAACAAACTGCCATTCGCAATTGCCACAAAGAGAATAAAATACCTAGGAATACAACTAACAAGGAATGTAAAGGACCTCTTCAAGGAGAACTACAAGCCACTGCTCAACGAAATAAGAGAGGACACAAACAGATGGAGAAACATTCCATGTTCATGGTTAGGAAGAATCAATATTGTGAAAATGGCCATACTGCCCAAAGTAATTTACAGATTCAATGCTATCCCCATCAAGCTACCAATGACCTTCTTCGCAGAACTGGAAAAAACCACCTTAAACTTCATATGGAACCAAAAGAGAGCCCGCATAGCTAAGTCAATTCTAAGCAAAAAGAACGAAGCAGGGGACATCACACTACCGGACTTCAAACTATACTACAAGGCTACAGTAATCAAAATAGCATGGTACTGGTACCAAAACAGAGATATAGACCAATGGAACAGAACAGAGGTCTCGGAGGCAACACAACATATCTACAACCATCCGATCTTTGACAAACCAGACAAAAACAAGCAATGGGGAAAGGATTCCCTGTTCAATAAATGGTGTTGGGAAAGCTGGCTAGCCATGTGCAGAAAGCAGAAACTGGACTCCTTCCTGACGCCTTACACTAAAATTAACTCCAGATGGATTAAAGACTTAAACATAAGACCTAACACCATAAAAACCCTAGAAGAAAATCTAGGCAAAACCATTCAGGACATAGGTGTAGGCAAGGACTTCATGACCAAAACACCAAAAGCATTGACAACAAAAGCCAAAATAGACAAATGGGACCTAATCAAATTCCACAGCTTCTGCACAGCAAAAGAAACAATCATTAGAGTGAATCAGCAACCAACAGAATGGGAAAAAAATTTTTGCAGTTTACCCATCTGACAAAGGGCTTATATCCAGAATTTACAAAGAACTAGAACAGATTTACAAGAAAAAAACTAACAAGCCCATTCAAATGTGGGTAAAGGATATGAACAGACACTTTACAAAAGAAGATATACATGAGGCCAACAAACATATGAAAAAATGCTCATCATCACTGGTCATCAGAGAAATGAATATACAACTTTTTTAATCCATCCTCTGATTAATGAATATGTGGGTTGTTTCCAGGTTTTACTATTACAAATAAATCTATTACAGACATTCGTGTTTAAGTCTTTGGGAGAAAACATACATTAGGTTTTCTTCATAAGTTCTAAAAGAGGAATGGCTGGATCATATAATGTATGTTTAGCATTTTAAACAATTTCCAAACTTTTTTCTCATGTAGTTACTGTATTTCATAGTTCCACCAGCAATGCATGAGGATTCTAGTTACTCTATAACGTTTTCTACCTTTGGTGTGGCCAGTGATTTGAATTTTACCCACTCTGGTGTGTGTACTGGTATCTCCCTACAGTTTTAATTTTTATTTCCTTACTGACAATGTTAAGCATGTATTCATGTGCTTATTTTTCATTCATTTTTTGGTTGCTTATTGATGGATCAATTGATTTTTTGCTGGTGTACTTTTATGAGTATTCTTGAGCTATTCTCCCCATCCTTTGTGTTTCTAATTCCTATAAATACATGCTCCAGTCTAGTACTGGCATTTTGCTAATTTCCAAATATGCATTTAAAGTCACTTGTTCCAATGTTACATATTTTTAATGTTCCAATTAGTTTTTAAACAATATTAACCATTTATTTTATATTTACTTTTTAATAGTGCAATGTTTTTCATTTTACAAAGTAGCTTCATTTGGACTTATTTCTGTTGAATCTTGAACTTGGTATCATAGCTCCTCATAATGAAAGCCCATGTTCCTTGAAGACTGATAAGGGAGAAAAAATTTGAGACTGATTTTAAGGTCTGTTTCTCTAGAATGTTGCAATTTGCTTCTACCAGTTGCCTGGCATACTGTCAACCTGGAAACATGGTTAATGATGTCTTCTGGATGAAGATTTAAGAATTAGATTGGATCAGAATTTCAGCTTTAAGATTACATGAAGGATAGCATGTGGTTATGAATTATGAGTGTATAGCCAACAATAAAAGTAAGCTGAACAAGTTTCCTTACCTTTATTTTTTTATTTTTTGGTGACCCTTGTGTTTTGATTTTCCTTTTCACGTGGTTATTCATGGTTCTGGCTTTCTGTAAGCTTTATATATTTCCCAGATTTCTGTCTCCTGCCTTGTATGATTAAATCAAATTAAATATCTGGATTATTGGTCACCTAGTTTTACTTTTGCTTGTATATACAACCTAAAATATTTTTCATGACTTATAAGTCTCTGATATCTAATTTTTTTCAGGCTAAATTTTGCATGGTGGCAAAATACATAATCTTCTGCGTGGTTTAATATTGAAATTTGAATAGTGAAATAATAAAACTGTTTCACTCGTCTAAACATGTTTAACAGAACCTAAGTGAACGAATACCCATGATTATCTAAGTGAAACCATATTATAATGTTATGTTTTAGCATTCATAAATCTTACATTATTTTCTATGTTGAGCAAGAAGGTTCTATGTGTAGCCTCATCTGTTGTGCAAAGATTCCACATTCTATTGTGCCAATTAACAATTATATTTTCTTTGGGGAAAGATAACAAGGCCAGAGACAACAAGAAAGAAGACATGGGCTCCTGTCTACCTATTGTCCCGTTGAGAGGACAACATGCTCTGCTATACATGCTGTATGGGGTTGTATATCAGTGGATGGGCAGTCTCTCCTATTTTTCTCTTTTCTTGCAGGGAAAGATGTGAGGTCAGCCTTATCAGTGAAGAGTCACATAGATTACTTTCACACCTGCAAATCTGGATTTGAATGCCAGGATTTTATGAATACCTGGCATACCAGCTGCTCATTACCTGGAAGTCTTGGAGCCAGTAGAAAATTACAGATCCCTCTAAAGGGTTGGAAAAGCCACTGGTCTTGTTGGAAACTTATTTTTGGTGCAGCCTTCCCTTCTGAGGAAAGAAGAAAAAAACAATCTCATTAGCTCATATCTAAGCAATGAAAAAGGAGTGTGAAACGTTGGATCATTTTTGTCAAGTTTGTATCTTCCTTCACAAACTCATATTTGCATGGTATTTCCTATATATAAATTTATCCTATTGTACAGTTTTTATGCATGAACAATTTTGTGGCTCACTGTAACATGTTTCTCTTCAACTAAATTATATTTATAACTCAAAATTGATCTTTCAATTCCTATAAAGCTTTAAATGTTAACATAATTCCCTTATATTGAATTACTATACAATTATTAATAGTACACAATTGATTAAAACATGAAAAATAAATTTTACTGGAAATATATTCTTTAATGAAATGAATGGGCCTTTGAAAAATTAATTCATGTACTCACAGATGAATATGAGTTATTGCCAGAATAAAGCAATATTCAAGGGAAAGAGTATATGTGGGCCACCAATATATTCAAGACTTACATAATGTGAATTAATGTTGTTGTTAAGTTCATTATTTATAGTAGCATCCTCAATATATTCCAATCATTAATATAATGCCAGTAAGTATATGAATTGCATAAATAATTAAGCACACAATTTGTTGAGCAGGGATAGTGAGCAGACTGTCACCCAAGAAAAAGATGGATAAGAATTTTTCAGTGTCCAATAATCTATTGCCAAAGTTTAAAAAAAAGTTCCTCTCCTACATCTGAATAAATGCTTAAATTAAAGGTATAAATTTGGTATGTCAGAAGAAAAAACATTTATCTTCTATTTGAAATCAGGCAAAGTATGCAGTTGAGATTCTTTAATTACAGAGATTATACAAACATAATTATTTTGGATAATCCTTTTAAAATATTAGCTTTGGATCTTTTATTTCTTTTTTCTTTCATTTTTTAATTTCTTCCTTTTTTTAACACTTCAGAAATTTCATTTACACTCCTGGACAATGTAATACAATACAATTCAGATGAGTTAAAACTTTTTGATGTTCTTTTTCCTTTTTTTAAAAGTGAGAGAATTGTATTGGGGAAAGATGAGATGTATTGAACTTCAGGAAACTATAATTTCCACAAAGCAGGAAAGATGGAGGCAGATATTTGATTTAATAAATCTGAGAAAATTATATGGACTTGAACTTGCTGGCACTTACTTTTTATTCAAGAACTAAAAGTGTATTTAAATGATGTAAGCATCATAGTATTACAGACCAATTAAACTTTACAGTTTTGATAGGACCTTACAGTGGGTAAATGGAATCACCTAAAGTTGTATATATTTCTGTTAGAATCTTGAGGTTAGAGGGAAATGGGATCTATTTATGCTGAATCTGCCCCTGGACAATGGTACCTCTCTGCTTCTGATAAAATGATATATCCCTGCATCAATCAGTTAGGAAACTACCTCATGTTTTAAAAATATATGTGTTGGCAGAGGCTTAGGGCATGGCATGTTCCCTTCTCCCAATCATATCCCATCTGAAAAGATTCAGGAGCCAACAGCCATTCCTGAGCAATGGAGTGTGTTGATTAAAACGGCATGCTAGAATTACTATGGAAACAGATTTTAGGCTGCATTGAACAATCAGAGAGATTAAAGTTAGAAAAATAAATAAGAAATTTATTCTCATGAAGCATGTACTTTGACTAAGAGCAGGCAGTGAGAATTAAAACGATATTGTGAATAAAATGCATTAGAATTAATCTAAGTTGGCTTTGTCACACAAAGAAAAATGAGGAGGAAAATCCTAAGAGAAAACACCAATAAATTAGATCTAATAGAATATCTGTAGAAAAAGTGCTAAAGGAGAATAAGGGGGTAGTTGAGGGGACGTCAAATTTCAATCATATATAAACTCATTTATAAATTCAAGAAATACTTAATAAATGCCTAATTCATACCCAACACATATCTCTTGATAGAAGATACAATCTTGATTATAAAATAAAAATAAAAATGTCTTGCTTTTATTATGTTTACATTATGGTTGAAGGAACAGATAATAGGCAATCATATGTAAGTCAGGTGGTGATGAATGAAGTGACACAGGTGAGAGAGTGATAAGAAAACACAGTATAAATGTCTAAAACCTTTTACAGTTTCCTTAAATCCTTTAACATGTTTTAAAATAATTTGGTTTAAAACTCTAGAGCTGGTTTAAAATTGAGAAAGACCAAAGGTAATTAAGAATTTTAGTTTTTAAATGAATTAATATGTAACATAAGCCTCCTGACAATGGTACTGCTTCAGGCCGATGAAACCCTCCATTATATCTGCTTCCTTGGGTCACTAATCTCAATATTATGTTTTGGAAACTTGTATATCCTCTTTAGCCTGTTCTAGTGGTCTCAATCATCTTGGAGCTTGGTGCCTCAAAGAGTTTTGTGTTGCGTATCCTATCTGTGATCCAGATCATCTTCATTTTCCTTTATATAACAGTTACTGTGTATTTGCCAATCTAGGGAAAAGTCAGGAAATGTGATTCCCTGCAAGCCACTTATATATTTATAAACTTGGACAAATCCTTTAAATCCAATGAATCTATTTTATCTACAATAAAATGAGTATAATAATATGTAACAACAGCTATTGAAATATTTATATGAGAGCCTATATTGTAAAGTGTTTTGTAAACTGCAAAATTCAATGTAAATAAAAAGGATTGTTATGTTTTACCATATTAACTCACAGTAGCTTGCAAGCTATTTTTAACATTAATGCAGTTTTCTTTTCTTCACATCTTCAGTCTCCTGCTTTCTTTTAAATTTCTTAACATATCAGATTATAGGAGATATAGTAATACCTATATCTATAGATATTTTATATTAACATTTTACTCTAATAGCTTCTTTTTTAAAAAAGTCTAGTCTTTTAACAGGAATTCTGAAGTTCCTATCCTCTCCTACCAAACTCCTTCTATCTCACGGAAATCCAAGAATCTATTCACAGCGACAGACCACTCTCCTTGCATGCATATATGATTTCAAATGCTGCTGAACTGCAAGGGGCTGACTTTGCAGCCTTATTATTTGTGTCAGTTTTAAGTATCTTCTCCACATTCTTTCCACGAACAGCATGTGGCTTTGCATGGCCTATTCAGTAAATACTCATAATTATTCCACTGAGCTCTAGTGACGATGACGAATATGTGTGTTACTGGAGATAAATTGTGCAATCTGCAAGGAAAACAAAGATGAGTCTTTGCTTGAATATTTTCACTCATTTTGTGATGGAGGCAGATGCTTTACTCCACACAGAAGCAGGGTATTGCTTCGGGAAAGGGATGCTAAGTGCATCACATACTTTTCTTCTTCCATATGTTTCATGTCTGATTAGCATGCCTTCCACAATTTTTCTGATATATGGATGTAACTATTTTCCATAGAAAGATATAAGAATAAGGTAATGAATACTAAGTGTTTTTTCTTACCAAAATCAAAAACTAAAGTAAGTCTGAAAATTGCATGATATAAAATTTAACTATTTTAATATCTTTTGATTAAATATTAGAGGTTGCTTTCTTTTGTGTTCTGACAAAATACGTGTTTAGTCAAAGGCAAGAGCTCAAGTAATAGCAGCTGCCAATAAAAGGTTTTTATTTTTTTGGTTTGTTTTTATTTGGCTGTGTGTGTGCCTGTGTTTAAACTTTCCCTTTGCTGATCATTACCCTCAAAACTAATAGACAAAATCATAAAAGCCTCTTCCTTCTAAGTTTACAGTGGAACAAAATTGTAGAAAAGAGCTCCCAGGAAGATAGAATTACTACTGTCAAAGAAAACCACATGCCCAATTACAGTATTTCATGTATCTGAACACATGTAAATATGAAGTGTGACCTGTATTCATTTGTTCATCAGAGCTGAAAATATACTAGGAATTTATTTTCCACGAGAAAATGGTTCTTTATGAGAAAAAGAATATAAGAGCTTTAATGTGGTTTTACTACTGCCATTGTTGTCCTGGTAGATTTTTATATTTTTCTTTTGAACCAGAAAGAAACCATCACATCACAAAAGCAAGGACAAGCTTTTATACAAGCTTGAGGTCTGACTCAGTAGAATGCTACACACAATAACAAAAGGTCTATGTACGCTGAATCCACAGGTTCACAAGAAGGAAAAAGGAAAGCAATAAGTATGCCATCTCTTTTGAAAAATATCCTTTGGATCCAAAGAAGTGTCTTCATAAGCCATCAAGAATACATTCAGGCACAGTGTAATAATGCCTAATCTTTACAACTTGTTTCAGTTTATAAAAATGACTGCAATCACATTTTGTTCCTGAAACTTCCAAAAAGCCTTTAAACTTCTACTTTATTTTAATACTCACCAGCTACCCACCTAAATGATTTCAGTTAATCCCAGTTATAATATGCAGGATAGTTTGAGGGGAAGTAGAGAGAAAATTTTGAACTAAAGGACACTTTATGTTAAAAGCCCAGTATGATTATCTTTTTATAAAGAATCTTGAAATAGAACAACAAATAATTTTCCTCACCAAGCTCCTCTACATATTGCTTTATTTTCCTTTGGGATCTCTTTTGCTAGGTCAAAGGAAAGAAAATAGGGTACCTTTGAAGGCATATGAAGATAATGTAGACGAAGGAAATGATGATGAGGAAGAAAGAGTGGCACATCCACAGAGTTCTTGGCTCTCGCCAGCCAGCAGTCTTTGCTCAGGGTTTTTCTGGGGGTGTTCAGGGCTATTTTTAGATATCCTTTGGTGACTTCTTGCAGACTGTTGAAGCCCTGCTCTCATAAAGCAATGGTGGTTGTGAGCCACAGAGATGCCATTGCCAATTCCCCTTCCTGTGTTTCATCTTTTACTTTTGACCTTAAAGTTAATCCTCCGAGAGCTAATATTTGTATTGACAAATGAAGCATAATGAGCCCTGAAAGAGCAAAGCCACTAACAGTTCATTCATTAAGCAGTTGTGGCCACTCTTTTAAATTAGAAGATTTTCTTATTTCCTAAAAGAACTCACAGGTGATTTAATTTTTTGTTTGTTTCTTTGTTTGCATACATGCAGAAAAAGAAGCCTCCTTCAGCTCTTGGGCGCAGTGTGCCAGAAGATATTTCTTTGAAACCCAGGGACAATGCATGGAGACATTTTGTATAGTAGAAGAACCAAAGTGTAAATGTTCCATTAAAAAAACCCACAATAAACATTCTGATTCTACTCTTGCGGTTATTTTGAAATATACAATAAACTATTGTTAACTATAGTCCCATTATTTTGCTAGTGAACACTCAGTGTTATTCCTAACACCAAAAATTGATAAATGCTTAGGGTGATGGATATTCCCAGGGCCCCGATTTGATCATGACACATTATATACCTGTATCAAAATTTTACATGTACTGCATAAATACGTACAATTATTACGTACGTATTTATGCAGTACATGTAAAATCATTAAAATCAGAAAAGAAACCTGCAACAAATACATTTTGTGTGAACAGAAATGTCTCATAGTATAGGAGAAAATGTTTGCTCTTTTTATTTTTCACTTAGGTATCATTGCTCAATTTCTTCCAAAATTTATTTAGGTCAATTTGTAAAAAGACCCAAATGATGTGGAACATGTCATAAGATGAGTTCCCTAGAAACAGATTCTGAGATGAGTATTCATGTGAAAGTGATATGTTAGAATGTGTTCTCAAGAACACACAGTAGCAAAGAAGGGAGATGGTGCCAAAACAATAAGGCCGTATAAGAGTGTTGAGTCAAGCAGAGTCTATAAGTAAGTTGTCTATTCCATGTGTATTCAAACTCCATCTGATTCTCTTTCCTAATGGTATTAAAAAGAGGACACATTTGTAGATCAATTTGCATACTAAGTGCCAGAGGTCATGTTGATCTGTTCTAGTAAAGACACACATCTGAATCAGCCATGTGAGTAAATGGCCGTAGAATGCTTTGGGAAAAGGTAGGAAGAATTGCTGCCATATACATTTGCCATTGTGTTATAGTGGCCTTCCTACTCTTCCTACTCTCCTTTAATGTATGAACTCTATTTCTTGGAACTACCTAGGGGTTGGTGCCCTTTGTTGGTATTACAGTAATTTAGTGTCCCTTTTCTTTAAAGGTTTATTGCTACCACTTAGCCTCTGCTATTCTGAAACCTTGTTATAATCATTATCACTAGGCAGCCCAGTTCCATAAATGCAACCTCTATCATTAACCTTAATATATAAGAACAGTTCACACTGAACATCTTTGCAATCACCACGCCCTCACCATCAAAGTCTTTTTATAATCTTAGTGAAGGTAGTCTCGTCTGAGCCTTATTAGAGAAAAAAGACAGCTGAGGGAGGAGACTGAGGTTATTGGGTCTTTTATAATTGATTCTTCTAGAATATCCACCTCTCTTATGCCACCTTTATATCCCCTCCACAACACTCGGATAGGGCATTTCTGGCACAACCGCTTCATTTAATATGAGCCATCAGTTTTTCCAAGCTTTGAAAACTCTAATAGCATATTATGAGTAGATCAATAATTTAAATCATAGACTTGGTGTTTATAGTAGCAGAACTACAAAAAGGGCTAAATTCACAGCCTCAGCAAGTCTCCTACACAAAAATTACAGGGAATAAGTAGGACTCCGATACTTAAAATAGAATGAATCTGGGTAGATTCAATGAAGAACACTGAGCCCTCTTGATCAACTAGAATAGCTGGCTGTAGGATAGCATCATTCCTATTCTGAGAATCATGCAGAAGATTCAACTGTGGCAGATGCCTTGCAACTGATAATTTCCTTTCTCAAGAGCTAACATCTGCTCCTCCTGGCTATTAATCTAATAACTAGGTCAAGTTTTGCAAAAGTGTGTTGAAAATGATAGGTCTTGTTAAAGGAATAAAGGAATTATTGTCTGAAAGAGCTATATGACCTGATATGTGATAGAAAGAATAATAGAATGCCTGAGAACAGCTCTTAAGAGCTGTTTAACTTATAGAGGAGTAGGGAAATAGGGAAGTGGGCAAGAATGGCTGCGTTGTCAAACAAATTCCCACTAAAGTTAACTTTGGCTCTGTTTGAGAAAGGGCCTATGGAAACAGATTTCATCTCCAAATTGTCTTTTCCTACACTATACCCTCAAGCATTGGCTAAAAGCCTAGGAATATGTAAATTTCCTGGCAAGTTTGGCTCTCTGTGGGCCAAGGTAAAGTGGTTTCTAGTAGCCTGACAGAAATAATGATGATGGTTTTTTAAATGAAATCACCATTGAGCATCATACATAAAAATGTTGTAGGGATTCAAGGGTCCATGTGCAAAGCACTGAAGAGCAGTGACAGTATCTACCACAGTGCCATTTTTATTCTGCTTCGTGGTTTATGTAGAAAATTACCCTTGCATTCAGAATGAGGTAAATTTCCATTACATGTTGCAAGGCATGATCATAGGAATAATAAATACACTGTCAATTGGTTCCAAAGGTAATATTAATAGTTTTTATCCATTTTCAATAGAATATGCATGTATGCGGGTTTTTTATGGGTATATATTGATTAACGCACTCTTGATTTAGAAGCCAAGTGTCAGTGGTGATTAGGACAAAGAGCTAAGTATGGTATACAAACTTTGCCTTGTAGTAGATAATTGTGTTCTTCAACGTGAAGCCTTAACATACAATTATGGCCACCTTAATTCTATGTATCAGCCTATTTAGTACCTGACTTTCTGAGAAAACTAGATGAGGAACGAGGGTAGGCAAAGGTAGGGGGAAGTTTCTTCAGGAGAAATTTAAAAAGGTAAATAAGCAATTAAATTAGGAGAAATAAAGGCCAGTAGAATAAAAACTATTTCTTGTTAAATATTTAACCAAATACACATTTTGTAGAAAATCAAAATATTCTTTCAACAGGGTATAAACAGTTTTGTAAACTTCCTGAAATTTATACTTAATCACTATTCTTTTGATGGACACTATAATAAGCATACATTTTCTAAAATTACATTATAGATCCATTTATTTTATTTTATATCCAACTACAAATTTTATTTTGATCAATTTATTTTAGACATAAAATTAACTAAAGCTCATGAAAAAACAAAAGGAGAAAAATATGAATGGAATAAGAAGTTGCAGTAAACAGAGGAAGTTGTTAAATCCACAGGACAAATAAAATGCTCTAGTTATTATGTAAATAAACACAGTTAATTTTAAACAACAAACATTAGTAAATATTAGATCATTGTAAAGCAATTGTATATAGCTCTTCCCTTTGGCCACCTACTTTGGCCAAAGAAATGTGGGTAGAGGAAACATTCTACTGTATCTGAACCAGGACTTTAAGAGATGATGCTTGTCTCCATTCACTCTGTTGTGCTCCTGCCATTTGCCCTCAGAAGAACATGTACCTGGTAGCTTCAGGTCCAAAGAAAATGAAGAGACCCAGAGAACAGAGCAGAATATCTTTCAGCAAGCTCAGCTGAGTCTTAAGCTGAAACAGATCTGCCCCAACTGATAGACAGATACACAAATAATTTTTTTAAACGACAAACAAAAAACAACAACAACAAAAAACACTAATACAATAAACCATTCCCTAAGTCTGGATATTCTACCTTACTTACATCCCAATGTGTATTGTAACACTAAAACAATACATAAAGTCTTTCTTGAAGAGGCTTTGGTACCTCAGAAGCATATCTATTAGGGTAAGAAACATTGGGATCTCAGTGAAAATAATCCATTGTTTTCCAGTTCTGCCTTGTAAGAACCCAAATAAAGACTGGCTTTGAACAACATTCTACATCTCTGGACCCTAAATGAAATACTAGAGAAGATGATCTCTAAAATTCCTTTAATTACAATATTTTCTGATTATTTGCATTATGATCCTTGATAAGATCTGCTATCTGCCTGTGTGACTGGTACAAAGTCTAAGCTCTAAGGCAGGATGCTAACTACAAGAACTCCAATCCCCTTTCCATCTATGCCATTGACTCTATTTCACTTGAGCTAATCGTAAGTATGTATGTATGTCAACAACTCAGTGGTGATTTGCCCCGTGCTGAAGACAAGATTGCAAGTCAGCAGAATAACACAGGCAAGTTGGCAAGAGTGAGCAAGTTGCCACTCTATACAAATGTGAAGAGATGTACAGGTAAGTTATGAAAATTGGTTCTGCTGACATCTGTAGAGGAAATCATACTAAGGATGGGTGGTGCTAAACATGTGCTATGCTTACAGAATTCCTGGTGTACTTTCAATTCATCTGGGGAGTAGACCTGACCAACTAAATATGTTTGGGATAAAGTGCAAAGATGAACTGTATGTGATTGTGATGCACTATCCTATACTCTAAACACCCTGTAAATACCCTTCTCCCCAACTCTGTCATCAAGAGAACTCAATTTTTATGTGATTTTCTTCAACTAGATTATGGCTTGAAGGGTGTCAGAAAGCCTCTTTCTCAAACTATCTCTCTCACTAGCTAACAAAATATTTCACATGACACCATTAGTTTATTTCTCAACCTTCTCTGTACGTCACTTCTGGACAGATGACATATTGCATCATTTTGTAGCTTTTGGTGTATTAGTGGATATAACAGTGCATATTCTCAATACATAGCATATTCGTGAGGATTTTCTTCTTTTGCCTTTGTCCCCCAAAATATATGATTGTGCCCTAGTGACTACTAAATGAAGTCAAATCATTCTGTCTTCCCTTAATCTATGTTTAATTCCACTTCTCCAGTTTATAACCAATCACCCTTTATATCCAACCATCTTCCTATATTTATTCATTCTTGATTCAAATCAGATGTGGTTATGAGATTATAATTTACATTCTAAAATACATATTTTCTTATTTTATGTATAGAGGTGTGCTCAAGTGATTCACTTACAAGAGAGCATGTTAGGCAGTATTCATTATTATTAATAAAAATAAATCCCAAAAGGGAAAATAAAGTGAAGGGTTATACTTTTTATTAGAGTGATAAGAGAAAAATATTGGAGTTAAGTGGTATTTGATATAAATATTCTAGGAGTTCTACTGTGAAGGAAATACACGGACTAAGGAGATTTAAGATGAGGGAAGGAGATGCACTTTGTTTTTATTTTTCTTAAAGATGGGGCAAATAATATGTTTGCATGCTAAATTAGGATTATTCATCATAGAAGTAAAATTTTGAGTAAAAATTTGAGATTCGTGAAGTTGTGAGCCATATGTTTATTGCAGAGTACATTCCAGGCAGAAATAGCCCAAATTGGAAAGGCTCTACGGTGGGAACCAGGCTTCTGTTTTTACAGTTTGAGATGGAGTGGGTGCACAAGGGAGAAAGTATGGAGATTAGGTCAGAGAGATGATGAGCAAGGTAACAAAGGACCTTGAAGGGCATTGTAAATAATTTACTTTTGCTCCAAATAAGATGGGAAATCTTGGAGAGTTTTAAACTAGAGAATGATGCAATCTGACTCAAATTATAACAAGATCATTTTGGCCATTGTAGCAGTAATTGACCTACAAAGGAAGGGGCAGGTGGGAGAGAAGTTGGGAGGATATTGCTATAATCCAAGTGAGAGATAACGGTGGCATGGGTAGCAGAGTTATTGAGAATTTCTCTGATTCTACACAGACTTTGAAGCTAAACCCAAAAGTTTTCTGTCATTCTAGATATAATTTGTAAATAAAGAGAGTAGTGAAAGACAAGAACTTGGTCTAAACAACCTGAACAAAGTTTCCATTAATTAACATGAAGACATTAAGTATAATAGGCAGGGAGGGAGATATCAGGCGTTCAGTTTTGAATATGTTACATTTGAGATGCCGTATCTTCCATATTAAAGTGTAGAATAAGGTTGAAATGAAAGACTATAATTCAGCATAGAAATTTAGGCTATGACTATGAATTTGTGAGCTGTGACTCCATAAATGACATTCAAAGGCATAGATTGAATGAGATCACCAAAAGAATGAGTATATAGATGAAGCAAAAAGCGTTGACATAAAGACAAAGCTGATGACAAATCAACGAGACGAGGAATAATTAATTACTGCTGAATGTAACAACATGGAAGTCATCAGTAACATTGTTAAACAGTTTTGATGCAGTAGTGGGGTCCAAAGTCTGATTTTAAAAGGTTGAAAATTAGAGGACTGAGTCTAAAGAAGGTGAGTACACAAAATATTCTACGAGTTCTGCTGTAAAGAAAACACATGGACTAAGGAGGTTTAAGATGAGGAGAGGAGGT
This sequence comes from Sapajus apella, assembly GCF_009761245.1. Classification (NCBI taxonomy): domain Eukaryota; kingdom Metazoa; phylum Chordata; class Mammalia; order Primates; family Cebidae; genus Sapajus; species Sapajus apella. Next base: position 29,253,168 of record NW_022436946.1, on the reverse strand, counting down.
GTGTTTTGTTTTTATTTTTCTTAAAGATGGGGCAAATAATATATTTGCATACTAAATTAGGATTATTCATCATAGAGGTAAAAATTGATACTGCAGGAGAGAGAGGAAATAATTAAAGGAACAATGTCTTAAAGAGGAGAAAATACATGGGATCTTGTAAATAAGTGAAGAGTTTGACCATGACTATGGCCACAAACATTTAATTCATAGTAATGAAAAGGAAAGCAGAATTTACAATATGAAATTGAGGTAGACAGGTGGATGTGGTAGTTCCTACAGCATGTGGGAATTATCTTCTCTATTTTCTCAGTAGAAGGGCAAACATATTTCTATAAGGGCTGGTGGCAATTCGAGATCAGAAGCATGAGAGGGCATATGCAGTAAGAGGAGAAAGAAAGTGAATCAAATGTAGTCTAATGCTTGGTAACATTAATGGTCCATGTGACATGACTGCACGTGAATTTAGAGTCAGATCAATCGGTATTGTTGTATGTTCCCACCCTCTTATTTCAAAATAACTTTGACTTTTTTCAAGCAAGTACAAGAAAATGAGAGAGGGACAAGTAAACAATAGAGTAGAAGGGTATGATTATAATGAATAACCATGAAATTTAAGCTGGAATAGTAAGGTGAGGAGGGAATTAAGGACTGGAGGGAAGTAAGGATAATGATAGGAACCATGACAGGTAGGTCCTAGGGAAGGAGAAGGATTGCTGTTATGGGATTGCAAAAGGGCATGAGATTAAAAAATTTGAGCTGCTAAACGAGGAGTGAAAGGCATAAATTGAAAGTATGAAGAGCTTGCAATTACTGGAAATGATTATATTTAAGGAGTGACCAAGGAATAATTAGCTAAGCAAAGGTGAAGAAGATGCTTATTGAAGAAGAGAAGGTTGAAAGAGTGAGGGCCTGGCATATCAGAACTATCATTTTGTAGATATTAATCACTAAGAATTACAACAGCAATACCAAAGAAGAGACAGTGACCAGGAGCAAAGAAATGAGGGGCAGTGCTTAGGACTTAATGCCACAAAGCAGAGTAGCATCAGCATAATCTGATGACATGAAAAGTGCTAGGTATAGATAGAAAAAAGCAAAAGAATGGTGGGAAGAAAGCAATAAAAAAAATCAGGAAAGGGATTTACCTGCCTCAAGGCCAAAGGGTGCAAGACAGAATAAGAAAACAACCTCATTTTGAGAGGACTCCAGAGAAAGCAGTGTCCATAAAGAAGAGTCAGTTCTCCCATAAGAGAAATATGGTCAAAGGATCATACAGAGGAGAGGTGGTGCATATGAGGGGTTTTATTGATAAGTGACAGTGATTTCCAGAAAATAAGTAAAGCTACATGAGTTGTGAAGAGATAGAGGAAAGGGTCATGAAAGGGACACAGGGAGTCAAATGGGCACTAAAGTCCCCATAGACAATGGAGTAACTGGGAAGATACTGGTTTGTTGCTATTTATATTCACCATAAAATAACTCTTAATAGTTTGTAGTAATTTTAACAATAGAGTTATTATATATTTTCCCTTAGTCTAATCCCTTTATTTTAATTTTTTAAAGCCTAAAACCCATCAGCTTTAACATATGTATCATTCTGGTGGAGGATATTAATAATAGGAGAGGCTATGCATGTGTTGGGCAAGCTATATTTGAGAAATCTTTGTATCTTTACTCAATTTTGCTATGACCTGAACTTCTCTAAAAACTTAGTGCATTAAAAGTGAGAAGAACCTGAAACCCAGAGCAAGATGAAATGCATTGTTTGGCATTTTTCAGGTGCAAATCAATGAAGCAGTGTGTCTTTTATGGGAAAATTCCTCTTAACACCATTTGCCTAGTCAAAATTAATCTGTGGTATGTAATTATCACAGAAATATATTTTCCCCACTTATCATGCTGATCACAATCCTTATTCTATTACAGTTATTGATGCTATATTTTACATGAGAGATAATGTTTATTGAGAAGAGAATTACATCCATTGTATCTCTGAAACATGGCAGATGACGAAATGTCTTTTAATTCTTTCAAGAAATGCATTTTTTTCTTTATTCTAAAAAAAGAAAAAAAGGTATAAATGTGCAGAACACGTGTGTTACATGGGTATATGTGTGCCACGGTGTATAGGTACCATATTTTCTTTATCCAGTCTATCAATGATGGGCATTTGGATTATTTCCATGGCTTTGCTATTATAAATAGTACTGCAATAAACATTGTGTGCATGTGTCTTTAGAGTAGAATAATTTATATTCCTTTGGGTATATATCCAATAGAGGGATTACTGAGTCAAATGGTATTTCTGGTTCTAGATCCTTGAGGAATCGCCATATCGTCTTCCACAATGGTTGAACTAATTCACATTCCCACCAACAGTGTAAAAGTGTTCATATTTCTCCACAGCCTCTCCAGCATCTATTGTTTCCTGACTTTTTAATAATTGCCATTCTAACTGGCATGAGATGGTGTCTCATTGTGGTTTTGATTTGCATTTTTCTGATGATCAGTGATATTGAGCTTTTTTTCCAATGTTTCTTGGCCATGTAAATGTCTTGTTTTGAGAATCATCTGTTCTTACTGTTCTTATTTTTGCCCACTTTTGATGGAGTTGTTTTTTTCTCGTTAAGTTCCTTGTAAATTCTGGATATTAGACCTTTGTCACATGGATAGACTGCAAATTTTTCTCCCATTCTGTAGGTTGCCTGTTTACTCTAATGCTAGTTTCTTTTGCTGTACAGAAGCAGCTCTTTATTTTCATTAGATCCCATTTGTGAATTTTGGCTTTTGTTGCAATTGCTTTTGGAGTTTTTGTCATAAAGTCTTTGCCCATGCCTATGTCCTGAATGGTATTGCCTAGGTTTTTGTCTAGGGTTTTTATGGTCTGGGGTTTTAAGTCAGTAATCCATATGGAATTAATTTTTGTGTGAAGTGTAAGGAAGGAATCCAGTTTCAGTTTTCTGCATTTGACTAGTCAGTTTTTCCAGTACCATTTTTTAAATAGGGAACACTTTCCCCATTGCTTGTTTTTGTCAGGTTTGTCAAAAATAAGAAGGTTGTAGATGTGAGGTGTTATTCCTGGGGTCTCTCTTCTGTTCCATTGATCTGTATCTCTGTTTTGGTGGCAGTACCATGCTCTTTTGGTTACTGTAGCCTTGTAGCATAGTTTGAAGTCAGGTAGTGTGATGTCTACAGTTTTGTTTTCACTGCTTAAGATTATCTTGGTAATACTGAGTCTTCTTTGGTTCTATATGAAATTTATAATAGTTTTTTTCTAATTCTGTGAAGAATGTCAATTCAATAGTTTGATGGGAATAGCATTGAATCTATAAATTATTTTGGGCAGCATGGTCATTTTCATGTATTAATTCTTCCTATCCATAATCATGGATTTTTTTTTTTTTTTCATTTGTGTGCTCCCTTATTTCCTTGAGCAGTGATTTGTAGTTTTCCTTGACAAGGTCCTTCACGCCATTGTTAGCTATATTCCTAGGGATTTTATTTTCTTTGTAGTGATTGTGAATGGAAGCTCATTCATGATTTGGCTCTCTATTTGTCTATTGTTGGTGTAAAGAAATGCTTGTGGTTTTTGTCCATTGATTTTGTATTCTGAGACTTTACTGAAGTTTCTTATCAGTTTAAGGAGTTTGGGGCCTGAGACAATGAGATTTTCTAAACACAAAATCATGTCATCTGCAAAGAGAGACAACTTGGCTTCTTCTTTTCCTATTTGAATACTATTTATTTCTTTCTCTTGCCTGATTGTCCTGGCCAGAACTTCCAATACTATGTTGAACAGGAGTGGTGAGAGAGGGTATGCTTGTCTTGCATTGGTTTTCAATGGGAATGCTTCCAGGTTTGGCCCATTCAATATGACATCAACTATGGGTTTGTCATAAATAGCTCTTATTATTTGGATGTATGTGCCATTAATACCTGGTTTATTGAGAGTCTTTAACATGAAGTAATGTTGAATTTTATCAATGGCATTTTCTGCATCTATTGAGATAATCATATGGTTTTTGTCTTTGGTTCTGTTTAAGTGATAGATTATGTTTATTACTGTGTATATGTTGAAGTAGCCTTGCATACCAGGGAAAAGGCAACTTGATCGTAGTGGGTGTTTTTTGATACGCTGCTGGATTCAGTTTGTCAGTATTTTATTGAGGATTTGTTCATGCATGTTCATCAGGGATATTGGCCTGAAGTGTTTCTTTTTTGTTGTTTCTCTTCCCAGTTTTAGTATCAGGATGATGCTGGCTTCATAAAATGAGTTAGGTAGAAGTCTCTCCTTTTCTTTTTTTTAATTTTTATTTATTTATTTATTTTAGACAGAGTCCTGCTCTGTCACCAGGTGCCAGGCTGGAGTGCAGTGGCACAATCTCGGCTCACTGCAACCTCCACCTCCTGGGTTCAAGCAATTCTTCTGCCTCAGCCTCCTGAGTAGCTGGGACTACAGACACACGTCACCATGCCCAGCTAAATTTTTATATTTTAGTAGTGGGGGGGTTCACCATGTTGACCAGGATGGTCTCAATCTCTTGACCTTGTGATCCGCCCGCCTTGGCCTCCCAAAGTGCTGGGATTACAGGTGTAAGCCACCGCGCCCAGCTCTCCTTTTCAATTGTTTAAAATAGTTTCAGAAGGAATGATACCAACTCCTCTTTGTGTTTCTGGTTGAACTCAGCTGTGAATCCATCTGGTCCTGGGCATTTTTTGGTTGGTATTCTATTAGTTACTGCCTCAATTTCAGAGCTTGTTATTGGTCTACTCAGGGATTCAACTTCTTCCTGGTTTAGCCTTGGTAGGGTGTATGCATCCAGGGATGTGTCGTTTCTTCTAGATGTTCTAGTTTATTTGCATAGAGATGCTTATAGTATTCTCTGATGGTAGTTTGTATTTCTGTAGGATCAGTGGTGATGCCCTTTTTATCATTTTTTATTGTGTCTCTGATTCTTCTCATTCTTCTTCATTATTGGTCTAGCTAGTAGTCTATTTTGTTATTTAAAAAAGGACTTCCTGGATTAGTTGATTTTTGGAGGCATTTTTGGGTCTCTATATCCTTCAATTTTTCTCTGATTTTTTTTTTTTGTCTTCTGCTAGCTTTGGATTAGTTTGCTCATGTCTCTTTAGCTCTTTTAATTGTAATGTTAAGCTGTCAATCTGAGATCTTTCTACCTTTCTGTTGTGGACATTTAGTGCTATACATTTCCCTCTTAACAGTCCTTTAGCTGTGTCCCAGAAATTCTGGTATGTTTTCTCTTAGTTCTCATTGATTTCAAGAACTTCTTTATTTCTGCCTTAATTTCATTATTTACCTAGGAATCATTTAGGAGCAGGTTGTTCAATCTCCATGAAATTGTGTGGTTTTGAGTGAGTTTCTTAATCCTGAGTTCTAATTTGATTGCACTGTAGTCTGAGAGACATACTGTTTGTTACGATTTCAGTTATTTTGCATTTGGTTAGGAGTGTTTTAATTCCTATTACGTGGTCAACTTTAAAATAAGTGCCAAGTGTTACTGAAAGGAATGTATATTCTGTTGATTTGGGGTAGAGAGTTCTGTAGATGTCTACTAGGTCCACTTGATCCAGAGCTGAGTTCTAGTCCTGAATATCCTTGCTACTTTTCTGTCTCACTGATCTGTCTAATACTGACAGTTATTGTGTGTGAGTCTGTAAGTCTCTACAAACTTGCTTTATGAATTTGTGTGCTGCTGTATTGGGTGCATATATATTTGAATAGTTAGCTCATCTTGTTGAATTGTTCCCTTTACCATTATGTTATGCCCTTCTTTGTCTTTTTTGGTCTTTGCTGTTTTAAAGTCTGTTTTGTTAGAGACTAAGATTGCAACCTCTACTTTTTTTTTTTTTCTTTCCATTTGCTTGGTACATTTTCCTCCATCCCTTTATTTTGAGCCTATGTGTGTCTTTGCGTGTAAGACAGGTCTCCTGAATACAACACACTGATGAGTCTTGAATCTTTATCCAATTTACCAGTCTATGTCTCTTAGTTAGGGCATTTAGCCCATTTACATTAAAGGTTAGTATCATTATATGTTAATTTGATCCTGTCATCATGATGCTATTTGGTTATTTTGCACAGTAGTTGATGCAGTTTCTTCATAGTGTTATTGGTCTTTAAATTTTGGTGTGCTTTTGCAGTGGCAGGTGCTGGTTTTTCCTCTCCATATTTAGTGCTTCTTTCAGGAGCTCTTGCAGGGCAGGCCTGGTGGTAATGAAATCCCTCAGCATTTACTTGTCTAAAGAGAATTTTATTTCTCCTTCAGTTATGAAGCTTAGTTTGGCTGGATATAAAACTCTGGGGTGAAAATTATTTTCTTTAAGAATGTTGAATATTAACCCTCAATCTCTTCTGGCTTTTAGAGTTTCTGCTGAGAGGTCTGCTGTCTGATGGTCTTTCCTTTGTATGTGACCTGGCCTTTCTCTCTGGCTGTCCTTAACAGTTTTTCCTTCATTTTGACCTTGGAGAATCTGAGGATTCTGTGTCTTGGGGTTGATTTCCCCATGGAGTATCTTAATGGTGTTCTCTGTGTTTGCTGAATTTGCATGTTGGCCTGTCTTGCTAGGTTGCGGAAGTTCTCCTGGATAATATCCTGAAATGTGTTTTCCAGCTTGTTTTCATTCTCTCCATCTCCTTGTGGTACACCAATCAATCAGAGGTTTGGTCTTTTTATGAAGTCCCATATTTCTTGGAGGCTTTGTTTATTCCTTTTCAGTCTTTTTCCTGTATTACTGTCTGCATGTCTTATTTCAGTAAGGTGGGTTTCAAACTCCAATATCCTTTCTTCTGCTTGGTTGATTCGGCTGTTGATACTTGTGTATGCTTCATGAAGTTCTCTTGCTGTGATTTTCAGCTCCATCAGGTTGTTTATGTTCCTCTGTAAACTGATTATTCTAGCTAGCAATTCCTCTAATCTTTTATCAAGCTTTTCAACTTCTTTGCATTGGGTTAGAACATGCTCCTTTAGCTCATCATGGTTTTTTGTTACTCATCTTCTAAAGCCTACTTCTGTCACTTTGTCCATCTGATTCTCCATCCAGTTCTGTGCCCCTGATGGAGAGACACTACAATCATTTGGAGAGAGGCACCCTGGCCTTTTGGGTTTTCAGCATTTTTTCACTGATTCTTTCTCATCTTCGTGAGTTTGTCTAGTTTTGGTCTTGGGCTACAGATCCTTGGAAAGCATTTTCATGGGTGGGTTTTTGTTATTGCTGATGCTGTTGTTGTCACTTTCTGCTTGTTTGCTTTTCTTTCAATAATGAGGTACTTCTTCTGTAGGGCTGCTGTAGTTTGCTGGGGGTTCACTTCAGATCCTATTTATCTGATTCACTCCTGTGCCTGGAGATGCCATTTAACGAGGCTGGAGTATAGGAAAAATGGGTGCCTCCTCCTTCTTCTGGGACCTCTGACTTTGAGGCACACCAACCTGATGCCCGGAGGATCGTTCCTGTAGAGGGTATCTGACAAACCCTGTTGGAGGGTCTTACCCAGCTGGGTGGCACAACCTGTTTAACAAAGCACTTTGTCCCTTGGTGGAAAGGATATGTTTTACTTGGGGAAAACCCACTCCTCTGGGCTACTTGGATCCCTTAAAACTACAAGAAGGAGAGGATAAGTCTGCTGGTCTAGAGAGACTGTGACCACCCCTCCCGCTAGTGGGTCAGGCCCAGGAAGATCCGAATTCTGTCCCTGAGCCTCTGGCTGGAGTTACTGGAGATACTGCAGGAAAGCCTTACCCACTGAGGAAGGATTGGTCAGGGTTAGGGCTAAAGAGGCACTCTGGCACAGGCACTCTGGCTTGTGGCCCACTGCCACAGACTATGTGTTGGGCTGTGGGGACACGTCTTGGTCCCAAGCCATCCAGCTTCCCTGGCTCCAGCAGCGGAAAAGCTCAGCCTGGAGCTATAGAAAAGGGTGCCACCATTCGCCTGCCCAGAGAGATTTGCATGTTAGGCAATGGGAGTCCCAGTGCTGGCTGCTGCTCCTCCCCAAGGAGCTCATACAGCTTAGACAGCAGGTAGCTACAGCCAGTGCTGTTCACCCCTACCCCAAGGAATTTGGTAGGCTTAAGCAGATACCAGCTGAGATACCCAGTGCGTGGGTCCGCAAGTGGGATCTTCCGATCTGTGGGTTGCCCGGTTCCATGGAAAAAGCACAGTTTCCCCTGCTGGGTAGCATGCTCACTCACCACCTCCTTTGGCTGGGGTAGGAGTTCCCCTTCCTGGTGTGGCGCTCAGGTGGGCTGCTGCTGCACCACACTGCTCTTCCTTCTCTCCATAGCTCTCGCCAGCCATCTAGTCAATTTTGATGAGAGAGCCTGGATACCCTGGTTGCCAGTGAACGATTCACACGTTTATGGTTTTTTTCCTATGAAAGGCTTCAATTATTGTTGATTTTAGTCAGCCATCTTAGATGCATATTTATTTAATGTGATTATTTATGTACCAATGGACAACTCATTAAGACAAAGAGCATGTATATTTTTATGTAAAAAGATTAAAAGTAGATATACATGGAAAGTACTGAAAAGACAAGTCAGTGGGAAAGCAGAGGTGACCTCACTGGGACTTTGTGAAATCAGGAGATAAATAAAACCATATGTTTCTAAGAAAAGGAGAGTAAAAATGCATTGTGAAGCAAAAAGAAAGAGAATAGGATAAAATATTAGGAAAAGGATGTCACATAAACCACTTGACTTTCACCAAAATTTTATCCTATTCTCCAGAGGAATCAACTTTCCCTAAACCCCTAGACCTGTAAGATGAAGATGTTTACACTGATTGAAGCTCTACTGAGACTGATTTAGTAATTCATGATGTTCTATTTAAGAACAAAACATTATATAACCTCTATTTCTGTTGGGATTGCTTGCATAGAGAAACATTAGATATTTATTTTCTATGCATATTCATGTAATATGTTATAATTAATATAATCAATAACTATCAAAGCAGAATATATATTAAAAATCACATTTACTGTGAAATATGTGTATTTCAGACAATCACTATAAACCCTGGGTATAAGTGTGCATGTGTACGTATTCATTAGTGTATGTGCATGCATATGTAAGGAAATATATCCAATAATAAAAACGTTTTTTTCTGTGTTGGAAAATTGTAAATGACTTTTTATCCTTTTCTTTTTCAATGTAAGGGGCAGAGAACTTCTGAATTCACTACAATGAATTTATTTTTACTATTAAAATCAGGGAAAGGAGCTATAAAATTAACATACAATAAAAACTTTAGTTTTACAGACAAGTTATTTGTTCTCATGTAGTCCGTTCTGTAGGACATAATACAATTTAGAGTTAACTGATGTTTTCTAATCTCATGTTTGATTATGAGGATATGTACGTAGTGGAAAATATTAGTGGTGAATTATGTAATTTGCTTGTTTATACCTAGGTGTTTTAATTAGTGATGAATGGGAGGAGATTTTATATTATTATCTGACAAAAGTATTTCCAGGGTATGAGAGAAGCTATGTAAGTTAAGAAAAATATGAATAAGACAACACTTAGAAACTGACTTACACAAATAGAGTTCTCTTCCTCTTCATTCTGTAAATCATAGGAATGTGGAAACTAGATATGACTTGCAAGATGGATAATGAGGAAAAGGGAGGATCTGTTGGAATAATAAGATTTTCCTTTCCGTCTTTCCCTTTAAATATTAATGTTCCTAAGGAGCATCTCCCAATGAAAGAACAGCTAAGGTCAGATTTTTATCAGTAAGATGGTGAGGCCAGTCAGTGTGTCCAAGATGAATAAGATTTTATCACACAAATGACCTTTTCTCCCTGTAGCAATATGAAAATTTCTTTTCTAGTTCTTTGGTGACAGGAAAATTCTAACTATATTGCTTAAAGAATGGAACAAAAAAGACTAAAGTTTAATTATACTGCTTTATTTTCTTTGCAGCTGTCTCTCATTAGTTAGTGAGCAGTGGGGAAAGTTATTTGCAATCTTTGACTCTCCTACCAATATAGTACTGTGCAAACTGTTAATTACAGTCTATCATAGGCCACAGAGTGGTGAAAAAGACACTTTTTTTTTTCTCTTGCAGAGGCCTGTGAGTAACTTTTCAATTTCTGTGTCTGAAGCTACCAAAAAGTTCAAGATACAGGTTATCTTTAATACAATAATACGCCACTAAGAATTGTGATATTTTCTAACTCAATCTCATCATCAGAGGTTGATTTTTTGGGCAGAAACATTTTCACATGTTCTTGGGCATCAAAAGCATGCTCCTGTTTGAAAGTTCCATAACAATGACAATTGCAAGAGCAGGTAAAATTTAACAGACATTGTTTAATGAAGTTTATGTATTAACATGTTCAAATCTCATAGTAAAAGTATAAAGTAGGTACTACTATTTACCCTCTTTAATATCTGAGGACCCTCTTTAATGTCTAAGGAAAGTGACACAAAGGAAAAAATATTTCCGCAGGGTTGCACAGTTAGGAAATACTAGCTCAAGAAATTGCACTCAAGTTTTCTAGCTTAGAGTTAATCCTCTTAACCAATATGCTGTACTGCCTCATTGCCTGTGGGGAAGTTTACGGAACTATAAAACATTCATGGGAATGGGGCCATAGTAAAAAAGAGTATAAAAAGGTAGAGATAGCACTTACTACACTACTGAACAGCCCATGGGGATCAATAATTTCTTATTGACTGCCTCTTGTCTCATTTAGTTCTAAAAGGAATTTGACTTTCCACAGAGAATGTTGTGATTTATCAGATTCCCATCACACACACCCACTGCAATGTGATAGAAAAAAGGCGAATGACTTAGCCCCGACTGTTTAGCTCTAAGTGCCTAAAGATTTTACCTTCCATTGTATCTCTGGCCGAAGTAGCACTAAGCAGATTCTGGAGTCTTGAGTGAAACATGAAGAAAAGAGACCTAAGTAGATGCTTTTCGCCACATTCCCCCAATGTTCTGGGACCAACGGGAGGCATAAAAGACCCGTTAAACAATTAAGGATACTTAGAATATTCTAAGCTAACAAAAGCTTATACGCCTTTCACACAGAACATGCCTCATAAATTTGCAGAAGCAAATGCAAAATGAAATTTTAAGGCCCAACTTTCAAAAAGTGTATAGAATTTCAAGAGAGTGAAAGCACAGCATCAAAGTAAACATAGGGCCCTTCTAAAAATGGGGCTTTGTACAGGTTGCACCTCCATGAAACTCGTCTGCCTCTCCTCAGCGTCTCAGTGGTAGCTTTCACTACTGTGCAGTGGCAGACCAGCCTCGCTCACTCAACTCTAATGCAACTTCTCCTCAGGTCCTGTTTGTTCCTACATTCTAATAACACAAGATTCAGCCTTCTCCCTGTGAAACTGTTATTTCTAAAACTGCGATCACAGAAATGTTCTTCATCCCATCCAAACATTCTGCATACCAAGTCAGACTTTGATTGTTCCTATTGGGAGCATATGGATGAAATGGGCTAGCAGCCCATGCCTTCCCTCCTCTCAGGCCCGACCTGTATAGGAGATGCTGAAAGAGAAGATAATCCAACCCTTTGCTGACCCACCTCCTTATCTTTCTTTTGGCTTCATAAAAATGTGTTTTCCAAATATTGTATAGAAAAATTGTGCTCAGGATTCCTTCCTTCACGAAAGGCTGAAGGATTAAGATAGCTCTATCTGTAATATTTCATTCTTCCACCTTGTCAGAAACTAGAAAGAATCCCTGTAAAGGTCAGATCTAGGAAATGCATTTTGAAAAGGAGAAAACTGTATAATCTTTTAACATATCTTCATTTTAATCTCTCTCATTTTGCTGTAAAAAGAGAGCTTTCCTAAGTTTTCTTTCTTGGGGCTGTCTATTTCTTAGTCACCTTTTAAATTCTTTTTTCTATTTCTTTTTGACAGCACTTCTGTAGAAAGTTTATTTTTTATTAGCTTTTAGGCCTCCAGTCATCATGCACTGTCAGAATCCTTTGGGGCATGTTGAACTTTTATTCCAGTGTTGTCTCTCGCTCCTGAAGCCTTATCACTATCATTTATTTGAAAGGCTGTCCCAGTTTAATATCTGAAGGTTAGTCTCTGATAGAATCTTTTAATCACATCAGCAGAGAACCCAACCGGTAGTGTTACTATTCAACTCTCATAATTATGGGTTTAATTAGCATGGTTAGATATACAGCAGAGAAACTTTGGCCATTGAAGAATATTCTTTAATAGTTTTTTAAATTCTTGCTTCCTTTGTAGTAACCTACCTGAATATGCTCATAATTAAATAGCTGCTGCCAACACAACAACTTTTAAAAATCCACCTTTGATTATTTGTACAAATATATGTATAAAGAATATAAATATACCTATGTACATTGTTATAGCAATTTTTCCACAACTTCACACCTGATTTCTACTGAGGAGCTTAGCATCAGAAGCATGTTGTATATTTTCCTTAGTAAATGGGTGCCACTTAAATAAGAAAATGCATTGAAAAATCCCACTAAGATTTCTCTCTTAGAAATATTATTGTGTGCTTCTTGCAGAATTTAAAAGTTATTTAAATTAAACAACTAAATTAATAACATAAATTAAACATTTATGTTATTACCCTGAGGGCAGTGTTAGTTTTTGAGGCCTATTAGCAGGGGAACACACAGACCTGGAAAGATATAAAAAAAATGCATTTTCTTTGTTGGCCTCCAATTAATTGCTGTAAAATAAACTCAGTGCTTTTGCCAGCTTGAACCCTCATGGAAGGGTAAGCAATCCAAACTCCAATCTCTTGAAGTGGTCACATATCTATTGCCAAGTTTCCTTTTAAAGTTCCCCAAACAAACACGTATGCCAATTAAGCAGTATAAATAAAGGAGGAACTTGTTGTGTCCTTGTGGCATTTTCTCATTAATTCTAGGAAATGACCCCGAGACTTCCCTCCCATTTTCATCCAAAAGTTTAAGTGGCATCTTGTCCCAAATGCCTCCGGTAAAAGTGCCAGGTTTACTTTCATCTTGGACTCTATACTCTTTGAATGAAGATGAGACCAAACAGTGCCCTTTGACATGGAAGATGCCTTTCTTCATAATGTCATCCATTAGATAAAGGTTTCAGGAAAGGTCAACTTTACCCCAGTGAAAAAGAAAATGCTGGCAATTCATGTAAAGCCACTTCTTTCTTCTTAGAAGTTCACTCATTTCAAAATTTGTTGCAATAATCTTCTCAAGAAATAGATATGAATGTCAAGTAATAGTATAGAGATTATATTCACAATCAAATGGCATGAATTAAAAGTATTTCATTTAAGTTTTGAAGTATAAAGAAGGAGAGCATTAAACAGGGTAGCAATAAATGCCTCCCACCCATCCATTCTGTATTAGTCCAAATTCAGGCCAGAAATAGCACACTTAAAATATTAATTGAAGATGTAATGAAACAACTATTTACCAAGGTGTGACCAAGAATAAGAGAACCAGTAAGATACTATAAAGTATAGAGTAACTAAGAACAGTGAGAAATCATGAGTACCTCTAGGTTCATAAGGGTAAAAAGATGGAATAGTGTACCCAGAGCTAATCAAAAGCTACAGCCAAAAGAAAGAGGTCTCATAATAAGAGCTCCAAAGGCAAGGAAAGAAACACAATCACTGTCAAACTATAACCAGTGGATAGGTGGGGGGATAACAAGAACCCAGATGTTATTTCCTCTCTTCCTGAGATCTCCTAATTGCACCTTCCCTCGACTAGACTAAAGGAGAAGCAAGAATGAGAGTAGCGTTAGAGATTAGTACTTATGGCCTCAAAAGAAGGCACAGAAGCATAGAAAATTGATCTGTAACAAAATGGAGCAAAACCAGAATATACACCACACACACACACACACACACACACACACACACACACACACACAATAATTTACCTTCTTTGAAATGGGACCTTATATCTCAACACACATACTTTTTTCCCCCACATCCTTGACATTTTTCAAATAGAAGTCTAGAAACCAAGGTCTGTCAATATAAGAATAGCTTGGATAAAAAATAATTTCATGGAAACAGACATTAAAAGTTTAAGCTGTTATCTCCACTTAAATAAAATCATACGTTAATAATTACATTATTTTTCCCTTCACGTTGCTGCTATTGAGATGTCCTTTGATGATTACAGATGTTGCCTTGATTTTAGCCCTCTGGCACATTAATCATATATTCTTACTTCATAGAAATATTGACTGAAGTTGGCCCCATACCAAAGATCCAACCTAGGACTTTTACTTGTATTCACCTTATAGTTCCTTGCTATGACACTCATACAAATGAGCAATTCAACTAATATGTTGTCTTTGTATCTTTGAGTGTTACAGTAATATAAAATAAGAAACAGCTGCACAGATCCCTATGCAGAACAATCCTACATTGTACAGATCTAAACATAAAAAACAAAACACACTATAATTCCTCTCAGATATTTCAAAAAGATAATTTCACCTTTATTTACTTTCAATAAGTGTATTGCTGTCTACAGGGTATATAATTGTTTTTTTGGAATTGGAATGCAATGCACAATTTCTGTTCTTAAGTTAATTAAAATTATAATAGAATCCAGACAATTGAGTAATCAATATAACACAAAATAATAATCCCCAAAATAGGAACAAAACTCACATTTTGGAGTTGTTACATATATCACCAGGTCTCTAAGTGATGTTTATTTAGCATGCATTCCTTTGAAAAAAAAAAAAAAACATCTTATCAATATGCTCTATGGCCTTAGTATGGAACAGTCTCCAGGTACCAAAGAAGTAAAATCAAATTGTCAACCTACTGATAATGCATTGATAAATCAGCACAGGCTTACAAAGTGAGACACAGAGGAAGAAAGACAATGAGAAATGCAGCAATCCAGAATCCTCTTTTCCTAGGAGTGATCAAACATTAGTACTACTGTTCAAATGTCAATTTGAGATTGATCTGTAGTGATTTTCATAATGACCATTATCTCATACAGAATATGTCTGCTATGTGAAACAACAAAAACATTAACCTCTTTTATTTGCACCTCAAATCCTGATTAATCCAGAAGAGCTTAAAAATATAGTTTTAAAAATATTTCCAGGATGTAGTACATTACAATCACCAATTTTAATTTTATGTTCTTATTTATTATACAGTGAAATTGAATCTTTTTTTTTTTTTTTTTTTTTTTTTGAGACGGAGTTTTGTTCTTGTTATTCAGGCTGGAGTGCAATGGCGCGATCTCGGCTCACCGCAACCTCCGCCTCCTGGGTTCAGGCAATTCTCCTGCCTCAGCCTCCTGAGTAGCTGGGACTACAGGCACGCGCCACCATGCCCAGCTAATTTTTTGTAGTTTTAGTAGAGACGGGGTTTCACCGTGTTGACCAGGATGGTCTTGATCTCTTGACCTCGTGATCCACCCGCCTCGGCCTCCCAAAGTGCTGGGATTACAGGCTTAAGCCACCACGCCCGGCCGAAATTGAATCTTTTTTGACACAATTCCAAAATCAGGACACCAAATGGCTCTATATCCCCTAAAATGACCTATATTAGCCATTTATGATCACAATCTTCCCTTCTTCCTTTACCCACTGGTATGTTCCCCATCAATATAATTTTATATATTCTAGAGTATCATATAAATCAAATTAAATCAAATCACACATGATATAGACATTTGAGACAGACTTCTTTCAGTTAATATAATGTTTTGAGATTTGTCCAAGTTGTTGCATGTATCAGTAGTTTATTGGAGGGTGTTTTGAGTTACTGTTGGCATTGTTGATTTTAATTGCTGAGTTGTGTTCTTTTGTATAGATGCACCATATTTTGTTTATTCATTCACCCTCTGAGAGAGACATTTTGGTTGTTTCCCATTCAGTGCAATTATGGAAGGAGCTGCTATATGCTTTTAAAGACAGTTTTTGGGTAAACGTAAGTTTTTATTCTTCCAGAATAAATAGCTAGAAGTGGTATTGCTGGGTCATATAGGGTAAATAGCTAGAAGTGGTGTTGCTGGGTCATGTACTAAATTATGCTTAAGTTACTGCCAAACTTTTTTCCAGAGTGGCTGTACCATTTTGCATTCTCACCATGAACACAGGATACATCTGTTTGCTCAGCATCATCTCTAGTATTTGTTATGGCTAGAATGTTTATATTTTATCCATTCTAAAAGATTTGGTTTTAATTTACATTTCCTAATGAATAATTATGTTGTATAGAAATGTTGTTATGTCTTCTTTAAATGGTTGGTTTATTTTTATCCATGAAATAATTTAGGCTGGTGATTTCTTTTCAGAAAGATTTTACAATTAAATTTCCATAATAATTATAGAATTTCTCTTTTATTCTGGTGAGTTTTGATTGATTATGCTTTAGAAGGAATGAGTCTAGTTCATCTAAATTGCTAATGTATGTGCATAGAGTTATGCTTATTCAGTTATTGTCCTTTAAATATCTTTAAGATTATTGTGTGTACTTTCTTGTTTTGCTAATTTGTTTGGCAATTTGTGTCTCTTTTTTTTATTAGACTCCCTAGAGGTTTATCAATTATATTGATCTTTTTAAACGATCAGCTTTTGGTTTCATTTTTTTTTCCTAATGTACATCTATTTTAAATTTGATTGATTTCTTCTCTATATTATTTCTTTTCTTCTACTAAATCTGATTTATTTTGCTTTTCTTTTTATCCTTAATCTAAGTAGAATTTTGGAATATTGTCTTGTAATCTTTTTTTCTAATAGAAGTATTTAATACTATACATTTCCCTCTAAGCATTGCTTTAGTTGCATCCCACAAACTTTAAAATGTTGCACTTTCATTTTTCTTTAGCTTATAATAATTTCTTAATTTCCTTGAGATTTCCTTTTTAACCCTATGGGTTATATAGACATGTATTGATTAATTTCCAAATTATTGACATTTTTCTGTTTTACCTCTGTTATTGTCTTCTACTTTAATTCCATTATGCTACGAAAACATACCTTTTTGCTTTCTTTTTTTTCTAAAATTATCATTTGTTTTAAGATACAGAATATGGTCTATACTTTTTAAATTTTTAAAGTTCTAATTACATAATGTTTGTTAAAATAAAACTTTTTACTTACAAATACAAGGCAAATATCAAATGATTTTCCTTTTTTATTTCTAGTGAGTGAGGATCTATATGTAAGAAGTAAGAAACTTATGGAGGTTGGTTCTATTTTTAAGATGAACAAGACAGAAATCAGAACTATATCTTAAATGCAATTAGTCTAGATATTATAGTAATCTTTTCTTTACTGAATATATTTGATTTGAATTTGTTTTTATTTGCAATAAGCATTATACAATAAAATAGAAAATGCAAATTAAATATGAAGAAAAATACTTCTTCCATAAGCAAACATAAAGCAATAAACTTAGCCTTAGAGACTTAGGTGAACAGATATATTGCCAATCATTAAGATAAAAATTGAACAATTCATATTTGGACACATTCTTAAACAAATAAATTTTTTAATTTGTTGAATTCATTTAACAAATTATGGAAAGAAAGTTAAGCGAATTTTTACGATGTAAGCATTCATTTTTTTTACATTTTATCAGAATGGTCTTCAGATATCTAAACATAAAACATCATCAAGTAAGGTAACTCCCATTCATTCAGGATTTGCTCAGATTTATTTTGGTAACTATATAAATTGCCTTTTTGCACTATTCCTCTCACCTGCCAAAAAGAAGTAAACCCTAACTAAGTCTGTATCTTCGAGGTAGTAAAAAGAAAATACCATACAATTATTTAAGAGTTTCTATTGATGTCATTGTGAAAATGTCTTAGATTTCTAGCAAATGATATTCTCCTAGAACCACAGTGTGTATAATGTTGGACAATTTAATATCTATTAAGGAGTTAGTTGACACACAATTTTAGTTCTGCTCATAGATCTTTTGAAGAGTGTGAACCAACTGTATTTCTTCTTGCATCAAAATTCGAGTTGCTTAAGTAAATTAGTTGATTGTAAATAACAAAAATATATAACTTAGCAAAGCAGTGTTTCATTTTGAATTGCCTTATAATATAGGATGGAATAAACTTGTTTAATATATATTGAAGAAAAGATAAGTATTTTTAGGTTTTTAATAGTTGTCAGTTAAGCCAATCCAAAAGTTGGTGCTTTAAACTTAACTTAAAAACAATAAAAACAGATGAAGAGTTTTCAGTTCAAACAACGTATTTTGGGATTGGTGGATGAGCAGAAGGTCACAGAAGGTCTTAGGATGTGTGAGAAAAGAAGAGACATAAGGAAGCCATGGTTAACTTTCAACTTTCTGCCTGTTTTTACTTTTAATGAGCAGGAAGTGTTCAACATTTATATTTTGATAGTTTCAAAGAAGTAATCAGAGTGAAAAGTTCAAAGGAGACTTTATTCCTGACATTGCCGTTATTGAAAAGAGCTTGGTCTCCATAATTTACATATAAATGAATTTCAATACCAAGTCTGTTAGTTTTTTTGTGATCTTGGATAGATCTGAGCCTTAGATTATTTAACCAAAAGTGAGTAGAGTCATATTTATTTCATATGGTCATTAAGTTGGTTTAAAAAGTGGTTGAAAGCAACAGTACAGAGTTTAGAATGGAGAAAAAAAATTTTAAAAAGCATTAGATTAATTCATAGCACTTGTGTTTTGCCTGATGACTGTAATGAGTGCTACGATAATTTGGATTCAGGCTCACAACTGGCTCATCTTAAAAGAGGCTAACAGTATTAAAAAGGAAAGGAAATGATTTCAAGAGCAATGAAGCACAGAGATAAAGAAGCCAGTAAACATTAATCTGACTTGCTAGAGAGTTCCAAATTGAATCTGGCACCTTCCACTTCTTAGCTTAACATAGTAACACAAAGAAAATGGGTATGAAGTCTTTATTTTTTTTCTATTATAACACATATACTAAATATTTACATGCATGAATGAAAGAGTCCCATGAATGCACCAGATTGCAAAATGTTCAAGATGTAAAAAGGGCCATAGGTTATGTGCAGTCTCTTATCATCTGTCTCTTCCTTTTTCATTAAAGAAAGCTTAATAGACATGTGCATGAGAAAAAGTGGGGTTATTATATGGGCCACCTTCATAATACTCTAAGTTTTAAAAAAGTATGAAAATCGCCTGTTTATACAGTTCAATAACTTAACTATAATTATTTTCCTTGCCAAATCCACAATGAAATGTAGTGCCACAGTTAAATGCCACTACTAAAAGGATAGAAGGTATCTTAAAAGTGTTATATAAGTTTAAAATCTTAAGCTTTTGCATTATTCATTTTATCATTATTGTTTATTGTAGTTTTATAGATAACAGTCTTTTTACAGTTTATGGAATTATAACCGATTTTATTACATCTCATTTACCTGAAGCCATTCAGACTGATGACCTATACTACATCGTGAAAAGAGTGGCATCTAGTGACAACTCCTTTAAATTATGGAATCAATCAGATGCTGCATTTGTCATATTAGTTGCATTAGTCACTCTGTTTGTATTGTACTTTTAATATTTGCAGTTGGCTTTTCTACTCTGCCACTTCAGATCAAGTTTTAATTCTGGAACAAATTAAATAAGAAAGCGGACCTCCATTTCAGTGCAGTTTATTTATGAACAACGTGTGTCCTGCCACCCCTGACTGTGAGCTCTCAGTGGATTTAGATAATAGTGCTTCCCATCGTGACTGTCTCATAACTGAAGACACAGCCAGTAGAGGTCAAGGAGAACAGCTCCACTGGAACTCTTTTACCCCTATCATCAACACCATTACAGTGTGCTGAATCAGTTTCGATTTTGTCCTCTCTTAAAAGTTACTGACACAGCAAAGAAATTGAAGTTTTGACAAGCTTAGCTGACCAGAGTTACCAAACAGAGAAAAAGATACTATTAACATCACTTTTATAGAAAGAGAAAATCATAGAAAGAATTTTAAATTGTTGTCCAGGAGGATTCTGAAAATCATTTGTTTAACCAATACTGTATGTGAACATGAGGGGCTCCTTTTCAATGGAATCAGTGCTCATGTATTCAATATTCACTCAACAAATATTTACTGAAGCCCACTGTGGGTCAGACACTCTGCTGGACATTATTTCCCTCAGCTGTCTTTGAAGTGAGGATAATTTATCAAGTCAAAGGGTATCCAGGCCATTAGGGAAAAAGAAAAATTCTAGTTTGAATACAAGAAATGAAAAAATGTACTTGATAACTTTAAGCTACACTTTCAATCAATTGCCAGCTTCAGTGCAACAGACATATTCAAACCATGCTACTTACTTTAGCATTTTAACATTTTGCTACTTTCTTTTTCCATATATGTGTGTTCCAGAAGATGTTTTTAATGACTTCTCTGCTTTTCAAGGGAAAGTGATAGTCATGTACCCTTCAGATGTTTTGCTTCAGGGAAATGATGGCTACCAACTGCTATTCTTGGAGGTTGCTTCCACTCAAACCCTGTGTATTGTAGGTAGGGAGCTGGACTAAGCATAGTTCTTACCACAGCAATTTTCAGCAAATTGTTCTGCTAAATAGAAATATATTACTTGAAGGCTGGAAAAGTGATGATAAACCTGACCCTTCAGTTCTGTTTTAAAGGTCATTTTGGTTAAATGTAGGCAAATTGTGGTACAAAGTACATTTTCCTTGCTGTTTCTCACTTATATCTCCCTTCATACTTCATTATGCTAATGTAATGACTTATTTGACAGAGTAGTTTCATCCATAATCTTGGAAATATATAATGGATTTAATTTTCAAGGTTACATTTTCAGAAAACTATTAATGTCCCTTTCAAAGTCATTGCGACTGAATTATGTTTCAGCAAAATATTAAGTACATTAAAGGTCTCTTTTAGATTCAAATAAAGCCAATAGGCAATCCAGTTGCAATTATTTAACAGCTTTGAGTTCTGAATTGTTAAACTTATTATGAATTATCCATGCTAACCATTATCCTCAAAAATTAATCCTCTCTGTCACATTCAAACTTCATCAGAGACTGTCACCAAAATAACTGCATTTTTTAATAGTCATAGTTTTTCATTTTTCAATGTTCATTAGATAATGATTCTCAAATATTCAAAAAATATTTTTATCTGAATTAACTAATATGGTATCCTGTTTAAAAAATGGCTTTTCATTTTCAACAGAACACAGGTATCTATATGGGTACCCTGTCCTCCATCAGCATGAACCTAATCAGAACCACTAAAATTTATGTACATAATATTGAAAAAATCACCAGCACCAGATTATAGTAATAATGAGTGGGCCTTATAATCAAGTCCTAAAGACTTTTCAGTCTCAGTGATTCTCATCAATAATCTGGTCAAAAACTCAAAATAGACACATGTCAACTGGGGATATTATCCGCTAGTGGCACTGAGAAGGCAATCTCAGCAATTCTTAGCCATCAAAGAGCCTACTAGAATCATCACTGGGCCCAGATTCCTCCCACCCCAGATACTTGGGTTACTATTATCATAGTTATCCTGCTGCTCATCCTGGGAAATGAAATACTCGAAATATGTTCAAATATGTAGTTGGTATGGGTGGGAGTAAATAATACCAGACATACATGCGTGTCTGTTAGCACTATTTAAGCACCTGTGGAATTCTTGATACCTTACAAATTTTAGACTCTTTTCATTTAGTACCTTATCCTCTAAAAGGAAAATCTAGGCAGTACTAAATGAAAACATATAGGAGGGTGTATAATAATGCCAAGAGGAGAGAGATCCAAGATGGCTGATCACTAGCAGCTCGGGATTGTAGCTCCCACTGAAAGCGCAGAGAACGAGAGGACGCCACACTTTCAGACCAATTTTTGTTGCTCATGCACCAGGAGATTCCCAGTGGAGGAGCCCCACGTGTGTCTCCAGCGCGACTCTTGAGGCCGGTGAGGCGGTTTTGCCGCTGCCTTGGAGCGATGGTTCTTGGTGCAGAGTCAGAAAAGCACCATCAATCTTAAAGCCGCTGTTTTGACAGGCACAGTGGGTTGCTTAGATTCTAGCGCCGGGAATCAACAAGTTGGACGTCCATTCAGAAACCCAACTATAAAGACGGTAATTATAAAGACCACAGATGGATAAATCTATAAAGAAAGGAAGAAAACAGCCTTAAAAGGCTGAGAATACCCAAACTCAGAACGCCTCTCCCTCCACAGGGGATCACAGTTCCTCATCAGCAACAGAACAAGGCCTGATGGAGAAAGACTGTGTTCCATTAGCAGACGCAGACTTTAAAAAGTGGATGATAAGAAACTTCTGGAAATTAAAAGAACTTGTTCTAACCCAATGCAAAGAAACTAAGAACTTTGAAAAAAGGTTTGAAGAAATGTTAAAAATAACACATAATTTAGAGAGGAATATAAGTGAATTAATGGAGCTGAAAAATACAACACGAGAACTTCGTGAACTATGCACAAGTTTTAACAGCCGAATTGATCAAGCAGAAGAAAAGATATTAGAGGTCGAAGACCAACTTCATGAAATAAAACAAAAAGACAAGATTAGAGAAAAAAGGATAAAAAAGAACGAGCAAAGTCTCCAAGAAATATGGGACTATGTGAAAAGACCTAATCTACGTTTGATAGGTGTACCTGAATGTGATGAAGAGAATCAATCCAAACTGGAAAATATGCTTCAGGATATTATTCAGGAAAACTTTCCCAACCTACCAAGGCAGGACAATATTCAACTCCAGGAAATACAGAGAACACCACAAAGATATTCCTCAAGAAGACCAACCTCAAGGCACATAATCGCCAGATTCACCAGGGTTGAAATGAAAGAGAAAATACTGAGGGCAGCCAGAGAGAAAGGTCAGGTTACGCATAAAGGGAAGCCCATCAGACTCACAGCAGATCTCTCAGCAGAAACCCTACAAGCCAGAAGAGAGTGGGGGCCAATATTCAACATCCTTAAAGAAAAGAACTTTCAACCCAGGATTTTACATCCAGCCAAACTAAGCTTCATAAGCGAAGGAAAAATAAAATCTTTTGTGAACAAGCAAGCACTCAGATTTCATCACCACCAGGCCTGCTTTACAAGAGCTTCTGAAAGAACCACTACAAATAGAAAGGAACAACCAGTATCAGCCTTTCTAAAAAAGCCAAAAAATAAAGAACATCAACATAATCAAGAAATTGCATCAATTAACTGGCAAAACAGCCAGCCAATATTAAATGACAGCATCAAACTCATATATATTGATATTAATTCTAAATTTAAATCGACTAAATCCCCCAATCCAAAGACACAGACAGGCAAAAAAAAGCCAAGACCCATTGGTATGCTACATCCAGATCCATCTTACATGCAAGGATACGCAAAGACTCAAAACAAAGGGATGGAGAAAAATTTACCAACCAAATGGAGAGCAAAAATAAATAAATAGAAAGTAGGAGTTGCAATTTTTGCTGATAAAATAGACTTCAAAGCAACAAAGATCAAAAGAAGCAAAGAAGGATATTACATAAAAGGATCAATGTAACAAGAAGAGCTAAAGATCCCAAATATATATGCACCCAATACAAAAATACCCAGATATATAAGACTTATAAAGAGACTTGGACTCCCACACAATAATAGTGGGAGACTTCCAGATCAATGAGACAGAAAGTTAACATCGATATTCAGGACTTGAACTCAGATCCGGAACAAGTAGACTTAATTAACATTCATAGAACTCTCCACTTTAAATACACAAAACATACACTCTTATCAGTACTACATCACACGTATTTTCAGGTTTAAATGAAATATTGGTTGGCTGCTTGTTAATTATTTTCTTCCTGTCTCTATTATTAAACATAATTACAGGCATACCCATTTTTAGACTGCATTTTAGCCTGGGCAATAAAGCAACACCCCTGTTCTCTCTCCCTCTTCCTCTTCCTCTTTCTTCCTTTCCTTTATTCTTTTTTTTTCTTTTTCTTTTTTTTAATTCTTTTTCTTTCTTTCTCTCTAAAAAATAATAATAATAATAATGCCAAGAGGAGAGGGAAATATATATGGAAATCTCCAAAAGAAATAGCAGGAAATGTGTGTAGGTATGAAAGAAAGTATTTGGAAAACAGAGCAATTTTCAAAATAAACAGGTATGCAACATTTTCCAAGAGTAGGACTACTGATAAGAAAAACACACAGTGAAGCACAGAATCTGAAGGATGTCTGAAGACTGGCATCCTGAAGCACATATGGGCATTGATAAATGTAGAAGGATTAAAATAAAGGTTAAAAGAATGATGAAGGTGATGATATTCCTTATAAATGATATTCCAAGGAAATGATTTTCTTTGTTTCAGTAAGAATTATACTCATTCAAAACCTTGAGAGATGCGTTAAAAGTCTTCATGAGAGGTAAAGATTGTGACATAACTTTTGGTGAGGTTGTATATCATTTATGATCTGTCCTTCTAATTCAAAGAGATATTTGTATCCCTTCAAAACTGGATAAGCTATGATAAATTTTATCTGCTAATTTGATAATTCCCAGAATTACTGGAACGTCTGGTCCACCATCCTTGGGATGGTGGGCTCTCACACTCACACATTTCCAAGATGACTCAAAACCATACTTGCATTTCAGCAAGTGGAAAAGGGAAAATAGAAAGCGAAATGCCATCCTCTCTATTATGGGAAGGAATGGGAAGCTGTAAACATCACTTCCACTCACATCTCATTGGCCACAACTTAGTTACCTCATCACTCTTAGATATAACAGAATCTGAGAAATCTGATATTTATTGTGGATATCTGTGTACATGACTAAAATCTTATGCTCCTGGAAATAAAAAGAGATTTTAAAATCAAAACAAAACAGATAGGTTATGCAATTAGAACGTGTGGCACAGGCAGCTACAACAAGGAAGCAAGTAAAAATAAGATGTTAGACCAGTCTACAAAAGCAAAGAACGGAAGCATTCTGAAGGTTATTTATAAATGTAGCAAGCAGGGCAATGGAATTGCTAATCATAGTTTTTGATGGGAAAACAACAAAAACTAACTCTGGTTATCTAGGTAGAAAAGGATTTATTAGAAAGTATTGTATAGTTTACAGAACCAACAAAAAGGCTGAAAAAAATGGCCAGGAGTTTAAAGAAGGTAGACAGTTTAGTATTCACCAGATCATTACTCAGGACCAGTGTAGTTATAAAGTCACTACCAGAAATACCTTCACTACCAAATACAGGTTGTTAGGCTACCAGACTCTCACCTCTGTTGCCACAGCTGGATCAAAAACTTCTTACCACACTTTTTTTTTTTTTTTCAGTATTCCTCCCAGTAGGCTCATACAGTCAGCTGAGCATCTAGATACACTGAACATCTGATTGTGTTTACTGACCAGGTAAGGAAAATCATCAGCCGCCTTTCAGCTTCTTCAGTGTGTTTGCATATAATTCACCATGTGCATCATACATACACACAAACATTCATATTTTCCGAAAAGCCAGTAAGTGGGAATTTTCCTTCTTTTAGTTTCAATTATTTAATGAAAGAGAAATTACAATACCTGCTGCTCTATGTCAGCAAAAGTTTCCTTAAAATTCAGTAGTAAATATTATGTTAATATTATTTTAATTGTCTACAGAATTATAATAAATACATGATTATTCTTCCCCTAATATGCAATATTTTAAAGCAAATCAAATTTAATAGTCCACAAACCTCTTAAATGACTCCCAAATCACATTCCTCAATACCAATATGTAAGATGAGGATTTTAAATATATTAAAAACTTTCTTAAAGATTTTATATTTTTTTCTAAATAATTTCATACAATTAGGGAAAGAAAAATATGAAAAGATATAAACACATAAATATAAATAACAAAATCATCTAAATATTAATTTTAAACCATTTCAGGCACATCATGAAACAAACACAGAAATAATGACTTAGGCAAATGCTTCCTTCTGGAATTATTCTGTCAAGTCCCCTACAGGGAATGATGACTTACGCTAGAATAAAGGAAAAAATCAGTGAAGTAGAAAAATGGAGTTGAGCCATTCGGCCAGCTGACAGCATTATGATTAAATTTGACATGCAGTAATCTAGAAATCAAAACTGCAAACTAGTTAGCACCAAAACAAATTTTATAACTTTACAAAGATCAACCCTGAAGACAAGTAAAGTCGTTTTGATAAATTGACCATATACACTGAAAAGAATAAAAGACGTTTCAATTTAGAAAAAAATGGTATCTTTCTATAAGAGTTAAGATGTAGGACAAAACTAGAATATGACCCACATGTGTACTACTAATGTGCTTGTGTGCATTTGCTGCAGATTTTGGCTTAACTAGGAAAATGGAAAAGAAAAATAAAACAAAAATGAGTTTTATGAAATAAAGGAAACACAAGACATAAAAGAATGAAAGCTTAATTTATGTTCAGAAAAGAAAAAGTTAAAGTTGTAAATACTTAAAAAACAATTAACATATATAAAACCTATCTCCAGGTGAAGTTAAATCCATTTTCCTTAAGAACGAGATCAAGGAAGAAAGAAATTAAACCATTTTAAGTTGGAGTGGAAAATTAAGTTACTGAAGTTGGCAAATGAGAGTAGGTGATGGATTTGTATTTTCAATACCTTTGGGAAAAGGATATTAAAACCAGATCATTGATCCAGTTTGGTACTTGTGGTATCTAAGGCTCCTCAAAAGAATGTTTAATGAGGTAGAAGTTGGCTTGCCAAAATGTTTTATGCCATATATAAACAATTATCTTAACACTTGCTGTTTTTTCTAAAACATTATGTTGTTTAACTATTAAGTGGGAGAAAATGATCAAAAAGAATAAGAAGGAATTGTTTTTGAATCAGAAGTTAAAATTATAAACATTTTCATTTAACTTCAGAAACCTTATTGCACAGAATCTAAAATAGTAAAAATCCAGTAATCGTCTTCCTGATTTTGTTGTAAAAATTAAAGTATCCAACGCACTGGTCTTGGCACATAAAAAATGATCCATAAATATAATAATAATGCAATAACAACAAGAAATAGTAACAGCAACACTAAGAACAGTAATTGAAGCTTGAAAGATGATAGTTAATATGATGTAATGACTGAGAGATGTACGAAATGAATTTATGTTCTTGCCTCCCTATTACATACTCCAGAATGTGTGATTCAGTCATTTAAGCCCATCAAACCGTACACATATTATTTCTTAAATGAGAACAGGGCAGGAGCTGTTCTTGCTGTACTTTGACTCTTGGCATTGAGACAAGTCCCAGTTAAAGAAACAGCCAGTCACTTTTCATGAATTAAACTTGACTACGTTTATTGTGTTGGCTTCTTTGGGATAGAAGAAGCAAAGACTCATAGTCAACCTCAACTAGTGGAATTTTGTATGAGGAAGATAATATTTCATGGGTATCCCAGGACCGAAACATAGTTTGGAAGCTATCAGATAAGTTGTACTTAAAATATATCTATCATCAATGCTAGGACTCTATTATCATAAGCCGATGAGACTTGGGATTAGGTTTTCTGCACAAAATACAGCCCACCATAACTAGGATAAGCACATTAGGTGTTAGCACATTCATGATATAATGCTCTCATCACCAGCCTCTGCCATGAAGAACAGACCCTTGGAAGGTAGAGGCACCTGGTTATTACTAGATTTAGTTGGGCCCTGATAACTATGTGTGCAAACCCCTTCTCTCTCAGGGTTAGAGCCAAACCTGTTTTCTCTTGTGCAGATAAGGGTGCCTGTATACTATCAATAATTCATTTTACCATTATGATTTGATAGAGAGTAAGTTCAAAGTTAGCTAGACAAATGAGATTATAATATTTTTATCTATTATGCAGGCAATCTATAAGCCCAAATTTACTTTCTAAATGTTACACTGAGTTATATTACTTTCTAGGTATTACTAAGAATGAGACCAAACTGAAGCTTTCCACTCTCATCAGAATTTAATCTTTGAGTCTATAAATGCAAAAAGTTGCATAGTGAGCATTAGGGGATTATGTCTTACATAATAATCACTAGTACCAATGAATTTCATGTAGTCCTTTGAGAACACCATGTCCTCTCATGCCTTATGCCTCCTTGTATTTTCTTTGCTTTACCCGGAATGCACTCTCCCACCCATTCTCCTGGAAAATTAGTTATTCTTCAACACTCAGTTCTCAGCTAAAGCTCCATCTACATTCTGATGCTTTTCTATTCCTCCAACAAATACAGTGCTTTATTGTCCAGGTTTACATCATACAGATTCATTTAATGAATTAAACTGATGATTTGCCCCTTAGTCATATTCCATGTTGTTGACATAAGAAACCATGCTTTCTAATTTTTCTATACCTCTGAGACAACCACAGATGTACAGAAACCTCAACTACAACTAACTCAGAGTAGATACTTTAAGATAAAATAGTGCTTATTGCCCAGGATGTTCTCTGGAACTGTTTTTATTTCTGATCCAGAAGGAAGACTACTGTGTGTATGAAAGATCATTCACCTGTATATAGTTTCATTTAATAACCAACAAGTAAGATTCAAATTAGAACAAAAGGTTTAAAGTTGCATATTTGCCATTTTATACCATTGAACTGTAACTTCATTATTAATCCTCCAGTATTTTCATAAAATCATGCATTAAGAAAACTTTCTGTCTTTTGATGAATTGGTGAGGAAATGGAATTGAATAGGTCAATCAACCAATGGGGATTGAGCACCTGCTTTGTATATGGAACTAGCACATAAAAATTACTGATATAATCCAGTTTCCAAATTTTATGGCTATTCAGGCCATCAACATTTGAAATATTAAATTACGTAAAGAATTAATATTAATATTAATATAGTTTAAATGCAATAGGAAGAACTAGCAACCAAGGAAAATTGCAAAACTTTAAAAATAAGAGCCTAATAGATCTTTCTGTAGAACAATGAGGGCATAATTTGATACATTTTTTATTCTGGTAGACACCTTTATCTTAAAACAGAAAATACTATATTATTTTTCCATAAATGAGGATTACTGGCTCAAGGGAAAGTATTGATCACTTTGCTAAAAGAGGACATCTTTCATTCTCTAAATTGATTGAAATTATACTATGTCAAAGGAGATGTGTGTTTGGAGAATGAACATGTTTAACTTAACAGAATAACAATCAGTTAAGGAAGTAATTTATGTAAAGTACATATTGATGGTACTACCAACAGTGAAATCCAACAAGATGTCCTGGCCACCCTTGGTGCAGGCACCAATCACCGGAACCGGGATGCCACATTCCACTCTTGGTGTATCACTAGACTTCCAGGTAATTTTAAAGCCAACTCATTCAGAAAGGCCACCGCATTCAGAAAATGTAAGTGGATCACAACTGAGCAACGTATCAGGGACTTGAATGCACCCAGGGAGCAAGGCCCTCTGTGTGGGCCAGGTTGTTGTTAGTTGATAGTGGTGCTGATTTTCCATGAAGTGAGAGAAGGTAAATATTCTGGAAATGGACTGATGAAGAAACGTTTGCACAAGAAAGAATACAGGAAAATGAAGACTGGCATGGCCCATCAAGAGCAGGGACACCTGGGAGAAACCTCTTGATGAGGGATTAACCTTCGGTTGCTTTCCTCTTTAAGCAGGAATTGCTGTCTGAATGAATCCAGGGCACAGAAAGGTAAAATTACTTTCCTAACATTGAATATGGCTTCATATCCTATTAGCCTGATTAAAATCAACTCTAAAGATCACACTTTCCTAATCATTTTGATACCTACCCTTGCCTCTTCAATGTATAAATTTTCCTTATACACTGTAATTTCTCTTTAAAATTGTACTACCTTTGGCCATAAGGAGATTGTCTTCATTTGTTGAAGAGAATTGCCTGAAGAACTATGTGGTAGGGAAAAGGAAACCTTAATCAAAGTTTCTTCTCATAAGTACAGAGGTGGCAACAGCTTAGAGAGTGCCCAGTACTCAGTTGCCACTAGTGTGCATTGAAGCAGAAAGGCAGCCCATGAAATACAGGGAGTAATACGGAGATGACTTACTTGCTAAAAAAAAACACTCTGAGATACACGAACTTAAGACAGATCAAATGCTTCACCCCAGAAGGTGAAAGGTAGCTATGCTTTGAAAGAAGTCCAAATCTCAGGATTAAAAAAAAAAAAATGCACAGAAACGTAAACCCAACAATTTTTAGATTAAATTTTTAATTCCAAAAGATATTTTGTTTGTTTTGTTTTGCTTTGCTTTAGAAAGAAATAAACAGTCAGCCCTAATAAACTGGTTGGTAAACTTGTCCTGAAGTATGCACAATAAAGATCTCTTTCTCTACCAAGTTTAATCGGTATTCTATGAGGTGATGGCCCATCATTTAGCCACTCAGAAATTTTGAAAAGTACTAGCTAGAACTGAAACATAAAATTCTGGCTTCTGTGAAAATAACAAAAATTTCTGAACAGCCATATGGATTTAAAGCCTGAATGAAGGAGATGGCCATCATCAGTAGATGGATAAATAATTTGTGAGATATTAACAGGATGAAGTATGCCATAATGAAAATGAGCACACTACAACCACATGCAAGAACACCGATGAATCTAACACACATAATATTGAGGGCAAGAAGCCAGACCCAAAGCAATACATACTGTACGGCTGCAAATCTATAACAACAAACCAGACAAAATTAATCTATTGTGTTTAGTTAAGACAGTGGTTAACTCTGCAGAGTAAATTGTATCTGAAAGAGGACAATAGGAAGGTTTGAGGAGTAATATTATGTCTTTGATCTAGGCTGTGATTACATGACTATGCTGAATTTGTAAAAACAAATTGATGTGTGCCCAGTGAATTGTGTGCATGCGTGTGTGTGTGATGTTTTAATTTTTTTTTTAATTCTGCATAAAATCTTGAACCCAGATAAAGTCAGTCTCAATGCATATCCCATTCCAAGCAACTCCTTAATAAATGAAGGTTTCCTCCTTGGCCAACTTTGATAATGGAGAGGAAAAAATAGACTTAGAGAAAGGAAGTGAAATAGATACTGAAACAATAAGAAATCTAATTAGCTCTGTGTTTTAACATAATTGGGTGTAATTATCTGCGCTCTCAGACACAGAGCTTTATTCTCTTTTTAGGTAACTGAAATTTTAAAATGCTAAACTTATATGAAATTAAAAAGGTATAGCTAATTTAAAATTCTTATGTTTTTTCTATTTATTAATTTAGACTTTCTTAGTAAAGGAATTCAGATTCCTTTGAAATATTTCATTATTTACTCATTTCTAACACCAGAGGAAGTTAATAGTGGTATTCACACTTTTACTAGGCAGAAACTGAAAAACAAGTACATAGAATGAATCCCTAGTGAGCTAGATTTGAAATAACATACTGGAGGTTTCTTTTATCTTAATCTGAAAATGTTTCTCCTTATAAGAATATCCACACATTTTGTGGCGTGTCTAGCCCAGAGCATATCTCAGCATAACCTTTACTCAGAGACTGCTAATCAAGCATGCATGCTATTGTGGTTTCTGTATCGTTTGATAGATGGACACAGGCAAATTTAAGGGCATCTATGCACTTGAATTCTTGCTTTACTTCACTTCAGTTGCCCTGCAATGAAAACTTTTCAGATAATCTCTTTGCTTTGGTTAAAACAGTTCTCTTCTAAAATTACCAAAAGAAAAAATTAGCCAGAATTGTAGGAAAACCTCTCAACTGGAATTGCAACATTGGATAGAATGAGGTAGCTCAGAGGAGCAGTTATTCTAACTTCCTCTTTGGCTACATGGGGTTTCTCAGGGTATTCCTGCTTTTCGATGCAAACTCTCCATTCTCTTCTAGGGACTGATAATTTTTTAATTTCTGCTCATTATCTCCTAGCTTTTTCTTACTTATAATCTCTGTTCCCTACCAAGGACACCCTGTGATTTTTACATTAAGATTCTTGATTGCATATAACAAGATCCCACTAAAAACAGCTTAGTTTTAAGAGGAGGGATATTAATGGTATACACAGGTAAGATCCCAAGGCAAGAATGCAACTGGTTTCCAAGAAAAGAACCAGGAGTATTTTGCATTGAATATTTGTCTCTGATTCTCACGTGTGTGTTTTCTTTATTCTCATTCCCTCTCTAATCCAGATTTCTCTCTTCCCTATTCTGCATGATGAAATAGATCCATCCAGAATTCATAAGCACACATGCAAAGCCGACCAATGTGAAGAACCTGCCTTTCTCTCAGTTCCAATTCCATCTTAGGAGGAAATATACAATTACAAATATGATCATAGAAGTAAGACCTTCCAGTGAAGCATGGCTGCTGGAAACACACCCTTGAGGTGGGGTAGGCAATTCCCGGACAGAGGGCCTGAACAGAAAAGCCAGTAGTTGAAGATCAACATGCAATCACTCCAATGGCTGCAAATCTTTCCCAAGGTGTCCTTCGCTCTGAATCTTTCAGCCTACAACAATTAAATTGGTACTTTCTAGTTCAAATTCCAGAGAGAATGAATGTTGCTTCAAATCATTCAATTCATATGGCCTGCCAGGCAGTACATCCGCTGGCCAGTCTGTGATTTGACAGCCCTGGTGCCAGAGTCCTGAAGCACAGCACATTATTGCTTAGGTGTCAGAGGATAGATTGGAGTCAGATTTTCCCAGAAGGCATGGTAGACATTCTAAAAAACGTCGTCTGTTCGGAACCATAGCATAGTTCTCAAAGGAATGTCAAAGAGAAATATCACAAATATATTCTTTATATAACAATGTTAACGGAGGTCATCCCAAGGATCGTTCTTCCTTGGAGATGTTCTTTGAAGTGGAAAAAAAATTCTGTAGACAATTATGTTTGGGATAAACTGCAAGGCTAATTCCACTTTTTGAGACTTATAAAATAATATTAGATTATTAAATGCTCCCAACCTGCATTTAACCCATCTTCTCACTCTTACTGGTTCATGGTAGCATAGTTAGAGCTTTTATTTGGCATACTACAGAAACCAAATATTCAAGTTATATTATGAGAGGAAAAACTGAGGAAAATTGTAATCCAACTTCACATATAAACTAGGAAGTAGGACATTAAAGCTCATAAAAATTCAAGGAATTTTCTCTTGTTCTTCTTGTCTCTTTTCCCTGAAAAATTGCTTCAGTCTTCCCCACAAGCCTGATTCTATACTCAATCGGTGTACATAGCAAAAGGTTACTTCATCAACTGATTTTTTGAAATTTTCCTTTCCAAAATACCATTTCAGACTTAAACTTAGAATT
The DNA here is from genome assembly GCF_009761245.1 of Sapajus apella. Lineage (NCBI taxonomy): Eukaryota > Metazoa > Chordata > Mammalia > Primates > Cebidae > Sapajus > Sapajus apella. The sequence goes on along the minus strand of NW_022436946.1, from coordinate 29,219,891 downwards.
TTTTATTGCTGATAATTCAAGGGAAGGTACTTCGGAATGTGACGAAGGCAGGGATAGGATTAGGTGGCTGGGAAATTAGTCACCTAACTGCTAGAGGTCAACACCTGTATATTAAAGAGAGAAGGGAACATAAATGCCAGCCATAAAAAACGGGACCGTTAATTTCCTGTCCAGGAAGTTAGAATAAAACATCATGAAAAAGTTATACTAAAGTTAACTGACAACCAGTGTCAGTTAACCTTAATAGAGTATGTGTTATGAAACAGATATGGCTCTAAACACTCTATATATTCTAATTTATTTAATTCATATAGTGTTGTGGTCTTTCTGCTCCTCAGCTCAGCTAGGTCTGAGTTCTTATCTCACTTCCAGGAAGAATTAGGCACTCGGACACTGGAGAGTGAGTGGAGTAGAATTTATTAAGTGAAATGAAAACTCTCAGTAGAGAAAGGATACCAGGGAGGGGTGGGGCAGCGGTTCCCCTACCTGAAGGAGGGAAAAATGCCCCCTGTGGCTGGTTCTGGGGCCTTTTATGGACTTAGAATGCGGAGTGTGTGCTGACTGGTTTGTGAATATGCAAAAAAGTTTAAAATGAAGACGCTGCTCAAAGGTGTCCATGACAGTGCAGAAACCAATTAGGAAAGGGTAGATATATGTAAAATAGGTGAAGGGTGGAGATCAATCAGAGGAAAATGCACCAAATGGAAGGACGAGTTCTCAGTCGGGTTCAAGGATTTAACCTGTCGTTTAGCTTTGAGGCTTTAGTCTTCAGTTTGGAGGTGAGGCTTCACTGGGGACTTGCTTCTATATGCCTAGACATGTGGTTGCCTTCTGCCGCTCTCAAAAGTAATGCTACAAATGAATGTGTTATTCCTGTTTTCCAGATTAGGAAACTGAGGTTCATAAAGCTTAAGTACTTTGACTAAAAACATGCAGCCTGTAATCTGTAAACCCAGGATTTAAACAACACACCTGACCTTATAGGTGTATAGATTTAAAAAGATTTTAATGAATTTTTTATGTAAAGAATAGTAAAATTGTCATATTGCGCCCCAAACTTAGTAATAAACCAAACCATTAGAATATTTAGCTTGTTATTGGTAATCGTGTAATTTTATACCAAAAAAAAGTTATATAGCGGTATCTTTAAGCATCTTCAAGTATTATTCATTTTTCTTCTGACCATAGAAAAACTCTGGTCAAATCTGTCTCACCTAATCTTCTTTGGTTTAATTTAGATTTCCTCTTGAAAAGTCTCAACTTAAAATTGGAGTACCTCAGTTATTTGAAAGGTTCAAATAAGATTCACTTGTGTTTATTGTCAAGTGTGAATATCAAGCATGTCTATCAGTTATCTCTAATTGCGCGTGGAGGACAGTGTTGCATAACAAATAGGCCTCCTTTGTTGTTGAATGAGGCTTTGTGTTTGGTGAGCCGTGATTAGTCAAAAGCCTAATAAAATAAAATTTATCTCACTCTATTTGCCAAGGATATCAAATCACCTTTGTAAAAGCAAATTAAGTGTTCTTAGGTGTTAGTTCCATTTGTACTTTCAACTTCCTTTTCTAAAGAAACCATGTAGTATTTTAACTTAAGGAGGGCCTAAAAAGCCAGAGTAAAATGGGAAAATAATTTCTTGGAGAACTAGGGAAACCCCACACAGAATGGAAAGGAGTTGGCTATTTATGGAGCTTACAGACTGATTCTTAGAGAGACAGGCTAAACCCACATGGGAGCTTATGCATTTTAGACCTTTCAGTAACCAAATATACATGAAAACAAGCCTATCTTAGCAAAAGTCCACAGGACTGCTTTATTCTATTTTAAATTTATGGAACAGTTTAAAGATACTCATAACTACATCATTCTTGGGGTATAAAGGGTAAAACATTTCTCATAAATCAAAGGTCTATAATAAGTTGAAAAACTACTAAAGCAAATCAAAACAAATACAGTGTTCTCAGATTATCTTGCTACAATGGGAACAGAAGGGTGTGTTGTCTTTTGACAAGGGTAATGTATTTACATCTCTGCCATTGTTTTTAAAAAAATTCTAATATTGGTATAATTATTCCCAGATATTTAAATATACCTTATTTTAATATATATTTTATTTTTTATTCTATTTCAATATAAATGTTGGATGGATGCTGTAGCAGAGAAAGGAGTTTTCTATCCAAACTCTGAGGTTCCTGCTACTTAAGTGCAGACTTTCCACTGAAGGTAAATACCTCCCAGACCCCATCTCCCAGACTCCATTGCAGTTAGGTGAGTTACGTGTAGCCATGTAACTGAGCCTAAGGCAATGGCATGTGAGAATTTCTGTGCACTTCTTCCAGGTTTGACCCAAAAAACCTCCTCCAAGTTTTGTTCTTCCAATTTTTTCCCCTCTTCTGGCCAAGTCAGTACCCACTGAAACTTTAGAAGCCCTGTGTTCAAAATAGCTATATTAATCACCCTGTCTCACTGAAAACCAAGCAAATTCCTTCCCCATTATAGTTCTACCACAAATTATGAGTAATGCTGCATTGGAATATCACATACGCAAGAAATAGATATAGTGCTGTGTTAGCTCTCTGGAATTCTGGAGTCTATTGTAGCAGGTAATGTTATGCTAACATATACAGAAGCAACAATTAGAAAGTTGTTTAAAATATATTGTTTAAAATATATTATTCTTTTTATTATTATTTTTTTGAGATGAAGTCTCGGTCTGTCACCTAAGCTGGAGTGCAGTAGCACGATCTTGGCTCACTGCAATCTCCGCCTCCAGGTTCAAGCAATTCTTCAGAGTAATTGGGATTACAGGCACCCGCCACCATGCCTGGCTAATTTTTCTATTTTTAGTAGAGGTGGGGTTTCACCATGTTGACCAGGCTGGTGTTAAACTCCTGACCTCAGGTGATCTACCCATCTTGGCATCCCAAAGTGCTGGAATTACAGGTGTGAGCCACTGTGCCTGGCTCAAAATATATTATTCTTTAAAGTACAATGTTAATAAAGCTTCTTTATTTAAGTATTTTAATGATCATTTTATGATTATTTATAAAAGATAATTAAAAATATTTGAAGCATGATTTTATGTAGTATTTATTGAGAAAACTACTGTACGTAAGATCCAATTTTCAATAGCAAAAGATATAAATAATATTACATATATCCCTGTCTGCTAGGAACTTACTTTGCTTAAGGAGAAAATAAAGCATTCAATTAATTATAATTTAATATAGTATTTGACAAGTAACAGTAAAATGACGTCCACTGGCAATAAACCATTTTTAGAAGGTAGAGGAAGGACAGTTCACATATAAATGATAGAGAACACTTGATGTAAGAGATGAAATTTAAACTGACACAAATGGAAGATTCTGAGGGGAAGGAAAGTGGGAAAATAAGATATATGAAAGATGCAAAAATTAAATCAGGTAGTGATGCTTCACATCTATTGGGAAAAGTGGAAGAAGCACTCCTAGAAGTGGCAGAAATTGGAGAAGGGAAGGACAAATAGACTTTAAAAAAATTATATTGAGAAAAATCTGAATGACATTTATTAAGAAAAGATAGAGCTACTATTCCATCTGAAACAGATCAACAACAGAGAGTAAAATACAGTTTCTTCTCTTTACACAAAGAAGTAAATTTATATGAAGGAATTTTGATTGTATACTAATCTATTGTAAGAGAATTGCCAAAAGTAGATTGAGTACATTAGCATATAATCAAAATACTTTTAGAAAAGTGCATCTGTTGGCAGTGTAGAAAGTGGAAAGAATAGAGAGCCAGGTAAAAGGGTAAAAAGTTCCAACAAATAAAATACTCTAGTTATAAAGTAATCAGTACTTGAGTAAGAATTGTTGCAAGGGAAATGGAGAATGAGAAGCACAATTGAAAATGCTAGATATTTTAAGAAAAGTACACAATTTCAAGAATGAGTAGTCTGAGCTAGGAACAAAAGTGATAATCAAACCCATTTGTTTTCTGACTATTCTAAATTAAACAGAGAACTTCCAAACCATTCATGTAATTAGAAGTATGTAATCAAATTTTAATATCATCTACTTTCTTGCACGCAAGTGTTTCTATTATTCTAGTGTATCATTAATAAGTAATCTCTTGGCCCAAAATATTAAGTATATGCATATGGAAATATTTCCATAATAATTTGGTTTCTGGAGTATTATTTTTAATGACATTATTTTTCATTTATTTATAAATGATAAATTCTATCAATTAAACACAATTATTTAATCATTGACTGTTCAAAAAATTCAATTATATGTGGACAGATGCTCTAATGTTGACACAATGTTTGCCTAATGATAGAAGCACATTTTCGGCTAAGCAAGTTAAATAAATGAAGGAAAATTTCTTCCAGTTTCTTTAGTGTCAATCATAGATACATATTCTAGCCCTCTCCTTCAACATTTTAGAGAAAAGATTGTAGCAATATCATGTATCTCTGTTGACATCATTACTGGCATCCTTTGGATAGTCTAAACAAAAAACAAAGAAAAAGTTAACTAGTCAAAAATACTCATGTCTAAGGTTTAGAGACTTCAATTTACAACACTGCACTTTAAAGACAGCCTGTTGCATGACTAGTTTGGGAATCCCATCCTTATAACTAAAAGATTGCCTCTCGGTTGAAGATGAGCAATCTTGAGCCTTAAAGTTAACAGAATTTGTTATCAATTATATTTCTTGCATAGGCAAAATATCAAGTTTTCTGTTACTGATCTGAGTATTTAAAAGTTCACGAAGATATACAGGAGGCCAAATCTTGAGATAATTTTTAAAAACTGTTAGAGTTTAAAGATTCCACAACAAAGTCAGTGTAGCGTTTCCATTAATCAACCTGTTAGTTTCATATATATGAAAATAATATATTTGAAGTGTCTGCTACGTACGTGAATTCCTACATCACAACAAGGTAAGTAACATTAGAAAAGGAAAAAGCTGATATTAATTCACACAGTGTCTTGACCCATGACTGGAATATAGAAATTCCCTTGTTTCTCTCTGTTTCATTAAGTAAGCATGGAGAACCCAGTTTGATCATTCCTCTCCCTAAACATCCATCCATTCATTTCATGAAAAAAACATCCTGTAATGTCAACTTGCTTAAGAACATGTGTTGAAATCAAGACACGTACAGGGAAAGCACCTTTTTATCTTTATAGAGAACTGTAAACTATACTGCTAACAATTGTATAGTTTAGACACATAGCTATTAGGCATTGGAAATTGATAGCAATCATATTTTAAATAGTTCTTCATCTATTCAAAATGACTAAACAAACAAATATCATGACTCCGTAAAAGACTATGCAACATAAAGAAAATAAAATAATGGATTTATAAAAACATATTTATGTAATTAATTTTTCTTTAAGATGTAAAGGAAAGTTTTAGTAACACTTATTCGACTCTACCAAAAGGCTTAGTGACTCCACTAAAAGCTTATTCTCTAAAACAGAATTGGGGGCTATACTAAGTAAGTAAACTAAAATGCAAAAAATGAAAACAAATACTTTTTGATAAAGACATGTAAGAAAACCCCAAATGAAAGAATAAAATAAAAATTTCATATAGTAAGAAGCAGGTTTAACTTTTTATAAAATTACACAGGAGATATGTGGAGAAACCATCCCAAAATGCTACAGAATATGACAAAAAATAAAAACAACAAGTAAAGATGATTAGCACAAAAAGTGAAAAAAATAGAATAGGAACAAAAATTAAAATTAGATATAATTAAAGAAAATTTTTCTGAATTAAATAGTAAGCTTGGCCTACAAGTATCCCTTTATTCTTAAAGATCAAATATTTCGCTGTGATATGTTTGTCATTTCAAATATAAAAGAACATCTTGCAAGTGTTCTCTCAGGAAGTAATATGTTTTACCTATAAAAGAGCAAAAATAAGGCTAAACTGCGACATCTTCTATGTAACTCTAAACATTAAAGAAAGTCTATAGAGTGTTATTAATAAAAACGTTGTATTATAATTTAAGAATTTTATGATGTATAGGTTTGTTTTTGATCTTTTAAGCAACAGAGAATTCCCAGAAGTATGAGTTTAAGCAACAGAGAATTCCCAGAAGTATGAGTTTTTAAAATGTAAATTCTTAAGTAAACTGGACAAAGAAATATTTATCTTTCCCAGGAGTGAGAAAAACTATAAATACAAAAAGGCAAAATTGAACATTTCAAAACATAAGAAGTGAGCAATAAAATCAATTATACTGCAAACTGTGAGACTATTCTTTTTGCTAAGGTTTTTTTTCCGTATAGGCACAATGCCTGGCACAGAGGAGGCGCTCATAAAATTATAAAATACATAAAATAATGAAATAATTTTATATATGGTTACTAAGTACAATTCAAGCAAAATTTTGTAAAATCAGATATCTGTTTTTAATAAGGTACAAAAATAGTCTAGGTATATCAATAGATATTAATTTATCAACTACTTGAAGATAAAGTAAAGGACAAGGTCAATGAAATGATCATAAATCAGTTACTTTTATTGATCTTTAAAAATGAGAGCAATGCAAGCTTAAATATCAATTTTATAACTGTAATGGCAGTCACAAATAGAATTAAGAGCAGGACTTCAACTTTCTAAATCTTACAGATAATAAGTACAAATAAAATACTACATAAACCAGGAAGAACCCAAAAAAGAAAATAAAACTAAGAAAACAAAATTAAATAAATAAAATTTCCAATAACTGTTGAAAATCAAATCCTATATCATGTTGTTTTTGAAAAATTGGCCTCAAACCTGGGTATGGTGGCTCACATTTATAATCCCAGCACGTTGGCAGGCCAAGAAGGGTGTATGACTTCATGTCAGGAGTTCAAGACCAGCTTGGCCATCATGGTAAAACCCCATCTCTATTACAAATATAAAAATTAGCCAGGTGTGATGGCATGCACCTGCAGATACTCAGGAGGCTAAGGCAAGAGAATTGCTTGAACCCTGGAGAAGGCTGCAGTGAGCCAATATTGTTCCATTGCATTCCAGCCTGGGCAACAGAACAAAAAATCATCTCAACAAAAAAAAAAAAAAAAAAAAAAGGGCCGGGCGCGGTGGCTCAAGCCTGTAATCCCAGCACTTTGGGAGGCTGAGGCGGGTGGATCACGAGGTCAAGAGATCGAGACCATCCTGGTCAACATGGTGAAACCCCGTCTCTACTAAAACTACAAAAAATTAGCTGGGCATGGTGGCGCGTGCCTGTAATCCCAGCTACTCAGGAGGCTGAGGCAGGAGAATTGCCTGAACCCAGGAGGCAGAGGTTGCGGTGAGCCGAGATCGCGCCATTGCACTCCAGCCTGGGTAACATGAGTGAAACTCCGTCCCAAAAAAAAAAAAGGCCTCAAACAATATAATGCAGATTGTGAAGTAGAAACATAGAAAGTTTACCCTACAAATACAATGTATTAATTAATCAAGCTAGCAAGCTGCGGTGTTAATATCCAAAAAGTAAGACAAATTGCATTAAATAAGATCATGTTTAAAATAATAAAGGTGAGAAATATATAAGAATGCAAACTCCATAAAGGCAGTTATCTACGTTGGTTTTGTTCACTGACTATATTAAATACCTAGAAGAATTATAGCCCAAATATAGTTCTTGTGATACACAGATCCCAGAACCTCACCCCAAAATGATATCCTCATCCCCACAGCTGCTGGCAGTGTTGGCAGTGCAGCATATTTCCTCTTAATTAACTGAGGCACTTTGCCCAAGGTCATGTCTCCTTCCCTGTGCATGTCAGACCAATGGAGGTGAGGATGTAAAGGTAATACAACTTCACCCCAATTCAGGACAGCTCTGAAGGCCATGATAGCTCCAGCGCTCTATGTAAGATCAGCTGAGGTTAAGAGATCGAGACCATCTTGGCCAACATGGTGAAACCCCATCTCTACTAAAAGTACAAAAAATTAGCCAGGTATGGTGGTGCATGCCTATAGTCCCAGCTACTTGGGAGGCTGAGGCAGAAGAATTGCTTGAAACCGGAAAATGGAAGTTGCAGTGAGCTGAGATCGCGCCAGTGTACTCCAGCTTGGTGATAGAGAGAGACTCTGTCTCAAAAAAAAAAAAAAAAAAAAAGATCAGCTGAGACTGTTGTAACTGCATCCCAGCCATATCTCTGCTCAATCCTGCTACCTTCCTTCTTCAATAGGTACTGGACTGACATAAACCCTCAACAACCTTCTACACAAAAACCTCCATCACAGAGTCTCTTTCCCAGGAATCCTAATCCAAAGCAGAGCTAAAAATATTGTTAAATTAATTATGCAAAATAATAATCTTGATTGTTCATGAACTTTCTAACTTCACATTTGTAAACAAATAAATCTTGTGACTTACAGAGATAAATACACATATTTATAATGAGAATGGATGCTATTTACTTCTAACAGTGTATGGCAGATCAGGAATACTAAGTATAATATAAAGTCATAATGGAATAATTCCATTACCTTTAATTTTTTATTTTTTCCCAATGATTATCCTTTAGTACGCTTGCAGCCCCTAAGTGTATATTTTTATTTCTTTCAAGGTTATTGTTCATGTAAGGTCAATTTTGTATACATTTTTAAAAATCCAGTGTATAGACGTTATGTCTCCTTTTTTTTCAGGTTTTTGAAAATGTATAAGATTCTTTGTGGCCCAGAATAGAATCCACTTTCCTAAATATTCCTTAGTGCTGGAAAAGAAGCAACATTTTTTTACATATCAGAGTGACTGGAAGACATTCTCAGAGATATGCATTTGAGAAATATGCCTCCCCTACATATGAGAACAAGCAACATCACTGCATACTTTTATGTTACAAAAATTAGAACAAGCTCTAAATTTTTAGAATAATTCATGGCTATCCAAAACTACTGTATTAGAAATACTATTCTCTATTTTATGTGGTAGAGCAGATTTCTCCTTCTAATTATCATGCAGTAAAGAAAGGAACAACACAAATAATACCAAACAACATGAGCTGAGCCAACAGGAAACAAAGAAATTCTTGAAATTAAAATCAAGGGTCTTATTCCTCTGGGAAAAAAGCCATTGTGTGTGTTGTGCTCAGAGCCACCATATTACATATCAACAGGGGACATGATTCACGTTGCATTCGACTTGTATTCTTTTGTGACTGTGTTTTCTTTACATAATGCAGATATTTTCTACATCGCTAAATCAATTTTATGTGCCTTATGCAACAATTTGCATAGAGTTGATTTCATGTAAGTCAAATGCTATATATTAGAAGGATAATCTATACATGTGTAATGAGGTAAATAAAAATTATTATCTTATATTCTATGCTAAGAGCACCATACCTTTACTACAAGTATAGAGAAAGAGATAAAAACAAGGATAGACCCAGGAATTATCACTGCATTAATTCCTTTTTCTAAGCAATGACAGAACTAATAGACAAAGAAACATTGTAGATATTCAGTGTCGTTGGACATTACAATGTGTTGGTTTCTTTAATTGCATTAGACTGTATCTGTACCCATATCGCTGTCTTCTAAATCAATGGAGGACAAGTTCTATATTATGTTAAGATTAATATTCTGCCTATGCTTCACATGTCAAAGCTTCCATTTCAGTTATTATCCATCTTCCTCTATTTGTGACAGACACCATAGGTTTGCACATCGCATCACTTATCCAATTCTCCACTGTCTCACCCGTTTCTTTTTTCTCTCTCTTTTTTTTAAATTGCATTTTAGGTTTTGGGGTACATGTGAAGAACATGCAAGATTGTTGCATAGGTGCACACATGGCAGTGTGATTTGCTGTCTTCCTCCCTGTCACCTATATCTGGCATTTCTCCCCATGCTATCTCTCCCCAACTCCCCACCCCCTGCTGTCCCTCCCCTGTTTCCCCCTGACAGACCCCAGTGTGTGATGCTCCCCTTCCTGTGTCCATGTGTTCTCATTGTTCAACACCCACCTATGAGTGAGAACATGTAGTGTTTGATTTTCTGTTCTTGTGTCAGTTTACTGAGAATGATGGTTTCCAGGTTCATCCATGTCCCTACAAAGGACACAAACTCTCTTAAGGGCTATGTACCCTTTAAAAATACATCAACCATATTGATTGATCATGAGATACAGTTGTGGCCAATGAGATTTAAAAGGATTTTCCAGATGCCACCTTCCCTCTCCCTCCTTTTTCTTTTCTGAAAGGATGTGAGGCATAGAATACAAGAAGCCTATGATTACAAGGCCGAAGAAAGAACAAAAGGGATGCACAGGCCGGGTGCAGTGGCTCACGCCTGTAATCCCAGCACTTTGGGAGGCCAAGACAGGTGGATCGCGAGGTCAAGAGATGGAAACCATCCTGGCCAACACGGTGAAACCCCATCTGTACTAAAAACACAAAAATTAGCAGGGTGTGGTGGCCTGCACCTGTAGTTCCAGCTACTCGGGAGCCTGAGGCAGGACAGGACAATCACTTGAACCCAGGAGGTGGAAGTTGCAGTAAGTTGAGATCACGCCACTGCACTCCAGCCTGGCAACAGAGTGAGACTCTGACTAGGAAAAAAAAAAAAAAAAGCAGCACAGCAAAGATTATTAAACAGAAGGCTAGAGAAATTGGGTCTCTAATGGTATGGTAGAGCTTCAGCAATCCATACTGCTGGGCATCTTATGTAGGAAGAAGAAATCTTTATTTCTTGTTTAAATGTAAGCTGTATGTTCTGTTAATTGTGTACGAAAATATTCTTATATGCTATACTCAATCTCCTTTACTTTCCACATCCAGTCCTCAATGCCTGTCAATTGTTCTTTCTCATATTTAGTGTTACTTTGTATATTCATCATAATGGTTCAAGCTCAGGCTATAGCTATTACTTGTTTTAATGTTTTAGAAAGCTTTCTGGTCTTCCTGCCTGTGATAATAGACACCACCCAATCCACACTCATCTGACTGGTGTCTCTCGATTATTTTCAGTAGGAAGTCCAAGATTATTATCATGACACATAAACCCATTAAAACTGTCCTTTGCCTACCTCTCTGGTTTCATAGACATCAAGATGATCCCCCAGCCCACACATCAGTGCCTCACCCTGGCCTCACATAAATTTATGCCTCCATGCAGTCTAGTTGTTCAGCCTGGAATGCCTTGATTGTCAGTCTCCTACACTTCGTCCTTATGTACTATTCTGAATCTTATTTATCTTTCAAGACAGAAAAGTCGTCCTTGATGCTGTACTTTACAATTATCAATACTGCATGTTCTATCAGCACATCAGGCTTAACATTACTATTGGCATTATCATTGTATTAATATCACTGAATACCTGTTTGTTGTCTATCTTTACCAGCTGGTTCTCTGGATAAATTAGTATTTATATTTACTTTCCTACACACAATGCAACAGCTGGCATATAGCAAATGCTCAATAAATTGGAAAATCTGAATGAATGAAAAACAAATGGTAATTAAAATTGATTGGAATCATATATATTATCAATTAACTATATCACTAACCACATTTAAATTCTTATTAATTTCCCAAAGTAATTTACATCTGTTTGTATTTTGTTAACACTACATCTTCATGCAAAATTGTAGATAGCACACGTATCATTTTACCCTGTGTGGGAGACAAGGAACTAAGGTACAAAGAAGAGACGTGGCTTCCATGTTATAATAGAGTTAAAAACGAGGCTTTAAATTTTACTTTTGCATATTTTCACCGTTATACAAATAGCTTTCTAAATCCTACACAAGAACACTCAAAATGCTTTATGTAATGTCATAAAAACATTTTTGTTGCAAATGTTACTGGTTAAAAATTTCATCTATAATAAAGAGCTACTCTTTTAATAGCTAAATGTATAGTTCTCTTTCTTTTAGAAACAATCCTATTTTGATTTTCTTTTTCTCAGAGATGGAAATGAGATCTGCAAAGATTTGTCATTCAATTACAACTCCTACTTTAGATGACAAAAAGTATGTCTCCTGAATATTATCTTTGCTCTTACAAAAATTAATGCAAAAAGAAAATATTCTCAAATACAGAAACAAAATTAGAATCCTCTTAAGAGGTCACTTTTTGCCTGGATCATTGTAATAATCTCTTGGACAAACCTGTTCACCAATAATCCATCCTGAAGAGCAGCCAGAGTAATCTTGTTCCAATGTGTATTCGATCATGTCACTATTTAGCTAAAGCCTCTCCAAGTATTCTCCATTTTTCTCAGAGTAAATGTCAGAATTCTTACAAAGTCTTAAACGGCCATAAAAGACCTCGGTTCACATAATTGCTCTGATCTCATCTGTTTTCCTTCCCAGTTTTTCATTCTGCTCTTGGTACAGGGATTTTCGTGTTTTGGAATAGACCAGATACATGCCTGTCTCAGGGCCTGTGCCCTGGAAAATACCTCTTCATGGAGTGTGCCTCAGCTGAAGGCCTTATGATCATTTCCTTCATTTTTTCTAGCTTTTGCTAAAATGTCAGCTTAGCTACCACCACATTGGAATTGCAACCACTCTTCCAACTAACTTTGCATTATGAAACAGTATTTATTACCTACTCAAATGTGACATAATTTTCCCTTTATTAAATTCTTGCTTGTTGTTTGTACTCCCCCCCAACATATACAATCACACACACACACACACACACACACACACACACACACACAAAATATTATTTTATATGGGAAGAGAATAAAATCTCTTCTGTGTACTGATGTAGTCTCAGAGTCTAGAATAGTGTCTAGAATAGGCCATACACAACAATTTTGGATGAATATATTAAACATTAAAATATAGACCTAAGAAGAAGACAAAAAGAAGAGAAAAACCTCATAACAACACAATCCAACTCAAAATATTAGATTATCTGGTCTGGAAGAACAAATAATATAACATACCTTGCCATTCAAAAAATTAAGAAACTGAAAATATTGGGATCTTTATTTTATTTCATTGCTTTTTGAGAATGTTAAGTAGTTGCTCCACTAATCTTCCTAGGGAATGTTTTCTGTAAGCTTATTAGAAAGTCAGAATTTTGTTTCCATTTCAAACTTACTAAATCAGAAATTACATATTAACACCCATGATTTGTATGCATCTTGAAGTTTGAAAAGCACTAACCTCAATCAATCAAACTTTCAAAGTTGAAAAGCAAGAATGTGACCTAATAATGCAACCCTTTTAATAGTGGTTTACCAGTGGGACAGTGGAAGCAGGCTATTCAGGGTATAACCAATTATTTAGAACTTACACCACCACCCCTTCCAAATTATTTGAAGGAATGAGCAGGATATTATCGTTGGCAGTGTTTAGAACTGTTATGCTAAAAATAAAGAAATGCTGACTTTAGTTAGCTTTATTGTTTTCAAATTCTCAATATTCACTCTCTTCCTTTATTGGTTGTATCTATAGTAGACCACCCCACTGCCCTACTCTTGGTATATCAAGGCTTATGGAATATTTTCTTGTTGTTGCTGTTGTAAATGTTTTTCTTATGTGACACTATTTTCCACACATGTAAAATATTTTTCAATGTGGATGAAAAATGGCCATTATATTACAGAATATCTTCCTGAAATTATCCAGTATCATACAAACAACGGTGAGCGAGTCTGAAAAATGCAGGGTACATTTCCAGATCTCCTTACATTCACCTAAATGCTCATAAAACTGATTCCATAACAATGTCAATTTCCAAGTCCAACATGGGTGATTGACTAGTGGCAAATAAAAAATTAGAGAGGTCAATTTACATGTTATTTACAACTTCAACCTTTGCTTGGCATCTCTAGCACCTCCCCCAGTGTACCCAGGTTTGCATGTACAACAGGAAGGGGTAAGAGGAGGAAGCACGGAGTGATGATAACTCTCACCTGATTTGCCTCTGTTTCATCAAGCCTCCATGATTATGGTGTTTCGTTGTTGTTATTAACAAAGAAGATGGAAACAGCTGTTTTGAAACATTTAAAAACTGCATCCACCCTTGACAAACAACGTAGATTTCCAAGGCTCTTTTTTATGCCATGTAAAAAGATTTTTTGAAATCAGAAAAAAAGTTAATTTTACTCAGTTCTTTTTTAGTATGAATGCGTTTTCAGCCACTCACATTTTCTTTATAAATCAAGTAGAGGAAATTTATTGCTTGTGGAGAGTAAAATGAATAGCATTTTCAAGAATATGAAGAAAGCAGTCAGTGTGCATGCTTTCAACGCAGCTTGATCAGCACTTTCCAGCTCTGGCTGCAAAGAGAAGGTGCTGTGTTTTAGAGGAAAGCCTCCTCAAATGAACTCTACTCCAGGAGAAGTTATTGTGGACCAAAGGCCAGTTCTCTCAGCTCCATCTCTGCCATTTCTCTCTCCTCAAGTCTCTCTATCATAGTTTTACATTGTACTATGAGATACATTTGAGATAGAATTATAGATGTGGGCTAGTCATCTATGCTTTTAGCAACTATCCATAACAAGAAATTTATGTGTTGCATTTGTTTTATTGCAAGGAGGCTTCTTCAACTTTCTCTTATCTCACTCTGCACTTCATAATTTTAAAAAAAGAGTCTCATCAACATGCTGCTAACAGTAGTGAGGTGAATAAAATGGTATTGCCAAGTCATAAGCCATCTTTTTAGTTGCTCCAACAAAGCCAACAAAAGAAACATGAGAATCAGTTTCCAATCTATGTTACAGTAATAAATGGATAACATTGACTAAAACGTGAAGAAATTTTGTGATGATTATCCATGTAATTATTAGAGGCCTGAACTTGTAGAATAATTAGGGATGAGACACTTTTCAAATAGAAGATAATTTTGTGCCAGAGGACACTTGTTTAGGGCTAGTTCAGATTAGGATTGGTTTTCCTGCAAAGGTCAGTGGAAAGGTTGTGTTGTGAAACTGAACAGATGACTTCAAGTTATGGCAGCTCTGAATAATTTTATGACTTGAAAAACAATTTTAAACAAATGATGAATCATGAAATCTTGTTTACAACCAAGAAAAGATTGAAGGATGCAATCTGAGAATTTTATATGCTTGTTAAGTGTGGTGGCTAAATTAACTAATAAACCTTTTAATATAAATATTTCTCTAAAAACAGTAATATGTGGGTTTTCCCTGAACAATATATTGTAAACCCAGGCTTACATCATAAACTCTTCTGTCCACTCTTTTATGCTTCATGTAGAATTAGGAACCAAGTAAAAACATAGGGTGCTTGGCAAGGAAAGTCAGTATTTTTTTTTTTTTGCCCCTGGAGTTCACAATCTAGTGAAGTAAATAAGACACATGCTAAAATGTAACAGAAAGCACACTGACTGTTTATGATTGCATTTGACTGATTGCAGATAATAAATGCTATGGTATTTAGAGTTACAAAGTTATTCCATTAAAGAAGATGTTAAAGCTCCAGTCATACACGTAGCTGAAAAAATTCAGATATCCTTGGAATCACAGAAAGTTTACACTTAAAGAACTTTAGATCTATAGTCTGAGACCAGTATTTGTAGGAAGATATGCAAAAAACAGAAAGTAGCATAAGGCCCAAAGGTCTTCCTTCCATATTTCCTATCTCTCAAGAAAATGCTACTTCTGTTATGGTATCTGATTAATGTGAGGGACATTTGTGAATTTGCCTTCAGCTGTTTCCTCAACAGACTTTATCAACATTTCATTTCCTCTAAAATTCCCACTGAATCAGTCTTTTGAGTACAATTTGCCTCATAAGATACACACATTTGGTCTTGAAGGAAAGCTTTCTTGGACCTCACAGCTAAGTTCACACCTCTAGGAGGACTGTAACAGGGAAAGCAAATGCTGGAATATCTGTGAAGGCTGACCAAACGTATGACAGCACCATAACGTCAACAGACGGGCAGTGGTACAACATATATTCACTACCTATCTTGCATGTTCATTCAACACTAATTGAACAAACATTCCTGAGGGCCAGTGATGAGCAAGACTTTATTGTAGACTTTAGAAATAAGCCATGGACCAAACCAGGTGATGCCTCTACCTAGGAGGGCTTACATTCTAGTTGAAAAGACAGAAAATAAATACAAAAAAAAAAAAAATCCACACCATGCCAGATGATAATACATTGTTAGAATAAAATTATAGCAAGATAGGAATAAGAGACAGACATGAGTGTGATGTGATATATAGGGTTTTCAAGAATTTTCCTGGTAAGGTGACATGTGAATTGATCTAAATGAGTGATGAAGAAAATATATTAAATAATGGAGGAAACATATCTATGCAGTGAGGAAAGCCAGTATTGTGGCCACAAGGGAGGCAGGAGTGTTTGGCATGTTTGAAAAATAATGAGAGAGCCAATGTGGCTGGATGGGGAGAGGTGAGGAAAAGCAGGGCAGGAGATGAGATCAGAAAGAGACAATAGAGTGGGCAAAAAGCAGATTAAGGGAATTTCAGAACAGCTGCACTTGACTCCCACTCTGCTGGAAAAATTCATTAAAGACTTACTCCATACTAGCAGAGAGGAATATAGGATTAAATGTGCAAAAGACTCTGTCTTCCTAGAATTCACAGTATTAAGAGTGAGACAAACAAGAACAAAATTGGAATATGGTGTGATATGTTTCCCTCTAGGTACAAGCTCAAATTGCTAGGGCACACTTAGAAGAAGGTGTGTAAGTTTTCCTGGTGCAATCATGGAAGGCTGATTAGAGCATGTGACACACAGGCTGAGCTTTGTAGGACAAATCAGTTTGTGAATTAACCAATGAGATGAAAAGTATGCCAAGCTGCCTGAATGGTTTATTCAAAAGTACACAGGCATAGGCAAGCATTGCAAATTGAACTTGAGAGGTGTAGTGGAAAAGCAAAAAGCATGGAAGCCAGACAACAGTTTGAATGTTAGCTCTAAAACAAAGAACGTTATTTAATCTCCCCTTGGAAAGAGATTTATAATACTGCCTACCCTGTAGAATCATTGTGATGCTTGGTGATGCTAAACGTAAAGTGCCTGGTTTCTATTCCATAAACAGTAAATCCTAGTCATTGTTTTCATATGCTAAACTCTCATCTTGACGATAGATATAGGGTTGGTTTCATTATTTTATTTTCAGACTTTGTTCAGAATCTGAAACAAAGCTGGTGCTCCATAAATATTTAGTAAATAATGGATGAACTGGCACAGTTACTGATTCCCTTAAATTGCAGTAATCCAGGTGATAGAGGCTAAAGAACTGAATTAAGACAATGGTAGTAGAAAAAGGAAAAAGGAGAGATAATTCAGAGATATCTAAGTGATAAAGTAAGAGACATTTTTACTAGTTGGATATGAGAGAGAAGAAAAAGTCAGGGATAACTGCAATGTTGACAGTTGAGGAACAGGAAGAATTTTGGTGACAGTGACCAAAATTATAGGATAATCGGGAAGACTAGGAGTTAGCTTAAGTTGTATAGGAAGAGAAAAAAATGAGGCCACGTTGATTTGGTAATTTTGAGATATCTACAGTTCATGGAGGTGAAAAAGCCTATGGGTGATCAGAAATGAAGTTTGTTACTCAGAAATAGATACATTAGCAGTAATTGAAGCCTTTTTTATAGATGAAATTTGGAAGATGGATTATTACAGAAGTGGATGAAGAGGGACAAGAATGTATTCCAGACAATCTTGGTATTTAAGAGGCAAATATAAAAAGAAAGATCCCTTGAAAAAATTTCATGACTTCTTCACAGAGAATTTAAGAGAATCATGAGATACTGGAATCATTTTATAACTTACTTTTCTTATGTATTTATAGATAAACTGTACAAAGCATAGTTTGTTATAGCTTGAGTATTCACTCATTGATAACTCTTTAACTTAAATCACCTCAATGACACATACTCTAAGAGCTCATAATGATGTCTACAAAAATTAGAGATTGATTTTGGAGGAAAGATTATGTATGTTAATGCTAAAATCCATTTAGAAAATTTTATAACATCTTCTGAAATCATAGGTAAAGTAATTGTAAATATTGTCCAATTTGTTTGGCAGATATTCATTTAGCTATGTTGATTCTTAATTAGATATGCAGGAGGTATTAAATCTGTGAGGATATTTGTGTTTGTGTGAACATTGGCATTGTGAGAATATTGGTCTATTTCCTTGTTTATTATTGGAAAAGTTATCCAGAGCCTCCTGCGGTATATTTGTCCCTAATGACAATTAGAATGAATAGAACGTAAGAATTCAGGTCTCCTGTCATCCAAGTTTTTAAACAACTCAAGACATTCCTAACATATTCATATATTTTATTTTAATTTAATTTGTCCTTATTTAGTATGTATTAGAAGAAAAAGGTGTTTTAAGTCTCAGAAACTGTTTTTTCCCTGAAATAGGAGTCTATCATTAGCGTAAGAGCTGAAGACTTAATGGAATGGGCATGAGGAAATTGTCTTGAATTCTGTCTCTCTAACTTCTAACTTTTTGCTAACTTCCTTTACTTTTGCTTCTTTAAACTATCTGCTGGTCTTTTCACCCATTCCAGTACTTAATTTTGTATCTTTCTGACTCTGCCTTGATAATAAGCATTATCAGTCTTCCTCTACCCTGTTAATTTTTTTTTTGTCTTTTGGTAAAAACCTTTAAAATGTAACTTTCATTTATCTATGATCATAATTTTTTGCCCTGAAAAAAAATACAAGCATTTCAGA
Source organism: Sapajus apella (assembly GCF_009761245.1). Classification (NCBI taxonomy): domain Eukaryota; kingdom Metazoa; phylum Chordata; class Mammalia; order Primates; family Cebidae; genus Sapajus; species Sapajus apella. The sequence goes on along the minus strand of NW_022436946.1, from coordinate 29,201,221 downwards.
TATAGAAAGATGGATAGAGCGACCTAAATTATGTTTCACAACTGTAAGAACTGCCTTCTCAAAGCACCTCACACACTTATTCAGGTTCTCTTTGCACCAAATGTCTCATACCAAATGCAAATGGCTGGGCTTAGGTTGATTTCAGTTTTAGAACAGAATCTTGTATTGTGATAAATAAATTAACCCATTTAGTAGTCATGTTCTAATTGAGTTAGCTTACTTAGCCCAGCTATAAAACACTAAAACATAAATAAACATAAGTGTCTAGTAATTTTGACATTTTTAGAGTTTTTTTTTATGTTTAGGTGTTTGTTTGAAATTATGGAATGTATCAAGGGCCAAATTGCAAAATCAAAAGTAACCACATTTCTCACTTTAGGCATAATTCCCCCTTACTCTTAGTCACACTCATTTCCCATTTAAGGATAAATTCAACCCCATGATTTAAAAAAAATGTAAAGGTAATGTCTTAACTAAGGACTATCCCTCACCCCAAAATAAGTATTAATGAATTACTCATTTAATGTATTGTATTTATTTTTTACCAGCTCAGAAGACTAGTACTTAATACCTGAATATGAAATATATGAAACATATGAAACGTATGTTGTCATTTGATATGTTGGCAGACTCATCAAATAAATTAAAATTTAGCCTGTTACATATATCCTTGGCTTTTTAAATTTTAGCTTGTGTTCCTTTTAGTTTCAACCCCTTCACAACTGCAGAGCTCATTGGCAATAGTAACATGAAAAGCATGAAGAATCTTTTTTTTTTTTTTTTTTTTTTTTGAGAGTTGGTTTCCTTTTGAGTTCAGAGCCCATCATTTACCGAGTAGGGAATAATGGCATACTTTTCAGTAGCCATGGAAACTGGCACGTCACATATTACAAACAAAATAAAATTTAAAGAATGCTAAATCCCCAAATTTGTAGCTGAGTGATTTTTGACAGCCAAATATATTTAGAGAATTTTTTATCTTCAATGTGGGAACCTCAACATTAAAAAAAAAAGATATAATCAAAAGTTGAAAAGAGAACTGTGGATGCGAGAAACCACAGGGAATATTAATCTGTAATTAACTTATATGTGACCCTCACCTAGTTACTTCTTTAAGTTCTTTATTTTTTCCACCTGGACCACATTGTTTGCCTCCCTTACTAGAATCTTGTGAAGCCTAATTAATGATTATGAACTGCTTTGACTTCCACAGCTAGAGGACGTTCGAGAAATGCAAATAATTATTGTTGTTATTTATTATTTATTCTTTTCTATTCCAACTTAGTTCCAGTCTCGGAAGGTGTACTCCTTGAGTTACAGACGCAAATTAATAATAAATTCAGTGTTAATCCTTCAGCAAATACTAGAAGAGCCTCAACAAGAACCAGTTAAAAATTGGTCTATAAAAACATTTTTATTTTACACTTCTCTTAAAAATTCAACAGTTAAGGTTTTAAAACTTGCCAGAAAGCTAATAATTTTATTTCTATTAACTGACTCTACTTTGAATTACTGAGGATTTTCATTGCATGCAGCATTTTTACTCAGTTGAGACAATGCCATTTTGAACTGGTAATGTGTCTGTACTTAATGTTTTCCTACAATTGGTAGTTTTTGTTTTCTTTCAATTAAAAAAACCTACTTTTTAAATTTGTTTAATTCGAACCTGCTTTTTAAGGCAGATGTTCATCTTCTTATTAAGGTTGTTTCCCTTGTATAGTGTTTATAATCACCATATAACCTGAATTATATTTTGTAAATGTTGAATAAAAATGGCAGAAACTTTTATATTGAATATATACTAAGAGATTCTTATCAAAAATAGTTACCTTTTAATAGAAAATTATAGTAAAATGGAAAAATTAAGGCTTCAAACATGGAGTAGAGAGAATGCTTTCTTAACAGAATAAGTATTCTACCTCATGAGAAGAAAACAATGTACATTTTTATTTTCTTCACATATAATTGTCTCCATATGAATTAACACCCAATAATAATCAAAATGTGATTTATATAAATGTCATAATGCAGTATTGATGCATTTACTTACTTGTATTTTGTATTCTAAGGCAGGTAGTTTCTTGACATACATATTGTATATCTAGTACATTCATCACTATATACACGTCATCTATCCCAAACACATATTCAAATACTATTTTTATTTTTGTTTTCTTCATATATATTTGTCAAGAATATTTATTTTATCATCTTTAAAGCAACATTTTACAAAAATTTTAAAGTATAAATTCTATACATTCAGTTAATAGGTCAAAAATCTGCAAAATTGGTATGAAAGAAATATTAATGTGTATATCAACACATTTCAGGATAAGGCCATATAATCCTTTTTAAAATATATTCATTAACATGCTTTTACAGAAACACAGTGTGGGACTTAATGAATGCTCCCTACATTGAGTATTGTCCTAAGTTTCAAACTGATTCTCAATTTGAACTTTTGATGACTTTGTTGATATACTTTAATGAGCTACTTTTATGAGAATGGATTGGTCACTACACAAAGTCTTATATTCCAGTGTGATTTTTTGTTATGAGGTAAAAAAGAAAAATGTGTCCTATGAGCAGAAAATAGATGTTATGGGCTTATGCATTTTTCTTCCCAAGAGGAGAACTGATACATATTTGTTGTTTTCCACACTGACACTCACATGTTAGTCAATATTATCATAGATTTCTATTTTTGAGTAATAACTAGCTATGAAGAGGAAGAAGTTAAAAGAGCATAAATAGTTTCTTCATTTCCAACTTTAACAGCTACCTTTTCTTCTCTTCTCCCCACATCTCTGCCAAAATGTTGATAATTAACTTAGTGCAGCTGAGCTCACAAGAGATTTAATGTTATTGCCACTTCTCACATCTCTTTAAGGAGCCAGTTCTAATATAAGAAACACTAATAGTTCCTGATAGAAGTGTTATCAACCTCCGAGGCACGGGTGGCTGGGGCTTTTGATTATGCCATACATTTACTTAGAATACTCACCATTTTATCATTCATTTAACAAATTTCCAAGTTCTAGAATTCCCTTTAGCATTCTGAGGCAATTACCATTCCCAAAGGCTACCTTTTCCTCCTGACTAATAGACTCCTCATTTTATGTTTAGATAACCCTGCAGATATTCCCCAACGTTTGGGAAAGCATTACCCTTCTATAGCCTCATTGGGTGGTTATGATTTGTGAAAGCCAAACATGGCATCCCCTTTGCCAGATGCTTACTCTCACAGGCATCCTTGCTCCAAAAAGTGCCATGTGACGTAGCCAACGAGGCAGGAGTGGAAGAAGCCCTCCACTAAGCTTCTGAGAAGATTCCTTTCTCTGACTATAGAAGTATGCCATTTGTGTGTTTCCCTCTTTTATGAAAAGAAAGTGTGGGATTTAATGAATGCATTTCTCCAGCCAGCTTGTAAACAAAAAAGAAAGAACAAGAGAATTGTGAAGATTTTTATTAAAATCCATGCTGTTTAAAGAACCCTGACCAGTCTAAATAAAGTTCTTATGATAAATAATTGTATTAAACTCGTCAGTTTGTCAGTTTTCTGCTAAATACCGAAGAAAACAGTCTTAACTAATATACTTTACCTAAATACACCAACTCTCATTAATCTTGTTCTCCATGCTTCTGTAACACATGTAGTTCCTACATATAATTAAATACTAATTTTATGGTAATTTATATTGCTTGATGTTTGTTTTTATATGTATGCTAGTCTAAATCATAATCACCTTGAGTGTGGAAGCCCAATTTTATCTTTCCTGTATTTTCCCTTATGCCTTGCACAATGCTAACTCATCAGAAGCTTAATATATTTTAAAAGGAAGTGTGTGTGTGTGTGTGTGTATGTGTGTGGTGGGGGTGCGAGTGTGTGGGTGGGCATGCATGTGTTGCCTTTTTCTTGCCTTAAAACTCAAAACTCTGTCATTTCTCTCCTGGACTATGGCTGTATATCTATTTTATTCTTTCCCAGAATAATTCTTCTCTTTTTCTTACTTGCTGTTCCTCCTTCTAGGGTCTAACTGTAGATACTCAAAAGCTTCATTTTTGATGTAATTTTCTTTTCTGTTCTCTTCCTTAAAGATTGTATCCACGATTATGCTGATTTTCTTTACACAAAAATGACTGTTATATGTGACTCCCACTCTGATCTCTATCCCATATATCTACTGGTCACTGCCAACTACCTTATGTTGGTACTTCCCACTAATATACAATTATAACTTCATTCTCATGTAGTCATTGCAAGTTAAAATATAAGCTGTCTCCTCTGAATTTTTACAGCTGTGTTTGTACCAGCTGAACACACTATATATCTGCTGCTTGTTTTAATAATTTATCTTAACTTAGACTTTAACCTCTCTAAGATCAAGGATTCTATCTTAATAACTTTTAATTACCCTCACCCTACATATGGCTCATATATAACATGAAATCAATAAATGCTTGAATGAATATTTGCTTCCTTTAACATAGAAGCATAACCTGGTAAGAGAAGAATTATTTTTTCTCTTTATATTTCAGTATATTTGACGTATCATCTTTCTTACATATAGCCAGGGAAGATATATTTTTATTGATCGGCTTAGTATGTAGAAATCTGTGGATTATGTTTCCAAACCTCCATGCTAGTATAGTTTAATTAAGAACAACTTTTATTTTTAGCATCTTTTTAATACAAAGAACTATATGTTGTTAAGCTTATATATTTTCATAAACAACAACAACAAAATACCAGATATAATTTAATCCTTCTTTGTTCTAGGGGTAAGCATTTCATGAAATCCACTCCAAGAATTGAAAACATACATTCACACAAAAACTTGTACATGGATGTTCATTGCAGTATTAGTCATAACGGCCAAAAAAATGGAAACACTTCAAATGTCCAACAACTGATGAATGGATAAACCAAATGTGAAATATGTATGTATACAAACTTTTTTAGCCATAAAAAGAAATAAAGTACTGATTCATGCTATTGCATAGATGAACTTTGAAAGCATTGTTGTAAGTAAAAGAAGTCAGATACAAAAGGCCATATATTATGTTTCCATTTATATGAAATGTAAAGGATAGGTAACTGCATAGAGACAAAAAGTAGTGATTGCCAGAGTCTGGCGGTGGGAGAAATACAGAGTGGCTACTAATGAGCACTACATTTATTTTTCATTTGGACAACTAATATAAATCAACCAAAAGCTATTAAAATTCCTAATTACCTGGAATTAGGGAGTGATAATGATTACCTAACTTTGGGAATATACTAAAAGCCACTGAATTGTGTATATTAGATGAGTTAATTTTATAGTATGTAAGTTATATCTCAATAAATTATTTTTTGAAAAAAACTCTATGAAAACTAACGATTCTTAGCTTTCAGGACATTTGGATTCACAATGTATCAGGATACTTAGATAAAGCATGGGTTTAAATTAAAAAGCTCCATTTTTCTCACATATATAAGATTTACTGAAAAGATTATAATCTATACTTTGTCAATAGTGAAATCTATTCCTATTATTCATATATTACTTCACTTGCTAATTACCTACTTCTCTGTGGAGAAGGCTGAACTATAAGTGAATAACATGTACAGTAATAACTAGTATTCAATAAGTAACTACATTTAAGTGGCATAAAAATGCTATGGGATAATAGAAAAAGATGCTCTTCATTTTTCTAGGGGTTAGAAAATTAGATAATGCTTATTCTTGCCATTGGAGGATGAGTAGAAGTTTACCAAGTGAACACTTATTCAACACAGAGGAAATCAAAATACAAAGAAAACATATAAAGTGCTTAGAGAATTATGAGTCATCTCTATGGCAGATCCTAGCAAGTAGTTACCCTCGTATAGGACTAAGTAAAGATCACATCCCCTTGTGTCATTCTGTGACTTTCCCATCTTCTGGCTGCATTAGAAAGGAAGCTATTTTAGATTTTGTTTAAAGTGATTTAAGGATTACTTAAAGACCAAAAAAGTTGAATTTTAATGCAGCTGTATGTTTGATATAAAATAAATTTCTTTATTACAGTAATGCCATTTAAATAAATATAGTGAGAGGACTGCCACTACACAAATTTGCAGTCATGCAAGATAATTCTAGAGATCTAATGAACTGCATGAGGACCGTACTTAATAGTATTGCATTGTATACTGAAAATTTGCTAAGAGAGTAGGTTTTATGTGTTTTACGATACACACAAAGAGAGTTATGTGAAGTGATAAATATGTTAATTGGCTGGATGGTAGTCATGATTTTACTATGAATATGTATATCAAAACATTGTGTTGTAAACCTTAAATATATAAAATAAGAAATAGAGAATTCAGGCTGCAAGTGAAATCAAGAACACAATCCCACTTATAATAGCCACAAACAAAACGAAATGCCTAGGAATACAGCTAACCAAGGAGGTGGAAAATCTCTACAGGAGAACTACAAAATAATGTCGAAAGAAATCAGGGATGACACAAATAAGTGGAAAAGCGAAGCATACTTGCGGATAGGAAGAATCTATCTAATAATAATAATGAACATACTGCTCAAAACAATTTACAGATCCAGTGCTAGTCCCATCAAACTACCAATGTCATTCTGCACAGAATTAGAAAAAAAAAAAAAAAAAAAAAGCTATTCTGAAATTCATATGGAACCAAAGAGGAGCCTGAATAGACAAAATTGGAGGTATCACATTACCCAACTTCATACTATACTATAAAGCCACACTAACCAAAATAGCTTGATACTGGTATCAAAACAAACATAAACCAAAGGAACAGAACAGAAAACTCAGAAATAAAGCTACACACATACAAACATCTGCTCTTTGATAAGGCCAACAAAAACAAGCAGTGGGGAAAGGACCCCTATTCAATAAATGGTGCTAGGATAAGTGGCTAGCCAAATGCAGAAAATTGAAGCTGGGCCCCTACTTTTTACCCTATACAAAAAGTAACTCAAAATGTATTAAAGGTTTAAATGTAAGTCCTCAAACTATAAAAAGCGATGGAAGACAACATAGAAAATACTCCTCTTGACATTGGCCTGGGCAAAGGATTTTTGGCTAAGCTCTCAAAAAGCAAGGTAACAAAAACAAAAGTCAGCAAGTGGGACCTAATTAACCTGAAGAGCTCTGAACAGCAAAAAATTAAAAAATAAAAATAAATAAAAAACTATCAACAGAGCAAATAGGCAGCCTACAGAATGGGGGAAAATATCCATCGCTATGCCTTTAAAAAAGCCTAATAAACAGAATCTATAGGAAACTTAAATCAATAAGCCAAAACAACCCCATTTAAAAATGGGCAAAAAACATGAACAGAAATTTCTCAAAAAAGGACATACAAGTGGCCCATCAGCATATAAACAAATGCTCAACATCACTAATCATCAGAAAAATGCAAATCAGAAACCACAATGAGATGTGATCTCGCATAGGTCAGAATGGCTATTAAAAAGTTAAAACAAAACAAAACAGATGCTGGTAAGGGCACAGAGAAAAGGAAATGCTTATACACTGTTGGTTGCTATGTAAATTATTTAAGCCATTGTGAAAAGCAGCCTTGAGATTCTCAAAGGACTTAAAGAGCACTACCATTCAACCTAGCAATTCCATTACTGGGTATATACCCCAAAGAAAATAAATTATTCTACAAAAGACACATGTATTCTTATATTCTTTGCTGCACTACTCACAAGAGCAAACACATGGAGTCAATCCAGATGTGCATCAGTAGTAGACTGGATAAAAAAATATGGTAAATATACACCATAGAATACTACACAATCATTTAAAATAGATGAAAGCATGTCCTTTGCAGCAGCATGCATAAAGCTGGAGGACAAATTTTTTTTTTGAGATGGAGTCTCACGCTGTTGCCCAGGCTGGAGGGCAGTAACGCAATCTCAGCTCACTGCAACCCTCTGCCTCACGGGTTCAAGTGATTCTTCTGCTCAGCCTCCTGAATACCTGGGATTATAGGTGCACACCACCACACCTGGCAAATTCTTTTTGTATTTTTAGTAGAGACAATGTTTTACCACGTTGTCTAGGCTGGTCTTGAACTCCTGACCTCAAGTGATCCAACCAGGAGGACATAATCTCAAGCAAATTAACACAGGAACAGAAATATCAAATTCCACATGTTCTCACTTATAGGTAGGAGCTACACATTGAGTACACATGGACATAAATATAGGAACAATAGACATTGTGAACTACTATAGGGTCAAGGTGGTGAGGTTGGGTTAAAAAGCTAGTATTGGGTACTACGCTCATTACCTGAGTGATGAGATCCATATCCTAAACCTCAGCATCACACAATATTCCCATGTAATAAATCTGTACATGTACCCCCTATATCTAAAATACAAGTTGAAACAAAAAGATTGTGAATATGCCTTTGGATGCTTACTTGTACACTTAAAAATATTAAAATGATAAGTTTTATGAAATATATTTTACCATAAAAAATAAACCTTTTACACATTAAATATGTATACTGACAAAATTAAAATATTGGATTGACTGGTCCTTAAAAATCCTAATGAAGTCAACCAAAAATATATGTGAAAATTATTTTGTACTTTTTTATGTGTAACTTGTTGTTCTAAAAACTGGAAGGAAATAGTCTTATTAACAGGGCATAGAGAGTTCAGTCTTTACAGCTCATTTATGTCAATACCTGAACACACCAAAAGGAAATAACTTTTGGGGAAGTGTCTTCTGCATCTAGTTTACAAATAAATAGTCAGATTTATGTAGAAGGATCCATGAGAGAAAAGGATAAAGAAAAAGAAGGATGAAGAAAAGGAGAAAGAGAAGAATGAAAGGAGGGGAAAAGGAATAAATGGGACAGACATTCTATATAGAACTTTCCAGCTACTGTCCTTAATCAGACCACAAGCTCTAAAATAGTTACATTGTGCTCTCCTAGGAATTCAGCTTGGAACATACTAAGTGAGGAGGCTAGAGGCTCCTTGGGTCATCCGGGATATAGCCAGAGTAATTGGTGCTTGCCTAAGGATAGCATCCAGACACATATTGCCCCAAATACTAGTGACTAAGTTTGAGCATTCTGTTACATTTCTTCTGATAAAATTGCTTTTCCCATGTCAAAAATTTCTTAACAGGAAAAAAGGTCAAAGATCTTTTTTGGATTTAGTAATTTACCGATTATTCCATGTATCAATTTATTTAAAATATAAGCTAAAGTTCTATAATGGCAATATATTCAATGTAGAGTTCGAAACCCAAACTAAATCTCATTGTAGTTCATTTGCTCTTTATGACATGAGATGTGCTAATGCCAAGGTTATGGGTGTCGTGTAATTGAAAATTCAACGTAAAAAAAAAAATCACTTTTTTCAATCATTCTAATGTCTAATATCCTCATGCCTCCCTTTCTCTGTTTCTAGTAATCCCTTTCAAATATTTGCTCAGAGGTAAAAAGCTTATATTTCATTCTCCAGCTGTAGCTACCTCTTCACTTGCATACCAATAGGACTGTTTCACTCAGACATGATTTCCATGGATGTTGTTTCTCAGAGGCTGTCTCGTTTTTAGAATTGACACATCCACAAGTGTTCAATCAGGGAAGTGAAGTGATCAAATGTTGATTGGCATTGAACAATGACATTACGATCAGCCTCAGATTAAAGCACCATATAAAATGGTGATAAGCTAGTGTGATAGTCATATTTTGCAACTTAGAAAGGAATTCTTGCCCCATAACCCTGACTGGGCTTTTCCGCTCCCTTTTTTCTTAATCAATTTTCAATCAAGAAAAAATGGAGGGTGGGAGAAAATTCCAAAAAGACAAAAGAAAACTCTAAAGATACTCTGTGGCAAAAACTGTTTTTGCCATTTTCAAACAGGTTTGCTTTTTGTTGATTAACTAAGTTGTAGTGGGTCGAACAGGATGGGAACTAGCCATACTGTCAGATAATCAACACAAATTTCAGAGATGATAGGTCATATAGACAGATAGATGATAGGTAGATAGGTAGATAGATACATAGATACATAGACACATAGATAGACAGATACATAGAAAGAAAGATGATAGAATAACAGACTTATTTCCAACTTCTACGTCATCTCTAATCATGCCCCATTATCTCTGCCTTCATCAATAGCTGTAACATAAGGGCAATACCATCAGTGGCCTTAGCCCTCAGAGATCTACAAAGTCTATTATGTTCTGTCATTCTGAAGAACTCACCATCTTATCCCCATCACAGTGCTGTTTTTACCTTGCATCCCTGCATACACCTATAGACAGATTGTTGTCAATGGATAGAATTGAGTGCATAGCTTACTTTGGGAGTTAATGCTTTCAAATTATAGGGGGCGCACTGCAACATATTCAAGCTTATGTACATGGCATTTGAGGTCAGGGCATGGAAAAATACTGAAGCACTGTGTATGTTATTTGTGCTCGAGAATGAAACTCCTTAACCCTGAAAACAGGACAGGCAGTGGAGAGTGTGGTGTGATAAGGAACCCTGAAAACAGCCTCCTCGGACTGCAGCTTGAACGTTGTGCTAGGTCACAGGTGCCTCAGCAACCCACCTCAAATGACCATCTAGTGGATGTTTGTATTAATACAAGCCCTTTCAAAAAATACTTGGTGGATAGATGCTGGGGCAGACTCTCTCAGAAGAGTTACCCCCTTAGCCCCACTCAGCTGGAGTTGTCTGAGCACTTTGTTCTTGGCATTTACTGCAAGCTATAAGCTCTGCACAAATTTTGGCTTTCAGAGGTTCTCCAGCTGGCAATTAACACTCAGCACCCTGCCAGAGGCATCCCATTTACAAGTAAATATAAGACTACCTAAAGATGAAAAAAAAAAAAAAAAAAAAAAAACCCGGCTATTAATACATCAAATATTTGAGAAATGCATTTCATATAAACATGGATCATTTTATCTCAATCTTTTAATAAGTAATCAATTTAACATATAGATAAAGAGCTCCAGTTCTGCAGCAGATTTCCTGGTTTCTAATTCTTTCTCTGTCATTTTTCTAGTTATATGAACCTGTGCTGATAATCTCTTAGTGCCACAATTCCTCATCTGAAAGACGGGAATAACAGTAACACCAGCTCATAAGGCAGTTGTGATAACTAAATGAGATGATACATGCAAAGAGCATAGAATGGTTCTTAGCACGCAGTTAAGGACTACAGAAAGACTAAATATCGTTGTTATTATCTTAGACTTTTCTCTGAAAATGTCAAAAGTCATAATTTTAAAATTTATATTGTTTATTAAAATATTTTCACTATCATGACCCTTCCCCCCTTTTAACTTATCAAACTACAGGATCTAAAACTTGTTATCTATTTTACTCTAAGCATTTTACAATTTCTCTGAGCTTTCATTTTCTGAACAATAAAATAAAATCAAATATTTAATTCAAAATGATGAACTAAGATTATTTAACACTACATACCTCTTTTTGCAGATTCTAACCTACCACAATCTCCACTAAAATTACAGTAGAATAGAATGTAAAAGTCTATATAAGCTTAATCAGGAAAGGCAAATTTCGTCAAATTTCTGCAAAAATATGCTAGAAATAAGACAGATGAAAGGTAGCGTAAACTGTTCTCTTAAAAGAACCCTATTAACAGCCTTGCATTTGAAACTCTGGATCAAATATCCAATTATTTTAAATGCTACTTATATAAAATTTAAATCCTTATAATTGTATAAAAAATTATATGTATATTACTACCACAGAACTATCATATATTAAGTAAACTCATAGGCAATTACTGTCATATCAAATGAACACAAATCAGAAATATTACCCAGCAAGTTTTATAATTTTAAGAATACAAGCATTCTAATAGCTCAGAAGCAGAGAGATGTCTGAACTTTGAGACATCTCTTTGAGAGATGAGAGATATCTCTTTGAGATACATCTTTGAGAGCCTCTCCCAGGCCTTTCCTTTCTGTATGGGACTGCACCTTTGACCCAAAATAGGTAAAGTCTCTAAGTGAGCTTTGCAGGGATCCTCACACAGTAGGGATCATTTAATCTATGTAACATCTCCATTTTATCTCCCCAGAATTGTATAGGCTATGTGGCATTCTCCAGGGAGCCATGCCTTGCAGGCTTTGTGTTGTATTTGCTAGACATAACCCTTATCCAGGAACTTCTGCCATGGGCATTTCAGGGACAAGTTCTCTTCCTTCTAGCCAGCATCATTAGTCTATTTACCCAGAGGTCCTATGGACAAGAAAATTAGTCCAGTTTACCTGCTTTCTTTTATTTTCTACTGGCACATCCCCACAATAAGCTAGTGAATTCATTTATGTTTGGCTGCTTTATTTCTTTCCTTTAATCAATTTTAATATTTCAGATTGTCTTATAAACATATTATTATGGAATGGTGACATTTAGATCTACAAGGTAAGAGATTTGAATATTATTATCTCTGCATTAAAATAAAAAATTCGAAGTTCAAACAGGAGTGGAGCATATGAAATTTCCAGAATTTCAGAGAATTTCCAGAAATTTCCAACAGGGCTGTCTTTAGTTTCTCAGTTTAGAGCCCATGTGCATAAAGGCATATAATCAGGATTGCATCAGTGTGGGAGCCCCACATAAAATACAGAAAGGGTGCTTGAAAGAATATTAAGGAAAGAGGATTCTCTCTTTAGAAATAAATAAGAAATAAAAATAAAGCAACCTTTCTTCTTCCAAGTAGCTTAAGAAAGGGAGATAGAAAAAATAAAAATATGTATTTATATATATCTTATGCTTATCTCAAAAGCTTTCTTAGGCTGGGGATACATTGGTCATTATCAACATTATCAAGTAGCGCCCTGGAATCAGAATGAAATTATTGATTTAATTTAGAAATAAAGTTATATATCTATGATGGGTCACTTCTTTATATACATTGCTGATGATAGAATTAATGGTGTATTCATGCCGTTGCTCACAGAATATTTTCACATAAGTATAAACATTTACCAAAGCAGGACTGTTCCACACAACGACCTGATGGATACACAGATTTATCTGAGAAGTTGTTCATAAACTTTGAGCTGCTCCCTGAGGAGAAAAGAGACAACTGCAGGATAATGACTGAAATTAAAGTTTTAAGAACGGAGATAGCATTTTTAGTCATGGGGAAATTGCCATCTCAATATTCTTAAAAGATGTTCAATATTTAAATAAGATGATTTTAAGATCTAATGAAGCATATGCAATATTTAATTGAATCATAATTTTCCTTTAGAAAACAGGGAGCCTCACACATGTAATGTACATCATCGTCAATTATGTAGTAGCTCTAAAGTTAAGATTTATCTTAACAAAACAAATTAATACGCACAAAAATTAATTTTAAAAGAACCATAGGTCTTTAGCTATGCAAAACCTGAGTGGAGCTGCCCATGCAGCTCTGTACTGTTAATGCAAAGTCAGAACCTGAATATGAGTATGGAAATTGTATCTTGCAGATCACAGACATGAGTAATGTACATTGGTGCAATGTTGAAAAGACCCTTAGATTCTGGTAAATCTTTTCTCCTATAACTAGGAATATTTTTCCAAATTTATTTTAAGTTATAGAAACTACTCATCACCAATTTTAATAACAAATACTTAAAAATACCTGTTAAATTAAAACACAAGCAATTCATAATTTATTCATTTTAACAAACCATAACTGATTGCCTAGCATGCAACTCTTTATGTGCCACATAAAAAATATCATGGCATCAAGTGAACATAACATATATATTTACTACATGTTTCATTGTTATAGTCTATTTTTCAAGATAAATTACTTAAACAAATCTTTAGTTTGGATTATTTTTTCCTGAACTCAATGATTTGAAACTTTTTGTTGCTTCCGTTGAAACACATTTTGCTAATAATTTTCTTCTCCAAAACTAGTTTTCTAAGTAAATGAATGGTTTAAATGTTAAAGTATATGAATGTGGAAGTAAAGAGAGGCTGCTGTAGTATGCTTTAAGAAGAATTATGAAGGATTAAGTGGCTGAAAAGCCCTGTTGATGGAGAATTGAGAACTTAACGGGTTGTCTACTGAGGCCTTCTCTGTTCTTAATTTCCCACCCACTTAGAGTTATGCTACTGACAGCCACTCATGTACTATGTAATGCTCCTTTCCCAGATACTGATGATTAAGTCCATCAAATTAGGAACAGGGATTCGGAACACATGGTTAGTTAAGTCTTTGCATGTGGTCAGAACTTTAACATATATTCTGTGTAGCAATAGGGCAGCTATGTACTATTGAGAGGATAGAAAAGCAGAGTAGAAAGCTGGTGTGTTGAAGGACAAACAGGAAGAAAGCTGGTGGATGGGAAGAGGAGAAAAATATCTGCATCCATGTCCCTAATTGCTTACCAGCTACTGTCACCATCTTCTCCTGGACCTGGGAATATCCCTGTCCTTGGATTATAGGATTCCATAATATAACCTTGTAGCATTATCATAATATCCCTCACCTGTTGTCCTCTTAAGCCACACTGAGTTGTTTTTCTTAAATAAACCTGCTAAGATTTAAATAATATAAGGCATTATGGGGAAAATAGAAATGGGTAATGAAGTAAAATATTTATATCCACTTTTTATAAATTGTCATGTCCACTAAAATCAGAAAGAAAAATAGTGAACTAAGTTAACAATAGTTGTATGTTACTTCAATTATTGACTCCTGACCTCTCTTATATTCTATTTCCTAGGACCTTCTTAAAGGTAAAACTCTCCAGTGCAGATTCTACCATGTCTTCAGATGTCAAAGCAGCTTAGCTATTCGGAGCAAGGAGTTTCACATAGTATTTGTCCTTCCTCCCCGGAATTAAGATGGTTGCTGGTAAGCAATTTTATCTCAGGACTCCTGCTGTGAGTCCTCCTTCTGTACATCCATATTTCTCATCAGCTCTTCCTCAAAGCTCTATTAAAAAGACTTATTACTCAAGACTCATGATATTTCCTTTTTATATTCTCAGTACTCAATTTCTTCTCCATCTAAGTCATTTCAAGAGACACAACTCTGTTTTTACTTGAACCCAAATGCTCCTACTTAAAATAGTTGTATATAGAATAAATATGTTTATACCACATAATCTCAAAGAAGACCAATCTTAAAGAAAGCAATCTCAAAAAGGTCTGACTTTGGGGGGAAGTTAATGTATTTTCAAGCAATAATTTTATTTTTCTGCAGCAATTATAATAATAAATATAATCACAGATTTTGTGTGATCTCTACAGTATATAGTTCTCTTTCTGTTATCAGAAATAATATATGATTATATTTAAATTCTCTTCAAGAATTTTTATGAGATTTCCTAGTAGCCCCAATTTGTTCAATTGGTTGTAAAAATGACACCCTTAAAAATGTTTAGCAATGGTAGGGAATAACATAATCTTATAATCAAATGTTTGAATCAAAATTTACCATTAACGCCTATTAATTAGTCAATAATCTTTTTGCTGTGAGTGACAGTCTATTAGTCCATATAACTATCTAACAATGGATAATTTATGAAGAAAAGAGTTTTAATTGACTCATAGTTCTGCAGGGTATACAGGAAGCATGCCTGGGAGGCCTCAGAAAACATATAATCATAATAAAATGTGAAGAGGAAGCCAGTATGTCTTATTGTGGCAGAGCAGGAGAGAGAGAAAGAGCGAAGAGGGAAGTGCTGCACACTTTTAAATAAACAAAACTATTGAGAACTCACTCACTATCACAAGAACAGCAAGAGGAAAATCTGCCCCCCATGATCGTTACCTCCCATCAGGTCCCTACCCTAACATTGGAAATTATAATAAACATGAAATTTGGGTGGGGTCACAGAGCCAAATCATATAATTCCACCCCAGGCCCATCCCAAATATCATCTGTTCTCACATTGCAAAACACAATCATGCCTTCCCAACAGTCTCCCAAAGTCTTCATTCATTTCAGCATTAACTCAAAAGTCCAAGTCCAAAGTCTCAACTGAAATAAGGTAGGTTTCTTCTGCCTATGAGCCTGTAAAATCAAAAAGAAATTAGCTACTTCCAAGATACAATGAAAGTACAGGTATTGGGTAAATGCTCTCATTCCATAAGGGATTAATTGGCCAAAATAAAGGGGCTACAGGCCCTACACAAGTCCAAAAGTCAGCAAGGCAGGCATCAAATCTCGAAGCTCCAAAACAATCTCCTTTTACTCCATGTCTCACATCTAAGGCACACTAATGCAAGGAGTGGACTCCCAAGGCTTTGGGCAGCTCCAACCCAGTGACACTACAGGGCACAGCCCCCATGGCTGCTTTCATGACTTGGTGATGTGTGCCTGTGGCTTTTCCAGGCACACTGTGCAAGTTGTCAATGTATCTACCATTCTGGGGTTTGCAGGGTGGTGGCCTTCTTCTCACAGTTCCACCATGTAGTGCCCTAGTGGAGACTCTGTGTGGGGGCTCAAATCCTACAATTCCCCTCTGCACATCTCTAGTAGAGATTCTCCATGAGGACTGGACTTGCAGCAGACTTCTGCATGGACATCCAGGTGTTTCCATACATCTTCAGAAATCTAGGTAGAAACTCCCAAACCTCAGCTCTTGCCGTATGTGCACCTACAGCCAACACCACATGGAAGCCACTAAGGCTTGGGACTTGTACCTTCTGAAGCAATGGCCCAAGCTGTACCTTGGCCTCTTTTAGCCGTAACTGGAACTGGAGTAGCTGGGATACAGAGCATCATGTCCTGAGGCTGCACAGAGCAGGTGAGCCCTGAGCCTAGGCCACAAAATCATTTTTCCCTTCTAGGCCTCCAGGTCTGTGATGAGACGGCTGCTGTAAAGGTCTCTGAAATGCCCTGAAGGCATTTCCCCCACCATCTTGGCTATTAACATTTGGCTCTTCTTTCCTTATGCAAATTTCTACAGCCCTGAATTCCTCCCCTAAAATAGATTTTTCTTTTCTAATGTGTGGCTGGGCTGCAAATTTTCCAAACTTTTATACTTTGCTTCTCTTCTAAATATAAGCTTTAGTCTCAGATTATTTTGTTGTTTACGCAAATAAATGAAAGCTTTTAGAACTAGTCAGGCCACATGTTGAATGCTTTGTTGATTAGAAATTTCTTCTACCAGGGGTCAAGCACAGTGGCTCATGCCTGTGATCCCACCACTTTAGGATGCCAAAGTGGGTGGATCCCGAGGTCAGGAAATTAAGACCACTCTGGCCAACATGGTGAAATCCCATCTCTACTAGAATACAAAAAAAAAAAAAAAAAAAGAAGAAACAAACAAATTAGCTGGCATGGTGGTGCTCAACAGTAGTCCCAGCTACTTGAGATGCTGAGGCAGAGGAATTTCCTGAGCCCAGTGAGCTGAGATCATGCCACTGCACTCCAGCCTAGTGACAGAGGAAAACTCTGTCTCAAAAAAAAAGAAAGAAAGAAAGAAAGAAATTTCTTCTACCACATATCCTAAATCATCACTCTCAAGTTCAAAATTCTTCAGACCTCTAGAGCAGGGAAACAATGCCACCAGTCTCTTTGTTAAAGCATTGCAAGAGTGACCTTTCCTCCAGTTCCCAAGAAGTTTCTTATGTCCCACTGAGACAACCTCAGCCCAAACTTACTATGTATGCCATTATCAGCATTTTCGTCAAAACCATCCAACAAGTCTCTAGAAGGTTCCAAACTTTTCTTCATCTTCCTGTTTCCTTCTGATCCATCCAAATTGTTGCAGCCTTTCCCCATTACCCAAGTTTCAAAGTTGCTTCCACATTTTCAGGGATTTTTATAGCAATGCCCCACTTCTCTGGTACTGAATTTCTGTATTAGTCTGTTCTCACACTGCTAAAAGAACTACCTGAGACTGGGTAATTTATGAAGAAAACAGATTTAATTGACTCACAGTTCCACAGGAAGCATGGCTCGGAGACCTCAGGAAACTTACAATCATGGTAGAAGAGGAAGGGGAAGCAAGAATGTTTAACCATGGCAAAGCAAGAGAGAAAAGAGCAAAACAAAAAGGGCTGCACACTTTTAAACAACCAGATCTCATGAGAACTCACTCACTATCACAAGAACAGCAAGGAGGCGTCTGCCCCATTATCTAATCAACGATCATCAGGTCCCTCCCTTAATATTGGGAATTACCATTTGACATGAAATTTGGTTGGGGATTCAGAGTCAAACTATGTCAGAGAGGAACCCTATTCAACCAATCTAACCACCTCACCCTACTCACAACCAAAGTAGAACTATCTTCCATTAATATTTCACACATTTTTTATTGAGCACCTACTATATGTCAGGCAATTTAGCAGAGAACAAAAACCCTCCACTCTTGCAGTTTGCCTTCTATGGTGTGCTGGTGAAGTAAGGGGTGATGGAGAAGATAAACAATTATGATAAGTGCTATAAGAAAAGGTAATGTAGAAAAGCAGTCAAAAGAATGACAGTAGAGGCTAAAGAACTATGCAATGACAAATAGAATTGTTGGGAAAACCAACAGAGGAGATGGTATTTTAGACATGATGGAGGTGAGGGAATGAGACATAAGGATTTCTGCAAAACAATGTCTCATACAGAAAAAATAAGAGAAAAATTCCTCAAATAGGAGCAAGCCTAGCATGTTCAGGGCACAGTAGGATCAGTATAATACGGTAAGTGAGTAAAATCTGATCAGAGTTTACAGTCAGCCCTATCACATTAAGTGAAGTCTACCACAACAAACTTTGGCTTTTGTCTTCATATGACTATAAAATGACACTTTGGCTGAAATGTAATGCAATATTGTTAAGACTTTGCTTTTCCTGTCATTATCACTGTGATGTTATGAGATTGGAATGGGCTCTTTGCCAAGGACTCAAATACTGTCATCAGAATTATATTTCTTTTTTTCCTTTCCTTGTTTCTGTCTTCTCAGTTGGCTAATTCTCCCCTCATACCACATGGGGTAGAAATGGACCCCACCAAACCCTATGGCTTATGAGATTCTCTCTTTTTTGGGAGGAGGGGGGATGGAGTCTTGCTATGTTACCCAGCCTTGAGTGCAGTGGCACAATCTCAGCACACTACAACCTTCACCCCGGGGTTCAAACAATTCTCCTGCCTCAGCCTCCTGAGTAGCTGAGATTACAGGTGCATAGCACTACACCTGGCTGATTTTTGTATTTTTAGTAGAGACGGGGTCTCACCATGTTGGCCAGGCTGGTCTTAAGCTCCTGACCACAGGTAATCTACCCACCTCAGCTTCCCAAAGTGCTGGGAATACAGGTGTGAGCCACCATACTGGCCATGTGATTCTTATAGCTAGCAATTTCATAAGTAGGGAGACTTTCTCCTAATATTCATATCACTTCTCCCCACCAGGCTCCAATGGTGCACTTAGGGACATGTATCCAACTCCATTGTGTGGACCCCATACCAGTTAAATGAATGACAGTCTCAACCAAATCACATGGAATAGGAGAGGAGAGCTCCAAGAACAGAAGAATACAGGATTTTTCAGAAGTTAGAGAGGTCCATCAATACTGTGTAACAATGGAAAAGTTACAACACTCTTCAGCCTCAGCCTCCTCCTTATTAAATTTGGGGAAATGATGGTTACCTCATAGGATTGCTGTAATACATTAGAAAGTGTTAGCATAATGCTTTCTTTAAATGGGCACTAAATGTTACCCATACCACAATAATCTCATGACAACTGTCTTTGGAAACTCTAATACATACTATAAAGTATTAAATATAGAATTTTACATTTCCAGTTATATTGGAGAATAATATTGTTCTTTCCAAGGCAAAACAGAATCTTTATTTTTTTGGGGGGGGGGGACTGAGTCTTGCTCTGTCACCAGGCTGCTGGAGTACAGTGGCATGATCTCAGCCCACTGCAACCTCTGTCTCCCAAGTTCAAGCAATTCTCCTGTTTCAGCCTCTGGAGTAGCTGGGACTACAGGGGTGCATGCCACCATGCCCAGCTAATTTTTTTTTTGTATTGCAAAACAGAATCTTAAAAACTGAAAGATACAGGGAGTGTTCAGAACCTATAATAGAGAAGGTCATATTATTTAAATCAAATGTCATCTGTTAAGGTTATCAAGACTACTATGATTTGCTTTTCAAACAAACAAACAAAAACTAATCACTGCATTAATAACAGGGATGAATATTTGGCTTAAGAATTGACTACTTGGCTTCCACAGCTTTGACCCTTCACCAGAGTGTATGCTATCATTCCCTGCCAAGCAGTATCTCATCTAGTGGTTTTGTTGTCCGCTCATAACATAAGGGGAACCACATATTATACATGGCTGTATAATTACATCCACAGGACTGAAGATAGTGAGCACAGGATTAAAGACAAAGAGTTTTTTATATCAAGCATGCTAATTCCCTTTTACCAGACTCATTTTTCTTTGGTCCAAATATTCATGGAAATCTCTTTCAGTGGTTTGGTTTTTCAGATGAAAATGTGCTGGCATTACACTATATTCTAAAGCAACCCAGTAAGTTCTCAAGAGTTGTTTTTATTGTGAATACATTCCTTTTCCTGACTTATAAATCTAAATTACCATGGGAACACTTTAATTCTGCATATTGTAAAGAAAGTCAGGTGTTACCATGGGCATTAAAAGAGGAAAAAAATCCCAACTTTCAGAAACCAAGTATACATCAATGATATTTTGATTTAATCCTTCATGCCTAGCTTCTGATTACTTCTAGCTCAGATGATAGAAAGCAATTTTCAGCTAAGTGCTTAACTCCAGGAGTTTGCTTTCACATCTGGACCTCCAGGGCCCTACTTATATATCCCATCATGTAAAGCGTCTCCACAATTCTCTGCTTTTCTTGGAACAACACATCCACAGAGAGTTTACATGACTTTCCATTTCAATCACTATGTTAAGCCCAAAGCACTGAAGTTGTTCTTGCTTTCTCCACTTTTGGAACTACTACATTTCCTATGATAAAAGTAGAAAAGAGAAAAATTCATTCTTGCAATTTAATTTCTGTCACACTAGATGTGTTTATCTGTTTAATCAAAACCAACCGAGAACTCTGAAGTATGCATTGCTGATCAGTTTACAACTGTAAAACGAAATTAAAATAGACTTGGGCAAAACGACTGCGACAGATTTCATACATGGCATGTAGGAAGAAACTAAAAAGCCATGGGTGACTGAATAGATGATCCAAATCTTGGAATAGAGATAAAGAAATAAGAATGAATTATCCAACAGTGTATTTTTTAAAAAAATATTTTCGAACCCAGAACATTCTCATGAGATAAGCTGTGGTTCACATAAAGAATCATTGGGAGGTCATGGTCAGTGGTCATTTCTGATAACCTACAATAGATGTGCCTTTTCACAGAAATTATGAAAAATATACAGAGCATTAGTTTGTAGTTACAATAACAAAATCTGAGGATCTCAGTGAAATCCTGGGGCCACATTTTGAAACAAGAGAAAATGTATCGATAGACTACACAGAACAATGTGGCCAAAATTGAGAGCAAGACAGTATCAATAACATTTAAAATGAGACACTTTACAAAAGAAGACATACGTGAGGCCAACAAACATATGAAAAAAATGCTCATCATCACTGGTCCTCAGAGAAATGCAAATCAAAACTACATTGAGATACCATCTCACGCCAGTTAGAATGGCAATCATTAAAAAATCTAGAGACAACAGATGCTGGAGAGGATGTGGAGAAATAGGAACACTTTTACACTGTTGGTGGGAGTGTAAATTAGTTCAACCATTGTGGAAGACAGTGTGGCGATTCCTCAAGGACATAGAAATAGAAATTCCATTTGACCCAGCAATCCCATTACTGGGTATATATCCAAAGGATTACAAATCGTTCTACTATAAGGACACGTGCACACGAATGTTCATTGCAGCACTGTTTACAATAGCAAAGACCTGGAACCAACCCAAATGCCCATCAATGATAGACTGGATAGGGAAAGTGTGGCACGTAAGCACCATGAAATATTATACAGCCATTAAAAACGATGAGTTTGGGTCCTTTGTAGGGACATGGATGAACCTGGAAACCATCATTCTCAGCAAACTGACAGAAGAGCAGAAGATCAAATACTGCATGTTCTCACTCATAGGCGGGTGCTGAACAATGAGAACACATGGACACAGGGAGGGGAGCACTACACACTGGGGTCAGTTGGGGGGAAATAGGGGAGGGACGGTGGGGGGTGGGGAGCTGGGGAGAGATAGCAAGGGGAGAAATGCCAGATGTAGGTGATGGGGAGGAAGGCAGCAAATCACACTGCCACATGTGTTCCTATGCAACAATTTTGCATGTTCTTCACATGTACCCCAAAACCTAAAATGCAATAAAACAAATAAATGGGGAAAAAAAAATGAACTCCGTATCATTATGATGCAATACATTTGAAAAGGCATGTTTAATATGCTAGTGACTTATAAGCTGTTTCACAAATAGATTTTAAAATTGGAAGAAGGTTCATATTGTTCCCCTAACTAGGTCCGCCCAAATTCAGTTTTATTAAGGTACAATTGACTAATAAATATTGCATATATTTATGGTATACAACCAGATGTTCTGATATATGTATGAATTGTAAAATGATTAGCACAACCTATGTACCTAGCTAACATGTCCATCATCCCACACAATCATTTTTTTTGTTCTGAGAACATTTAAGGCCTACTACTTTAGCAGTTTCCAAATAGAAAATATGTTATTATTTCTAGAATTGCCAATCTATAACAGTCACTTTCCAGATCTTCTTCATCCTGTTGAACTGAAACTTTGTGCCCTTTAACCGACATCTCCTCATGCTTCTACCCCAGCTCCTGAAAACCCCCACCATTTTATTCTCTGTTTCTACCATTTCTACTGTTTTAGATTCTACTTTAGGTAAAATTAGGCAAAATTTGTCTTCCTGTGTCCTGCGCCTGGATTATATCACTTAGCATAATGTTCTTCAGTTTCATCCATGCTGTTGCAAATGACAAGACGGCCTTCTATTTAAAAGATAGACAGTATTCTATTGTGCTGTCTCTGTGTGTATTGCACTTTTTATCCATTCAACCAAAGATGGACACTTAGGTCGATTCCAAATCTTGGCTCTTGTGACTAATGCTGCAATCAACATGGAGGTGTAGATACCTCTTTGAGACACTGATTTTATTTCATTTGGTTACATGCCAAGAAACAGGTTTGCTGGAACATACGTTCTATTTTGGATTCTTGAGGAACCTCCATGCTGGTTTTTAACTTTTATTTTCAGTTCAGGGGTGCATGTATAGGATGTGCCAGTTTGCCACATAGGTAAACATGCCATGGGGGTGGTTATATAGATTATTTCATCACCCATGTATTAAGCTTAGTATCCATTAGTTATTTTTCCTGATCCTCTCCCTCCTCTCACCTGGCCCTTTCCAATAGGCCCCAGTGTGTGTCGTTCCCCTCTATGTGTCCAAGTGTTCTCATGATTAAGCTCCCACTTGTAAGTTAAAACTTGCTGTATTTGGTTTTCTCTTCCATAGTTTGCCAAGGATAAGGGTCTCCATCTCCATCCATGCCCTGCAAAGGACATGATCTCATTCATTTTTGGCTGCATAGTTTTCTATGGTCTATACAAACCACATTTTCTTTATCCAATCTGTCATTGATGGACATTTAGGTGAATTCCATGTCTTTGCTATTGTGAAGAGTGCTGTGATAAACATACGTGTGCACGTGTCTTTAAAATAGAATGATTTCTATTTCTTTGGGTAAATACCCAGTGATGGGATTGCTTCATTGAGTGGTATGTCTGTCTTTAGGTCTTTGAGGAATCGCCATACTGTTTTCCACAATGGTTGAACTAATTAACACTCCTACCAACAGTGTATAAGTGTTCATTTTTCTCTACAACCTCGCCAGCATCTGTTATTTTTTGACTTTTTTTTTCTTTTTTTTTGGAGATGGGGTCTCACTCTGCCACCCAAGCTGTAGTGCTGTGGCTCCATCTTGGTTCACTGCAACCTCCATCTTCTAGGGTCAACCTATCCTACCACTTCAGCTTCCCGAGGAGCTGAGAATACAAGAACATGCCACCATACTTGGCTAATTCTTTGTGTTTTTGGTAGAAATGGGCTTTTGGCATGTTTCCCAGGCTGGTCTCCAGTTTATGAGCTCCGGGGATCCACCCATCTCAGACAACCAAAGTGCTGGGATTACAGGCATGAGCCACCATGCCAGACCCATTTTTTGACTTTTTAACAATGGCCATCTTGACTGCTGTGAGATGGTATCTCATTGTGGTTCTGATTTGCATTTCTCTAATGATCAGTGGTGTTGAGCTTTTGTTCATATGATTATTGGCCACATGTATGTCTTTTTTTGATAAGTGTCTGTTCATGCCCTTTGCCTACTTTATAAAGGGATTATTTATTTTTTTCTTGTAAATTTAAGTTCCTTATAGATGCTGGATATTAGACCTTAGTGAGATGCATAGTCTGCAAAAATTTTCTCCCATGCTGCAGGTTGTCTGTTTACTCTGTTCATAGTTTCTTTTGCTATACATAAGTTCTTAAGTTTAATTAAATTTTATTTGTCAACTGCTGCTTTTGTTGCAATTACTTTTGCTGTTTTCATCATAAAATATTTGCCTGTGCCTAGGCCTGAATGGCATTGCCTAAGCTGTCTTCCAGGGTGTCTGTAGTTTTGGGTTTCACATTTAAGTTTTTAATCCATCTTGAATTAATTTCTGTATATGGTGTAAGGTAGAGGTCCAGTTTCTTTTCTTTTTCTTTTTTTTTTTTTTTTTTTACATACAGCTTACCAGTTATCCCAGCACTATTTATTGAATAGGGAATCATTTCCTCTTTGCTTTTGTCAAGTTTTTCGAAAATCAGATAGTTGTATGTGTGCAATCTTATTTCTTGGTTCTCTAATCTGTTCCATTTGTCTATTTGCCTGTTCTTATAACAGTACCATGCTATTTTGGTTACTGGAGCCCTGTAGCATAGTTTGAAGTCAAGTAGTGTGATGCCTCTAGCTTTGTTCTTTTAGATTAAGATTACCTTGGCTCCTTAGGCTCTTTTGTGGTTCCATATGGATTTTAAAACAGTTTCCTCTAGTTCTACAAACAACGTCAATGGTAGTTTAATGGGAATAGCATTGAATTGCTTTGGGCAGTATGGGCATTTTAATAATATTGATTCTTCCTATCCATGATCATGAAATGTTTTCCCATTTGTTTAATCATCTTTGATTTATTTGAGTGGTGGTTTGTAGTTCTCTTTTTAGACATCTTTCAACTCCTTTGTTAGCTATAATCCTAGATATTTTATTCTTTTGAGAGCAATTGTGAATGGGAGCTCATTTGCGATTTGGCTTTTGGTTTGACTGTTGGTGTATAGGAATGCTAATGATTTTTGCACATTTATTTTCTATCCTGACTTTCCTGAAATTGCTTATCAGCTTCTTAAGAAGCTTTGGGGGTGAGACAGCAGGATTTTCTGGATATAGGATCATGTAATCCACAGAGGGATAGTTTGACTTCCTCTCATTTCTATTTGAATGCACTTTATTTATTTCTCTTGTCTGTCTGCCCTGGCCAGAACTTCCAGTGCTATGTTGAATAGCTGTGGTGAAAGAGGGAATCCTTGCCTTTTGCTACTATTCAAGAGGAATACTTCTAGGCTTTGCCCATTGAGTATGATGTTGGTTGTGGGTTTATCATATATGGCTCTTGTTATTTTGAGGTATGCTCCTTTAATACCTAGATTATTGAGAGTTTTTTACATGAAGGGATGTTCAATTTTATCAAAAGTCTTTTTTTGCATCTATTAAGATAATCATGTGGTACTGCCTTTGGTTCTGTTTGTGTGATGAATCACATTTACTGATTCACGTATGTTGAACCAACCTTGCATCTCAGGAATGAAGCCTACTTGATTACGGTTGTTAAGCTTTTTGATGTGCTGCTGAAATCAGATTGCCAGTCTTTTGTTGAGGATTTTTGCATTGATGTTCATCAGGGATATTCGCCTTAAGTTTTCTTTTTTTGTTGTGTCTTTCCCTAGTTTTGGTTTCAGGATTAGCTGGCCTCACAGAATGAGTTAAGGAGAAGTCCCCCATTTTTAATTTTTTGGAAGAGTTTCAGTAGGAATGGTACCAACACTTCTTTGTACATCTGGTAGAATTCAACTGTGAATCTATGTGGTCCTGATCTTTTTTGGGTTGGTAGGCTGTTTACTGCCTCAATTTCAGAACTCATTCTTGGTCTATTTAGGAATTCAATTGCTTCCTGGTTCAGTTTCGGAAGGATGTGTGTGTCAAGGAATTTATCCATTTGAGATTTTCTAGTTTATGTGCATAGATGTGTTTGTAATATTCTCTAATGGTTGTTTTTATTTCTGTGGGTAACAATGATTATGCTAATTCACATTCCCACCCACAGTGTACAAAGTTTCTCTTTTCTCTGTGTCCTCATCCAGACTTATCTTTTGTCTTTTTTATAAGAGCCATCCAATTGGATGTGGTTTTAATTTGCATTTTTTGATGATTAATAACGTTGAGCACATTTCCATATATCTCTTGGCCATTTGTATCTATTCTTTTGAGAAATGTCTAGTCAGATCTTTTGCCCATTTTAATTGGATTATTTGTTTACTTACTGTCAAATTTGAGTTAATTACGTATTTTTGGATATTAACTTTTACTGGATGTATGGCTTGCAAATATTTCCTCCCAATCTGTGGATCATCTTTTCACTCTGTTAATGTTTCCTTTGTTTTGCAGATACTTGTTAGTTTGAAGCAGTCCCATTTGTCTACTTTTCTTTTGTTGCATGTGTTTTTAGGGTCATATCCAAAAAAATCATTGTCAAGACCAACATGAAAATGCTTACTCTCTATGACTTATTCTAATAGTTTTACAGATTCAGAACTTGTATTTAAATACTTAATGTTATCAGTTTATCTTGGTGTATCATGTGAAATAAAGGTCCAGTTTTATACTTCCGTGTGTGGATATACAGCCTTCCCCACACTATTATTCTAGCTGGGTTTTAAGGCATTTTTCTTCTTATCACTAGAGAATGAAAGAATCATTGTAAACATTTAAAAGGAATGAAGTCATTGTCAAAACTAAAATTATAGGGTAGAATTGTAACATAAAACTAAAGATAATTTTATGTCCTCAGTTTTAAAAAATAACATGGATAAATTCTGAGTTTGAAAAATAAAAGGTAGTAGGGTATTTCTCCAAAGGATGAAAATATAATCAACACAGACAAATATTTTTGGGTTGAGGGAACTATCTCTTAGATATGGTGCATATTTAGAGAATAAATTGTCATTACTAGAATTTACACATACACTTAGGATCACTTAAACTATTGGCTTTTCAAAAAAATGTAACACTAAAGTTCTAATATTCAATTAGCATACAGAAGGAATTGATTAATTTTGGTAAGGTAGATGCAACTTTTAAAACATCAAATAGGAAAAATAAGAAAAATTATGACATGTTTGATTTGTAGCAAGATTGATTTAAATACTAACTAAACTCATTTTTACCTTACATGTTGTAGTCATGATTTCAGTTAAGTTTATAAGTTGGAAAATCTCTCGTTTCTCAGGTTATTACACATTCATTAAAATACATCAATAGATAAATAGGAAATCACCTGTAATTTTTAGATTATCCATACAGAAAGTTGTTTCATTAATTCAGAAAACAGCCTTTAGTTTTAAACAATTGCTTAGTTATTTCTTGATGATGATCTCTCTAGAGAGCTTTTACTTCCAAATGACTAAATTCAGAGCTCAACTCAGAGATTAATGTAGCTATAAACTATTAACATAAACCAATATGTGGCGTAGAGCCTCCCCATTTATTCATCGCCCCCAAGAAACTCTCCAGTCTTAAAATGAACACAGTTTACTCTGAAAAGGGCAGATACTTTAAAGACTATGTATTTATAAAGTCCACTATTCTGTTTTATCACACCTTTGGGTACCTTAAATTACTGATATTTTTACAACAACGAGTTGACCTTGGAATAACTTATTTTAAAATAAGTGCTATTCTACTCTATTCTTAGTCCAAGAGTCATTCAAAACTGCAGACATTTTCAATGTTGGTAAATCCCAGAGAATTGGTATGTTCACCTATTTAAAATTACAAAGATTAAAATACATTGACATTCGTCATGAAACAATAGGGTTTAGGAATAAGAAGCTCAAGAAAAAGTATTTCACACACCCTTTCTCTTATATTGGTATTAAAGGCTAGGCATCTTATGGGAATAATCCTGTTAAAAAATAATTAAAGGTAACAGCTTTAACTGTAACTTATTACAAAAATTAAGGTAGATCTTTGTAATGTTTCCTTTCTTATCAGTGTTTCTTCAGTACTGGTAGATCCAAGAAAAAAAAAACACAATAATATTGAAATTCTATACTTGGAATAGTTACAATAGTTTATTGTAAATGGACAGGATAATTTCATTTCTACTACCTTTGGTTATCTAAGCTCTTCAAACTGAAACTTGGGATTAGGATTAAATAACAGTTTGACTTTGTTTAGGTCCACTTTCTTGTAATTACTTCTTGTTGATGACAAATAACAAAAAGCAAGGGCATTGAATCCGCAGGCTTGCCTTGTAAGAAAATACATGGACTAAAGTCCCATTTTTCAAGGGACAAAATACATTCTTCATTTTCATGACAAGGTTTCTTGGAAATAAATCAGCATTATAAGACAAGGTAAAAAAAAAAAGCAAAATGAAACTAAAGATTAATGTTTTGCTGCAACAGCATTGAGGTACTGACCTTAGGTCTGGACCAGAAGGGTTCATCCCTGTGTCCTGCACTGCAGAGTGCCCTCATATCACAAAGACAAAACATCTAAACCTAAAGACATTTTTGTTGATCCTTTAAGTTTTTTTTCTACTTCAGTTCAGTTACTGGTAAATATTAATAGACTGAGAAGTTTACTTGAGCTGAAATGAGCCCCCAGGTGAGAGAATGTTAAATTGAGTACCTGAATACAGAGGTAGAAAATAGGGGAGAAAATTACAATGTCTGCATTGAAAAACTGAAGAATTTAAATAAAGATAGTTTTCAGAATCATCCAAGTAGAGTGAGTTTGCCAACAACCAGACAACTGTGGTCCCCCTCTACTCTGCTTTAGTGTTCTAGTTTGGAGAGGCACCTAGGGACCTAGAAATCCTGAGCTGGAAAAGAGAAGTGAATGGATGGTAAAGTAAACTCACTGACCATGGTTCCTTGGGAAGTGTGTCTACCCTGTCTTAATCCCAGATTTGGGTGGTTTTGGTCACTGTCCAGGAGATCGTGGTCTGACTTCAGCTTTTGCCCAGTCCTGTCCTAGCATATCCAGTTCACTCAGACTCACAGGCAGCAGAAACCAGCTAATTTTGCCTTCCGAGTGCAAGGGCCGTACCAGGGAATGGGTTGGGAGTCTGGGTAGGAATATTAACAGGAAGATGGATATAAGTTAATTTATAAGTTTTAAATAATTAAGGCATCTGATACAGTACTCTTATTTGTCTTTTTGCCCTGCACATAGATGAGAACATTCTGCATTTTGCTGGCATATTCAGGCATATTCTGGTTTGTCTTCGTTCAAACTGCTTTTTCATCCATTCTGATTTTCCATAGTTTTTTTTTGTCCAAATTAATGAATAATCTAGTCTTGGTTATAATAACTTATCCCAGCATAACTTAAAATTTTCTCCACAAAAATAATTTTAAAATTAAAAAGACAACCTTTAAGCTGTGCCCTTGGGAGTGTCCTGTTCCATGTGGAAGGCACTAGTCTTTGAAAGTAGCTGCTGCGGAAGACCCAGCAGGACATGCCTAAGCAGCTTAGACTCCACACCACCATGGGTGTTAAACACATACAGGAGAAAGGTCTCAGGAAAGGGCTTTTTGTGAACAGAAGGGTTAGAGCTGTTGGCTTCAGTGCTGCCATAGGGTCTGATTGGGCGTTTCAACAACAGCCTCTCCATCCATTTCCATAGGAAATCTCATAGCCACTTATAGTTACTTAGCAATGACTTAAAAGACCCTGCTGACTCAGACTTTCTGCCTTGGCTGATGGTATGTTTCCATTGTAGTCTTTTCTCTTTATCATGAGCTGTTGGGGATCTCTTTATTTCATCTTTTACTGGTTAAATGGCAAGCAGGAATTAATGTTTAAAGCACTGCAATATGCAGATGTATCAGTGTACTGAGATCTCAACAGAGATTAAACTTGAATTCTCTGGAAGAGAAATTTTGTCAGAATCCTGGTTGAGAGAGGGAATGGTTAACTTTTATTTAGTGAGGCCAGACTGGTGGCTATGTGACATTCTTCCATCAAATTAGAACAAGAAAATGGCCTGTACAGAGTTTATCAGCTTAATTTCTATAAAAATTCTTCTTTCATTAGTATTTTTTATGCTATGCCTCAAATAGAAAGTAGTCAGATGAATTTTAAAAGTTTACTTTTTCTCTAAGAATATCTTTGTAGATCAAGAAACACAATCTCTCATGAAGAAATGGAGTAAGAATTTTCATATCTTTTTATTTTAACTTCAAGGAAGCTCAGAAAAATATTTAAACTTAAATGTTTATAATTATATTAAATGGTGAATGCTTCACCTTTCCCTCTTCATGTTTAACGTATTTATTGATTTTACACTTGTTCCTTATTGTTCATGTACCTTTACTGATAAAATGTATCAAATTACATTTGAAGGTATATGGGCTATAAATGCTGAAATTACTTGAAATTTCTTAGAATAATAATTCAAGTATTAAAGCTATAAGCTTCATATCTATTTTCTATTTCTTTATTTGTTGTATTATTCAGTATAAACCTGTCAGGAAGACATTTATGTAGTTGAGTCAGTTTTAGTTAGCTTAAATGAATTGCTGTAGATCACTCAGCAATAGCAGCTAATGAAAACTCTGAATTCTAGTTTTCCCTAAATCTAGGTTTCAAATAATACAATACTAAAATAAAAACACAATATTTGGTTTTAGAATAAAATTTACTACAACAACAAAAAATCTAAGAAGTCAAGATGTTTCCATTTTTCTCAAACTTTTATATTTAATTTAATGACTGTATAAAATGTTTTCTTTAATGACTATATAAAATGTTTTCTTTCTCATTTAATTTGTCTAACCAAAGCAGTGTAATTAATAAAATTTGTTATGTATATCTTAGATCAAAATGATGAAAATCATTATTTTAATGATACTTTCCATCTTGTCAATTTTTTAAATGCATGGTTTTACAAATTAACATACTTTAATTTTTTTTAAGTGAAGTAAGGGGTCTGGGTGACTTGCATACCATATTAAATATCATGTATAGTTACATGTGGTAAATACAAAGAATTATGCTATGTGATGATAGAGAGACTTCTAAATTTTTAGCTCAATAAAAGCAACCAAAATATGATTACTATTTTCTTTCATTAAGTAGTTAAAACTTCTAAACAGTTACAGATAGCCAATTCTTGCTGAGACAAGTGAAGATCTTTTCTTCCACAGAATAAAGTTGACTTTTTCCTTTCAGCATTTTCTAACTCAAAGCAAGTCATGCTGTTTACACCTCTATATGGCATATTAAGTGAAATAAGACATCTTCTTTTGTCACTTTTTAATATAAACTTTACAGTTTTATAAATGCTAACATATTCTCACTATTTGTACATGTTTTAGTAACAATTTAAAAACTTTCATAAAATTTTTAGTCTGATGTATTTCGTTATCTTCACATTTTACATTTTTCTTTTGTTCTTTTAAAAAATTTTCCAATGTGTTTATAACTTGCGTACATTTGGCTTCATGGTCATTCAAATATCACTTAGCCAAATTTTTTCTATAAGTTATAAATACCTGGCAAACATTTTAGTTATATATATTTGGGCTTGGAGTACTATAATAAATGTAAAGTTCTCAATAAACTCATTTACTTACAGAGAGAATGTTGACTTGTGAAATAGTATACTTTTGTATTATAACATCATTACCATGAGCATCATACAGATCATGTTTCAAAAATGCTAGTTACATACATTTGAATGAAAGTGAAGAGATAGCATTTTATTTGGCTTAGACGCTAGAATCCAAGCATATCTAAGAGAAGATGAAAAATCCTAATGCTGTTAAAATTCAAAATTTATGTTTCTGCTCTGTGTCATTCACTTTCCCAACTGTTAGGCTGGTATGAGTTGCAAGGACAATCCCCAGGCAAATAGAGAAATGGTTGTTTTTTTATACAAGTTGCCATCGCCATCCCACATGACCTCTCAAACTGCTCCATTGTCTTGATCTTACTTAAGCTGGGTTCTGTGTACACTTGTGTTTATTTACATGTGTGAGAACTTCCATGTCCTACAGCATACATTCAGAGTCTAAGAAGTCAGCTAGTGAATTAGCTTAATGCATTAGAGTGTACTAGAGTCATCTGGAGGATACTGTCATAAATTATACACATGTATGCAATATGCTTTCATTTTAACTTGGTCTCATAGAGATACTATCCCTATATTTAATATTTATCGACAACTGAATATCTCAGCACTTTAAAGAAGTTTCGACTCTGGGTCTTGCAATATGAGCTCAATTTTGTTATTCTGTACATTTCTCACAGCCCTTCACAAAAACTGCTCACAAAAACCTTTAAATTCTCAAGTGGGTTTATTTGCACATGTACAAGCTATTATTGATGTATCTAAACTCTTAAAAAGTCAACAAACTGAGCTATAAGTTGGCTACTTCCTGAAGGTAAAGACCCTTTAATTTATCTCTGTAACCTTAGCACCTAGCATAACACCTGGGGCATAGTGGATGCTCAATATATTTTTGTTTAAGGAATGAATAAATAAATATACAAATGAGCAAATGAATAAATGAAAAGGCATTATATTCCATGGGAACATAAAATATGTCTGTGTTCTTGAAGATATTCAATAATTTACATTACTTGGAACTATAATTTACCTACTGCTGAAATGACTTTCAACTTGCTCTTAATAAAAGGCCTTGGTCAAACATAGCTTTAGATTGAAAGTGGCCTCTCACATTTTGTACCTTTTGACAGGTCATCAGAAAATAGTGATTAATCAACCTTGATCAAATCTAAAATATATTTTTTCAATTATTTAACCTCGTTATGATTCTTATAATACTGAGGAAATGTTTTAAATTGTATAAATTTATGTGTACTAAATCTTTATACATACATATGTATGCATCAAAATGTATATTCAATAATACCTAAATATTCTACTTACACATATAGTAATATTACATATTTAATTTAAAAATAGTAATAATAGTATAGTAAATAATAATATATTTCTCACCCATTTTTAAAAACTGCTTATTATAACCTTATTCTTTTTTTTTAATAGATGAAGAAACAAGAGTTTAAATGGGAAAAGTGATTTCCTCCCAATTATTCTGACTCCCAAATATATGTCCTCTTAATTAAAAGATGATACTTCTTAGCTCTGTAGTAGTGCCCTAAAATTACTATATAAAATAATTTTATTTGTTTAAAAGACAGTGTGTGATACTGAAATTCACAAAATCTCAACGTCTTAGGCTAATGATAGAGCTTAAGTATATCTGTCTTGAGTAAATTGCACCATTCCAAACATTCATTGATTGATTCATTCATTCAATAAACACTTATTGACCAAATATTTAGAGCTATGCATTGGGTACAGAAATTAATTTGAAATTGTCTTTCACTTTAATGAGCTCAGAGTATAGTGAGATGGACAGATATTTCAATAAATAAGTCACAGAGAAAAATAATTGATAAATCTATGAGCAAGAAACAGTAGGAACAAAATATAAAATTTTATAAGATGTTTTCATAACTCAGAGATGCTCTGCTTTTATAGAACTTGTTCATAGTTAGCCAAATTGAGAGGTGGAGAATACAGTCCTCCAGATCATCAAATCCATCCAACTCTTCCAATCCTGACTACAATTGGTTGGGGTCCAGCTACAAAGTTAGATGGAAGAGTTTACAAAAGACTACTCTCACTTCTGACAGAAATCCAAGTTTTGCAGTTTACCAACACTACCCTCACCCCAGAAAGTCTTGTGGGACTCCGTGAAACATTATACTCATAGTTTTGTTTATTACAGGTAAGAGATACAAATTAGAACCAGCCAAAGGAAGAGGGACATAGGTCAGAATCCGGCAGCCTAAATGCAAAGTTTCTTACATCATAAGGTATATAACCCTCTCACGTCAATGCATGATAATATGTGTGTAGTATTACTATACTAATCCAGGAAGCTCACCTAAGCGTGGGTGTCTAGAGATATTGCCGACTCATTGAACAGCCATGGGTGATTGATTCATTAGCCCTATGTTTGAATTCCATCTTGTAACCTCAAATAACTCAAAGTCCAAAAACTGTAATAACATAATTGGTCTTTCTGGCATGCTCAGTTTTCAAACTTAAACTATTGCATATATCTGGCTTGACCCTTAGTCATCTATTTGTCATAAACTATCAGGTGTGGTCTCATCATGAATGAGGAAGGCACTCCTATCACTTGAGAAATTTCAAGTGTTAAGAAGACTGCCATTCAGAAACTAAAGACAAAAGCAAGCCCTGTCGCTTTGGACAAATTATTTACTATACAAAATTGTATGTAATTCATACATAATACAAATATTTTTATTCTATAATCTGTCAAATTTAATTTCTAGTTAAAATTTTCTAATCAAATCAGATTAAGCAGTTGAAATGATTTTCATGGGATTCTTCTCATTTCTCCCAAAATACCCTCAGATGAGGGCATTTTAAAATAGAGAAAATTGCAAAATCAAGAATCCACTAAAGAAATGGATTTCCTAAAGACTAAATATTCAACATCTAAATAATTATGAGTAATACTAGAGTCATTTATTCTCTTCTATGGTCAAGGCATTGTGCTAAATGAGCGTTATCTAAGTACAATACAGAAAGAGCACATTAAAAGCTACCGTACAAGTGCTAAGGACTACGGAACAAAATATGAAAGAAAGGATTGCTCTGAGGTAATAGCATATAGGTCACTGAACTTGAATAAGGCTTTATAGGATAGGTGAATCTTAATAGGAGGACTTTGGGGAAAAGTACATTTCTGTGTATAGTACAGTGAGGATGTTTCAGTGAGTTAGAAAAAACAGAAAATGTGTTCAGAATGAATGGTTAATGGAATGTGTGAGTTCCAAACGTCACTTGGAGAAAAATGCCTAAAGTTAAATTGTACTGGACACAAAGTCCATGAAAAGGAATGTTAAATTTTTTTTGGAAGCAATTATGATTGCTTACAAATTAGGCATTTTGCTTATTATAATGATTAATCTGTAGATAGATTGTTGTAAGAATAACAATTTTCTCTTGAAAAAAATATATAGTGGGTTTTACTATAATATTAATAATGCACTAATTTATTTAAGTATGGCTACCCAAGTAATAAAAACAGCAAAGCAAACATGCTACATCACAGGATATGAATGTATGTAGTATAGTAAATTTCCTTTGCTATTTTTATTATTTGGGTAAATCATATTTGGATATGTTGTTGCATTATTCTTATTTTTTCTATAATTATAGGACAGATCAGAATTAATTAGGTGCAGAATTGCAAAGGAAATTTGAGGACATTTGAACAAACCATTGAGAACTATTCAAACTGTGTAATATTAGAAGTTTATTCATGGACTTCTTCAAGTTAGCATTTTCTGATTTTACTCTCTCTCATCAAATGTTCCTCGAGGACAGGATTGTTTACTATTTCTATCGACTATAAACATTAAAATGATAACCCTTATATACCTAAAAGAAATGTGTTTGAAACAAAATTTTGGCACTCATTCAGAGTTCCAAATAATTTTATTTCACGGGCTCATTGACCACTACCACTAGAACTATTTGTGTCTCAAAGAAAAAAAAAGAAACATCTTTTCTCTTATCTGTGTTTTAATTTGTGTTTTTTTATTGTCATAGAGCACTGATGTTGAAAAGAGTTCCAGTAATAAAAAATATACCCTTTCAATTTATATAAGTTATGGGTACCTATAAAGGCAGTAAGTTCAAGCATTTGCACTAGGATTACCACATTGTCATTTATAAAATGTTTCCTTTCTTTCCTAAAGGTACCTTTCAGTTTCACCATGATTTTTATGAAACTTCACTTTTTGTATCAGATTAAATGTTATTCTTTTATTTTAATCTTGTTTTTTCTTTTATCTGTACTTTGACAAATTTACACATTATTTGGTTTTCAAATTTTCATTCTTCTAATGATTGCCCTACTCATAGCACTTCATCTTTAACTCTATCTCCACCTTAAATTACCAATCAAACCCAAACTAAAATTGTTTAATTTAGTGCCTATGCTTAGGTCACTAGCCCTTATTCTATACTGTAAGGGAGGATTGAATCACAAATCCAAATTCTTTCAAAAAACTTGTCAGGTAAATCACTAATAGGAAGAAAATGAGGTTGAGATTAGTTTTTTTA
Organism: Sapajus apella; assembly: GCF_009761245.1. Lineage (NCBI taxonomy): Eukaryota > Metazoa > Chordata > Mammalia > Primates > Cebidae > Sapajus > Sapajus apella. Next base: position 29,164,659 of record NW_022436946.1, on the reverse strand, counting down.
TGAGATAATTTGAGTGAGTGATAAGATTTATGGTAGTATTCATCAATTAAATATTATAAAACATTTAGTGCATTATAAAATGATGTGAAACCTATAAAGTGAGTAGAGTAGCTCAGGGACACCAACAGCCTCTCCTTCTTCTCCCTTTCTTATGTATATCTTCTCTACTACTCAGCAGAAAAAAAAAAAAAGTCACATAGTCAGCATTTACAGGCCAAGGAGATATGGCTCCCTATTCAGTATACCAAATCACTAATAATTTTTTACATTTCGATTTTAGATGTCAAATCATTATTTATTTATATTGTGCTACATAGTACCTATGTGTGAGAGTTACATAAACGATACTTGAAAATTAAAACTAAAGACCTCTCTTCAAGGAAAGTTACCTAAAGGAAATATTCAAAACAAAGATGTCCAAGTAAATAAGGATATCTAGCATACTTTGAAACCACCTGGAAAGGCAAAGAAGTCAACTTGTATCAAAAAAATAATATGACTTTCAGTTTCCTGTTAACTGATAAATCATCCTGCCGAGATGGTCTTGATATTTGATGAAGCTGTTACTGTGGTGCCATATAAAACAACTCTGGCTGAAGTCCCCTGTCGTTAGAGATATTACCTGGATTTTGCAAAGGGTGAAGGGTCAAAATTGATTATATTAATTAAAATGATACAATCACAGGCTTCATAAATTTTCAGAACACAATGCATATGAGAGTATATTACCTGACTTAGCATTCATTCACACAGGCCCCTAAAGTAGAAGGGGCAAAATAATATTATTCCTCCTTTGATAGAATGGTATCTGGGAAAGTTCAAGTGACTTGATAAGAAATGACATGTTAGTCGATGACAATCAGGATTCCAACAGTTACGTTGCTTCTTCCCCACACTCAGTGCCTCATAAGCAACTAAGGCAATGGGTTGCCAGAACATTTTCTCAGGCAAATGTTCTAGACCCTATGAGAGAAGCTTACTTTTATAAGTGGTCATGATAGACAACCCCCAAAAGTGGAAATATTAATAGTACCCTTCCTCACATCAGGCAGACCTGGATTTGAATTCCAGCACAGCCTTTTAATCTGTAATCTTAAACAAATTGTTTAATCTCTCTGAATCTTGGTTTTGCAAAATGGGCTTTAACAGGCCTGGCTTTGTAGGATTTCTGTAAGGATTAGAAACATTAGCGTATTTGTTTGCATGTTAGTTTTCAATAAATGCTATTTGCCTGGTGAGGTGTCAGAGCTCTGGCAATGGAGAGTGGTTGGCTTGCAGGTGGTAAAAATAATTTACCAATAACAGTATAGGTTTGAAAAGGAAAGTTTTATTAGATAGAAAGAACACTGCCACAGAGTGCAGGAGAGAGCTTTAGCAAGGGAGGACTGAACACACTGTAGTAGACTTTCCTTAGGGGAATTTACAGACCTTGTAGCTGGAGTTTAAGGGTAATTTGGACCACATTAGCCACGCTGGTCATGATAAATGATTACATTTGTAGACATTTTGGTGCCTTGATGTCAGCAAGGGTTACACAATGAGTTCTGACATGCATGCATTCTGGAGATGCATAGAAATTCTTGTTACTTATAAAATGTTGGGAGGAAGCCAAACATACCAGATGCCTGCTTTAGATGATAGTGAAGTTTAATTACTTCTAAATCCCTCAGATAAAGCAGTTTTACTTCTGGATGGTCTGTCTGATGGCCATCAGGTGATCTTTGCTTTACTCACTATTATTATTCATTTCATATGATAATGAGTGCTCTGAACAACCAAAAGAAGTAAATGATATTGTCCTAATTAAAGTGGAACAGACACTGAAGCTCAGAAATGCCAAAACAAAATTGCTCAAGACCACACTCCTGGTCAGTGGTATAGCCAGGGTGCAATAACTTCGTGTATCTTAATTTTTAATATGAAAATTCCAGTTCTAGTCATGGAGATATGAGGCCAAGAATAAACAAGAAGTGCAATTAGTTTTGTCTGTTAACTGAATCCCTATTTCTGCATTTAAAAACAATAATGACTAAAGGCTAAGCCAATAAAGAAAACATTGATGGGAAATTTTTAATTTTCCATGGTGTGAAGTTATTATCTCACAGATTACTATAATGTTTAAAGTGGGAAAACTGAAACTACTTTGGAGAAACAGGGCTGACAAGACCTTAACTGTGTGATACATTTCAATGGATCACTAAATGTCAGACAAACAGGCATCATGTGGCCCCTACTGACACAGTGTCACTTATGAAGTAGAATTCTTGCCAAAAATATGTAATCTGTAGTGGCTCACCATGAGTGATTCTGCCAACTGAAGTTTCAACAAGATTTTTGTAGAAATTGCTAAACTAATTCTAAAATTCATCTGAAAATGTAAAGAATGTAGACTGTCCAAAACAATCTTAAAGAACAAAGTTGGAAGACTCACATTATCCGATTGAAAGGTACTTTTTTCAAGGACCTGCTATATCAGCATAAAAAGAAAGAGATAGATCAATCAACGAGAATAGAGTCCAGAAAGAGACTCATGCATGTAGGGATGACTAAGTTCTAGAAAGCTGTAGAAGCAATTCACTGAAAGAAGAATACTCTTTTCAATAAATGATAATGAAGATATTAGATACCCATATACAAAACTATAATAATTTGGATACACACCTTACACCATGTATAAATATGTAACTGTAAATGGATCATACTTGTAATTGTAAAGCTTAAAACTATAAAATTACTAGAAGAAAACTCTGAAGGAAATCTTAGTAGCTTTCAGTTAGGGAAGGATTTTTTAGATAGGACACTAAAAACAAATCCATAAAAGAAAAACTAAAACATAAACTGGATTTCCCCCCATAAAATTAAAAATGTATGCTCCTCAAAAGACATTGTTAATAACAATTTTTAATCCTGAAAAAATTTCAAATCATATATATTACAGAATTTGTATCTAGAATATATTAATAACTAAAAGCTCAGTAAAAAGAAAACAAATGACTTAATTAAAAATCAGCAAGATCCTCAAAACCATAAAAACTCCAGAAGATATCATCAGAAAAACTCTTCCAGACATTTGTTTAGGCAAAGGACTCAAGACTAAGATGCCAAAAGCAAATGCAACAAAAACAAAAATAAATAAATGGGACCCAATTAAATTAAAAAGCTTCTGCACAGTAAAAGAAATAATAGCAGAGTAAACAGACAATGCTCAGAGGGGGAGAAAATATTTGTAAACTATACATTTGACAAAGGAATAATATCCAGAATCTACAAGGAATTCAAAGAAATCAGCAAGAAAAAAACAAATAATCTCAAAATTGGGCAAAGGACATAAATACACAATTCTCAAAAGAAGATGTACAAACAGCCAATAAATGTATGAAAAAATACTCAACATCACTAACCATCAGGGAAATGTAAATTACAACCACAGTGAGATATCACCTTAGAATGGCCATAATTAAAAAGTCAAAAATTATAGATGTTGGAATGGATGTGGCGAAAAGGAGATACTTTCACACTAAGGAAATCTCCATCTTCAATGGAGTTTCTTTAAATAATTAAAAGCAGAACTACCATTCAATCCAACAGTCCCATATTAGGTATCTACCCAAAGGAAAAGAAGTTATTACCTGAAAACTACACATACACATGCATGTTTATAACAACATAGTCTCAATTGCAAAGATATGGAACCAATCTAAATGCCTATCAACCAATGAGTGAGTATGTATACACCATGGACTACTGCTCAACTATAAAGAGGAATAAAATAATATGTTTTGTAGCAACTTGGATGGATATGAAAGCCATTATTCTAAATAAAACAACTCAGAAATGAAAAGCAAAATATTTCATGTTCTTACTTTTAAGTGGGAGTTAAGTTATGAGCACACAAAGGCATAAGAATGATACAATGGGCTCTGGGGACTCAGAGGGGAAGGCTGGGAGAGGGATAAAGGACAAAAGACCACAGATTGGGTACAGTGTACACAGCTCTGGTGACAGGTGCACTGAAATCCTGGAAATCACCACTAAAGACCTTATCCATGTAACCAAAAACCACCTGTACCCCCAAAATTATTGAAATAAGTTAAAAACAAAGAAAGAAATTACTGCTTCTGGGAAAAAAATATATGAGCAAGATCCATAAGATAAACCTTAAGTCAGAACTGCGACAACCTATATTTTAAGTTGTTTTTGCTCTTTTTTTTTTTTTTTTTTTTTTTTCAAAGCTCATTAAAAAAAAAGAAAGAGATCACTTATGTCAAGGATGTATTTTTTTCTCCTATCTTACTGTCAGCAATACCAACCAATCTGTATTTATTACCTCGGCTTTTTCAGGTATACTGGCTTAAAAATAATTATTGTTTTGTTTGCTCCCCCTTTTCTTCACTGCTATATTCACCTAGTCACCAAATTCTGCTATTTATATTATTAAACCCTCTGTCATATTTATATACTGTCCATATTTCCACTATCATTGCACAGCTCCTAAACTATCGCTTCATCTTCTTATATATGGTTTCTCCTACAATCCTTTTAACCAATTGCAGCAAGAATAATTTTCTAAAACAGATGATGTGATCCTATGTTAACCCCTGTTCCCAAAATTTCAGGTTGTCTTCAATGTAAAGGGAAAAAAATGTTGGCCTGTAATTTAAAGCGTTTCATAAATTTCTATTTATTCTTTAGCAGCTTTATTTTCTACACCACCTGGTTTATGGGATATATCCTTAGCTTCATCAGTGTCCTTACCATTCCCTTAATACCTCTCACTCTGCACATGGATGATCCTTCACCCAAACTGTATTCTCCAACTATGCCACCTATACTTTCAATCAATTATTCTCTAAAATTCCAGTTCAAACATCAGGTCTTATTCTCAAATAAGCTTTTTTATATTTCTTTTGTTGAAACAAATCTTTCCTTCATTTATGATAAACAGTGTAATGATTATTTTTACAATGTTAATATTAGAGTTTTCAAAAGGTGTCCCTTTTCCACTGAAGTATGAATTTCCAGAGATTGAGCATCTTGTATTTTAATCAACATATCCTCCAAATATCCAATACACAATACCATCCTTAGTTAATATTAGGCACTACCTGTATGGTAAATACAATGACAAGAAAAACTAGGCTAGAGTCAGTAGTATCCTAGTGCCCATGCAGTGTTCTCAGAGTAAGATAAATCCCCTTTCTAACCAAAAGACCTGGAAATGGACAGACAGAACAACTTAGGAGAAGTTCAGACCATATCACACGCATTCACTTTTGAATCTTCTAAAACACACAAATATTATTAGTAAACATATTTATAATATGTGTGATATGTTTAGTGTTTTCATTATATGTTTGGGAAGTTAAGAAAATATTTTAATAACAGTTTTTTTATTACTTAGTTTTAATAAGGCTACTGCGTTAAAGCAAAATCTTTACTTTTAAGTAATCATTTTGTCTAAATATATAAACTACTTGAAGAATTGAAATTTTTAAATGATACATTATGTTATTAGTTGAACACCATCTTACTTGTGATTTGAGGGAAAAAAAAAAATCAAAGACTATTATTAAATACCTTGTTGTGGTTTCACCTTTGTCCAGATTACAGCTTGGTTTACCAGAACATGGGCTGCATGCTGGCGAGGCAGGCCTAAAAGTAAAACTTTCGGTGCAGGCACATAATATAACTAAAAAATGTTTTTGAATTTATTTTTCCCAACATGCCATCAATTCAAAACATCTGCACACAGGGTTCTCAATGAAGTGATGGATACAGATATCTGGATAAAGGGAGCAGACATTAACTCAAGAAGGAGGACTGTCTCTTTAATGGCAAAAAATGGGCTAAGATTATCATGTATTCCTTGACCTGTCTTTACTGTACTGTGGTTTATCCAGAACTTTAGGCATTATTATGCCCCGGCTGTACTGCCAACAATTTATATGAATATGGATAATCTTTTTGAAAAAGAAGAAGCATTTTTTAATTCACTTGCAAATTGGAATGCTCAAACTGCCTCCCTCTGGATCATTTTTTTTTAATCGGTTGCCTTCAATATTCTCTCTGAGGGCCACAATGCAATAGGATCGAAGATTATTGTATTCTGATGCTCCTAAGTATTTCTCTTGAGGAAAGTGAAAGTGATATCAATGAGGAAAAAATAGGACACTTGTCTTTTAAATGGTGTGACAATTGATATAGCATCGTCAAACTGTGTATGAACAAGAGGCACTATAAGGTTATAAATACTAAAGGAAGATCATCATTATTCATGTAATGGAAATAGTCATTCAGCTAAACACCAGTAAAGAACATCATTAGATTTAGAAGTGCATTGCTATATTTTCATATGATAGATCCTTTCTACAGAAAGTAATAAAGGAATCCAATTTGTAAGGAAGTATTTTTACTAATGGAACCATTTCTTTATGGTCTACTGATATAATGCCATAATTTTGTTGTCATAATGCAGACAATTTTGTTAATGTGCTGATTCTGTCAGCATAATGGGAAGAGAAAATACTAGGATGACAGTATAAATGGAGAAAATCTCTACAAAAGCAGACCTCCCGTCTTTCTTTTGGAAGCTGTGTTTATTAGAAACATAAGTTATAAACATAACCTGAAAAACTCCACTGTTATTACTTCATGATAATAGTATTGTTCACAAAAGGTTCACAGAAATTACAGTATTAAAAAGTAATCTTGAGTATCTAATGTTAGAAATGTTCCTATCTAATCCTGTTCTCCCTTTCCTTTTTTTTTTTTTTTCATAAAATGTGTATGGCACAATTATGCTAGCTGTCTACAGGAATGAAGTGAAATATTTTTAAATCATAAAGTAAGTGTATATAATCCCTTAGCAATGTTGCAAATACAGATCACCAGACATAACTGGTAGTACTGCTCAATTATGTGGAATTGAATCACCTGCTTTTTAAGTTGGAAGATACTGCCTTCATTTCTTTTGGCATCTGGACATCACAGATTAAAAACATCAAATTCTCAGGATCCAAGATCCTCATATCAGTATCCTTTGTGGCAACATGGATGGAACTGGAGGTCATTATCCCCGGCAAACTAATGTAATAACAGAAAATCAAATACTTCATGTTCTAACTTGTAAGTAAAAGCTAAACATTGAGTATAGATGGACAGAAAGAAGGGAGCAATAAAACACAAAGACACAAAGAAGGGAAAAATAGACACTGGGGCCTTCTTTACGGTAAAGGATGGCTGGAGGGTGACAAGGGAAAACTACCTATTGGGTAGTTTACATAGTTTACAATACTATGTTTATTATCTGGATGACAAAACAATGTGTACACCAAACACTCGTGACATGTAATTCATCTATAGAACCAATGTGAACATGTACCCACGAAACTAAAATAAAAGTTAAAAGATAGAACCTCACATCAAAAGTGCTGTAGGCCATTTAGAAAAATATAAATAAAAAAAGGAGAAATACCATGGGATCCAGGTAAATTGGAGTTTTAGAATGAGTAACCTGGCTGTAAATGCAGTCGTTTTGATAAATCATATACTATTCAAGCATAACTCCCTGTAGGTTTCTGAATGTTTTGGAGTCTAAAAGCTCTAATGTACATTTGATCAATTTCATTTTAGCACCAGGACAAAAGCTGTAAAATTGTCATTAAACTTAGTTTGTCTCTATACTAAAGTACAAAAACAACATTGGATTAAAAAAAAAAATCAAGCAACACCATTTTCTCTACCACTTACAACTTGAGAATAATATGAAGGAAATACTTCCAATAAGAGATAATCCTAATGAGAAAGCACAACAAATGTAACAGATTTTTTTTTATCTTGCAAAAATACATGTGATGGTGTATCTGTATATGTGTTGTTCTCATCAAATCACCAAAGAAAAAATTTAAACACAATTATTTTAACATATGTAGGAGAGTTTTACAGAGAAGCATATAATGTTACAAAGTACTACCAGTGCATTCTAAGGTCTGTTAGGCCAACCTTAGGAATATACTAGCTTCTATGATGCACAACAAAATCATCAACTTATTACACATCAGTGATCTGTGTTACAAGACTAAAAACTAAGTCAACTATATTATGCCTTTTTGCTGTTTTGAAAAAGAATAGATGCTGTGTCTTTTAATTTTTCCTTAACTTTACTCTATAGAATTTATTCCCTCATAACTTTCTCTAGGAGAAAAGCCAAGATCATTGCTATTTAAATGAATAGTTTTTGCTTAATTGTGGAAAAGTAGCTATATGTTATTTAATTGTTGAAGAGCTTTAATAGCTCTGATATTATGTTTTCTGCTTTCTGTTGGCTTGGAGTTGACTTCAAACAAGTAGAACCTAACATTTCAAATTCTAGGGGACATTTCTAATTGCCAAATGAAGATATATGCTAATATATTATTTTAATTCTAAGTGAATATTTAGAATCTTAAATTTTGTTCACTAATAAAAAGTTAGGAAAATAAATTAAGGACAACTTTCAGGTCACAAGTTATCAATTGAAAATGTAGATTCTATCATTTAATTGTGAATCTACCAATCTAGAAGAATCTGTCTTGTACACTTCTCCATGAAGATATAACATAATAAAAGATAAAGAAGATTATGAGGACCTAGAGTTATTTCTCTCGAACAATGTATGATTTCGAACAATTCAAAATACCAAAGTAACAAATAATTTTTTGACAAAAATGTATAAGAAATGTGAATTACTATAATTTTAGTTTGGCAATAATTTATTAAACAAAACTGTAAGAACAAAACCCATCATGTGTCAAAGCTGTGTTGGTGACATGGTTGAAAATATATTTTGGTGACATGGTTAAGAAAAAAAACGGATAATAAGAACATTAATATGGAAATATATATGTGTATACAAAAATAAGTATTTAAAATCAGAAAAATTGTTTCTGTTTTGAAGAAAATAAAACAGGAAAACAGAGCAGAGAAAACTCGATTGAGGACGCACTACTGAGGTGCTTAGGAAGAAGCTTCTCTGAGATCTAAGACAAAAAGCAAAGTTTCTGAGGTGAGTATAAACCGACTACATGTAAGGAAAAAACATGTAAAAGAGTATGAAGTTGAATGAGAAGAGAGTTAGGAACTTCGAGCAAGGAGATGAACAGGAGCTGATTCTACAAAGACTTGGAAACTATCGTTAGAGGCTGGATTTTATTTGAATAACAATGGAAAATTCTTATTGAGTTAAGGAGAAAAGTGATATGATTTCTCATTTTGAAAGATCATTCTGGCTGATAGACATGACCAACTGTACTAGGGAAGAAATGAAAGCAATAAGAATAATTAAGAAGCTATTGTGTCAGTCAAATCAAGAGATGATAGTTTGAACTAGGGAGACAGTAGGAAAAATAATGTGATCCAATTAAATACATATTTTGGAGACTGAGATAATATCACTTTCCAATAGATTATACGAGATGGTGGTCATAACCTAAAGAAAGCACTAAAACACAAAATTTTGGTTTGGAGTTTGAATGACTGGTTAGACATGCTGCCATATATTGAAATGGGGAAGTTCTACTCCTGGCAAAGGTGACATAGTTTGTATCATATCAATGCTCCTGTAGACAACAATTATAAACACTGGACCAATTTTTAAAATAAATCAACTTTTAGAAATAGTGAAAATGAATAAAACCAGAAACAAACTGCAGGGAACTTAGCAATTAGAAGAAATAAGCAGTACTGGATACGTTTTCTAGTTTTATGGCTGTTTGGAAGAAGATACTTCCCAATTACTGCCTTATACAGACAGCTAAAATTCAGAGAACATTGACAAGTTTTTGGCTAAGATATCACGAGACAGAGTTTGAGGAAAACACAGAAGCTAGAAATTGATAAATCCACAAAGGGAGGAGAGTAACAAATAGAGAATCCAATATTATGCTTATATGCTCTGAACAAATAAATAGAAGATTCTTAAATTATGTATAAACTGAGTGAATGCAAAGCATCCCACTAAAGCTAAAAGTGCTCAAACAAGCTTCAACTCCTGCCTCATAAAGCAGATAAATAATTTAGAGTTTGAGTTCAACTAAATTAACTGCCAATCAAATGAAATAAAATAAACCATGAAAATATTTACAGAAACATAAGAGAATAGAATCACTACACATATATACAATGTCTAGGATACAAGCAAAATAAACAGATTTTTTTTTCAAAAAAATAAAAATAAAAACTCAACCACAAAGAAGAATGTAGATGAATGATGAGATGTTTTGATTATTATATAGAGATTTATAAAGATGTTATTAAAAGCATGTACAAGAACATAATGGAAGGAAGGAAGGAAGAAAGGAAGGAAGGAGGGAGGGAGGAAGGGAAGGAGAAGCAGGGAGAGAAGAAGAGGGGAGGAAATGGGAGGGGATGGGAGGAGGAAAGAAGGAAGGGAAGGAAAGAAAGGAAGGAAAAGAGGGAGGGAAGGAAAAAAGAAAACTGTCAATATTGAATTCTGCATTCAATGAAGTTACCCTACAAAAATTGAGGCAAGATATTTTCAAATAAACAAAGTCTAATAGAAGTTGTGGTCAGCACAGCTGCATCACAAAAAGATGCTAAAGGAAATTCCTCAGGTTGAAAACTAATAAGATCAAAGGAAAATTCAGATTCTCAGGAAGGAGGAAAGGAGCATTGGAAATGGTAAATGTGTATGTGTAAGTATAAAATATTATTTCCTTAATTTCTTTAAAACGTATCAATTTTTTTTAAATGTACAACATTATACTCTGAGGATTACAGATGTAACGCCTTAGATTAAAATATACTTAAGGGCCATATGAAACTATCTAGTCATCATATTCTCAAATTTTACATGAAGCAGTGCAAAATTAAGTCTAATTAGAATTACGAAAAGTTAAGAAAATACATTGTAATCCCTCAGAGAGCCACTAAAAATAACACAAAGAGGTATAGCTTTAAAAGCTTATAGAGAAATTAAGCAACAAAAAGGTCAAAATGAAATAAAAATAGGAAGAGAGGGACAAAAATTGGATTACAAATGAAAAACATAGTACAAAATGATATAATTAAGTAGAATGTATTTAATAATTGCATATCAGACTTCTATCATCAATTAAATAAGAGAGGCTATTCATGTCAAGACACCTTCAGTCAACACATCTCAGTCACATTTCTAGTGCCTGGGTCTCAAATTTGAAACAGCTAAGGATAGCTAGGTATTTGGGGGAAACCTCTAATTTTAAAGATAATAGCAAAAAACAAAATAACAACAGACAACAAAAGCAAAGGAAAAAGAAAATTTGAAGAAAATATAAGAAAAATAAAAGATATAGAAAATAAATTTAGAGCAGTAAAATTTAAGACACTCAAATACAAAATGGTATTCATAGACTTGAGAAACATAGTTGAAAAAATCATGAAAAGCAAAAGATAAAGATGGGGAAATGTGTGTGTAATTTTTGTTTGTGTGTGAGCATGCATATAATGATTTCCACAATAAGACACAGGAAATTAAAAAGAGAAAATTGTTCAGAAATATGCAATACAAAAAAAAATTCTAAGAATTAAGGAAGGAAGAAAAGTTCAATTACAAAAAAATTATTACTGCTTAGCCTAATAAATATAAAAAAGATTCACAATCTGGACAAAGAACATAAAATTGTAACCAAAAAACCCTCACAAATTTTAGATGAGCATAATACCCTAAAATCTGCCAAAGAGAAAAAGACAGGAGGATGAGGCCACCTGCCAATTATTGGTAATCATACTTCAAATTCTAAATATTGATTTAAGAAGTTTGTGTTTGTAAATGATGAGCCTGTGTGTGGACTGGTGATATGTAAGGGAGCCAGATTCTTAGGTTCTCTTTTAAGAAGTGATCAGTAATGTCTAAAAGTAAAATGTCAATACAGAGCAGCATAAAATAAGATAGAGATGGGGAGGAACAGATTGGAAAAAAATATAAAAGAATGCAAGAAATTATTTTTAAGATTGAATTCAGATATCGAGTCTGGGGGCACAAGGAATTACTTTTTTCATTATAAACCCTGAAAAATTATTTTAAAAATACATTTCAAAATATGTGCATTTTTTTATTTTTTAAATTATCTTAAATACTATTTCTATTTGTTAAAAATGCAAATTTTACCATTATGTTTGATCCAGCACTTCCAGTTCTAGGAATATATCCTAAGAAGATTATTGCAGATTAGTTTAAAGGTAGAGATAGCTGATGTTTATCTAACTAGCTATAACAGAAAAATTTGGAGGACAATCTAAATTGCCAACATTGAAGTTTCAGGTAAATAAGTTACATACAGCCCTTAAATAAATAAGTGAATATTTAATAACATGAGACTTTTTAATGTATATATTATTTAGAATGACTTTAGGTCCAGCATATTGCTACTACCATGAATTCACCAGTCTCAGCTAGGCCTTGCATATCAAGCTCATTACATTTTGTCTCTAATCAGCATTCTTAATGTTTAGACCTGTTCTACTCTCTTCAAACTTCTGACTCCTTCCTTCCTCCCTGATTCTCTGTAGACTACCTTGACTTCCATTTTACAAAGATAATGGGAGATGTAAGACAAGCTACACCACCAAATTTCCCACCATCACATTTCCCACTGCCAAGCTGACAAGTCATCCTGGATCCTCCTTTCCTGTTACAATGAGTGGAATGCCTTTCTCCTATGGAAGGTTAATTTATCTTGTATAATATTGAGCCCACACCATTATCTTTCTGAATCTTTACTCTTCCTCTCTTTGATATTTCTTCTTTTTTCAACTTTTCTCTAAACTGTACTGGGTCTTTCAAATAAACATTTATACATGTTTTATTCTTTTCCGTCTTTAACAACAACAACACACACATACACCTTTCTGGATGGTGAATCGAAGTAATGGGTAGATGTCTCATGTATGTGCATGTGTGAATTTTGTGTATTCCTATGCAGCTTGGTTCTGCTGAGTGAAGGTTTCTGTATTTGTTTAGTGTTTCTTCCAAATGAAATGGCATATAGGCACATGAAAATTGAGTAATGCTTAAAATGTTCTCTAATATATCAGTCTTATTGGAAGATATTTATATTTCCCGGCAAGACTTGGTATCTCACGCCTGTAATCCCAGCACTTTGGGAGGCCAAGGCAGGTGGATCTCCTGAGGTTAGGAGTTCGAGATCAGCCTGGCCAACATGGCAAAATCTCATCTCTACTAAAAATACAAAAATTAGCTGGGTGTGGTGGTGTGCGCCTGTAATCCCAGCTACTTAGGAGGCTACAGCAGGAGAATTGCTTGAACTCAGGAAATGGAGGTTGCATGAGCTGAGATTGAGCTAGTGCACTCCAGCCTGAAAGAGCAAGATTCCATCCCAAAACAAACAAACAAAAAAAGAAATTTACATTTCCCAAAAAAGCATGAATTGACTATACAGAGCTGACGGTATACTGGTATTTTTCTTTTCCAGATTACCACTCTAAGTTTTTGTTTACAAAAAAAAATATTAAATCTTAAATGTCAGTTAAGCTTGAAATTCAAAAATAACACCAAGAATTGGAAAAAACTTGATTGACAGAGACATAATGCTCCAGATTTGCATGAATTGTTTGAATAAAATATGATAAACAGGAACAAAAAGCAACCAACCAAACAGCAAATAAAAACAACAACAAAGATGTTCTGATAAATATAATATTCAAAGATATACATTGAGATAATGAAGTGTTCTTTGTGCTCAAATGAACGGCTTTGAAGTAAATGAGAGCACTAAAAATAAATGTTTAGAGATACCCCAGAATCCTTCTCTTACCCTTCAATAATGAAAAAGCTGATTTTGCATGGACACATTTTATGCAACATAAATTTAAATTGCCCAGAATCTATGCAATAGAAAGTGGGTAGTGTATGACATGAAGCTCTCTCAGTTATCAATGTCTTTGGGACTGAAGCTATTCTAAGAGTGTTGTAAATATTTGTTTTGTGAACTGCTTCCTTGCTACACAGTGAAAATGTCACTGTTAATACTCAACAATATTATAGTCTGTATTTATTGCCTCATAAAGTTAAACTAACTATGTGTCAGCCACGCTGCTGATGGAGACTTGCCTTAATGCGGTTTATAGTGGTGCTAATTCTGCCTGGGTCCCACACCACAGCAGGATGGGGGAGTAATGCTGTCATAATTAAAAGAATGAAACAGACTTTTCACATGTGGCTCAGAGCCCAACTCTAATTACCCTTTGGCTCCAAGGCCTCTAGTGGGGTCATTTCTGCAAGCAGCTTCTTAGGTTGCTGACAGAGCGTTCTGTTCTTGACAGGTTCCGAGAAGGCAATGCTGATGGTTTCACCACTTGTATCATTAAATTTCATTTTAAGATTATAAGAAGTACTTAGCTGGCTAGTTGAAAAATGATATAATGTTTCATTGACAACCTTATTTGAGACGCTGTAATTTATTTATAGACTTATAAGTAAAATCAATTTGAATCTGTTCTATTTCTTTAGGTGAGATTGGTGGTCATTCTGTATTTATAGCATCAACAACTGACTTTAGAACACTAACTTTCAAGAATCTTCACATATAAATCCTAAATCAATAAAATCCCAATATGGCAATGATATTACCAGTAAATCTAATAATATAGATGATACCTATTTAGGGCCTACTATGCGTTAAGTAATGTTCTATGAGGTTTTCATTTATTATGTCTTTTATACCACTGTCAAAATCCTGTGGGGGTAGGTTTCATTATTATCCTTATTTAAGAGATGTCACGGAGACAGAGGTAAAGTAACTATCTCAGGCTCTCACAAGAGATATTAATATTAATATTAATAATATTGGCTGATATTAATCTGTATTCTTTCTTTTCCTGTAACTCTGGATCAGTTTAAAAACCTCCCAAAACTTGAAACTATAGCACAATGAACAATTTTTAATTATGACATTTGCCTTACTTAGCTTTACTTTTTGCTAAACCACCTAAAAGCTTCACAAATTATGACTTTTTTCTAAATAATTCAGCATTCAATTCCTAAAAATAAAGGGATGCTTCTACATAATACATTGTTACTATCTTACCTAAGAAAATCAACATTCAATAACCCCATCTACTGTATAGTACATGTTTAAAATGTTCTAGTGATTCCCCCAAAAAATGTCCTTTATAGATATCTTTTCCCTTAATCCAAGATCCAAAGAAGCATCATTTACTGCATATAGTTGTTATGAATTTTTTGAAAATCCTGAACAACCTGCATTTACCCCCACTGTTTCATGATATTGAATTTGGGAAGTGGTTAGGTCAGCTGTCTTTCAGAGTATTGCGTATTCTGCATTAATTTTTCCCTCATTCTAACTTTTGTTGAGGGCATACTATAAGGTGATGACCTGTACTTATCACATCTGGAGGTGAGTAATTTCTACTGGTATCATGGGTGGTGATGTTATGTTTGGTCACTTTGTTAAGGCAGTAACATGGAGTACCTCCATTGTGAAGTTAACTTTAGCTTTGTAATTAAGAGTTGATATTTCATATTACTACTTTTGTTTCCCACAAGAAGATGTTAATAAATATGGTTAAACCCTTCGTGAAATAATTACTACATTGGAAATTGTAAAACAATGAATTTCAAATTCTATCTTTTATTTACATTAGCTAGTCTGTTTTTTAAAATAAAACATTTCTGGGTTTTATTTTGTTTGAATTCCTTCTATTTATATAGACTCATAGATTATTTAAATTTACTGTTTTATGACATATAACCATTAATATTTTTTAGATGCTGAAACATCACAAATTTGACCAGCAGCAACCTCTTTAAGTAGAATTCTTTGCCATTTTTCTGTGGGCCTGTCAGTTCAGAAATTCTTGCTTTCTGATACAAGATGACCTGGGCTCACCATTTTACTTTCTTTGCCTGAATCTATAACTAGCATTTAGCCTGGGGTCAGTAACCTTTTAGTAGAGAAAGTTATTTGGAAACTAAGTTCTGGTATTAAGTACCTATACAGCTCTGAAGTGTAAATCCTATTATACCCTTTTAGTGGACAGAAACACATATACACATACATATATTCACAAAGTTTTAGTAATACTTACAATTTAAATCCAATGTCACAGTAAAACATTTAGAAGAAAACATAGGGGAACAGCTTCATAAAATTGAGTTGGTAATGATTTCTTAAATATGATACTAAAGCACAGGCAACAAAAGGAAAAAGTATGTATGTAAGATTATATCAAATATTAAAATGTTTGTGCAGCAATGCATACTATCAACAGAGTAAAAGGGCAACCCAGGGAATGGGAGAAATATTTGCAAATCATGTCTGATAAGGGATTAAAATTCAGAATAAAGAAAGAATTCGTAGATATAGACCAATGGAACAGAACAGAGATCTCAGAAAAAAGGCCACACAGCTACAACCAAATAATCTTTGACAAACCTGGCAAAAACAAGAAATTAGGAAAGGATTTCCTGTTTAATAAATGGTGTTGGGAAAACTGACTAGCCATATACAGAAAGCTGAAGCTGGATCCCTTCCTTACGCCTTATACAAAAATTAACTCTAGATGGATTAAAGATTTAAACATGAGGCCTAACACTATAAAAACTCTATAAGAAAACCTAGGCAATACCATTCAGGACATAGGCATGGGAAAGGACTTCATGACTAAAACACCAAAAGCAAGGGGAACAAAAGCCAAAATAAATAAATGGGATCTAATTAAACTAAAGAGTTTCTGCACAGCAAAAGAAACTATCAATAGAGTGAACCGGCAACCAACAGAATAGGAAACAATTTTTGCAATCTACCTATCTCACAAAGGGCTAATATCCAGAAGCTACGGAGAACTTAAACAAATATACAAGAAAAAAAAACCATCAGAAAGTGAGCAAAGGATATGAGTAAACACTTTTCAAAAGAAGAGATTTATGCAGCCAACAAACATAAGAAGAAAAGCTCATCATCACTGGTCATTAGAGAAATGCAAATCAAAACCACATTGAGATACCACCTCATCTTAAAATAGTAATTATTAAAAAATCATGAGACAACAGATGCGGGAGAGGATGTGGAGAAATAGGAACGCTTTCATACTGTTGGTGGGAATGTAAATTAGTTCAACCATTGTGGAAGACAGTGTGGTGATTCCTCAAGGATCTAGAAATAGAAATACCATTTGACCCAGCAATCCCATTACTGGGTATATATCCAAAGGATTATAAATCATTTGATTATAAAGATATATGCACATGTATGTTTATTGCAGCACTGATCACAATAGCAAAGACTTGGAACCAACCTAATACTCATCAATGATAGACTGGATAAAGAAAAAATGGCATATATACACCACGGAATACTATGCAGCCATAAAAAAGGATGAGTTAACATCCTTTGCAGGAACATGGATTTAACTGGAAACCATCATTCTCAGCAACCTGACACAAGAACAGAAAACCAAACACTGCATGTTCTCACTCATAAGTGCGTGTTGAACATTGAGAACATGTGAACACAGGGAGGGAAACATCACACACTGTGGCCTGGGGGATGGGGGGCTAGGGGAGGAATAGCAGTGGGTGAGAGGATTGGGGAGAAATAGCATGAGGAAAATACCTAATGTAGATGACAGGCCGATGGATGCAGCAAACCACCACCATGACACGTGTATACCAATGTAACAAACCTGCACGATTTGCATATGTACATCAGAACTTAAAGTTTAATAAATAATTTTTTTAAAAAGATAGACCATATGTTAGGCCACAAAGTAAGTTTTAAAACATTTTTAAATGAAATAATATCAAGCAACTAGCTACAAAGGAATAAAACTAGAAATCAATAATGAGGAATTTTGGAAACTACATGAACACACAAAAATTAAACAATATGCTCTTGAATGGCCAGTGGGTCAATGAAGAAATTAAGAAGAAAATTGAAAACTGTCTTGAAACAAATAATAATGGAAACACAACATACCAAAGCATATAAGATACAGTGAAAATAGTACTAAGTGTGAAATTTATATTCATAAGTGCCTACATCAAAAAATAAGAAACACTTCAAATAAAAAACTAGAAAAGCAATAGCAAAGCGAACCCAAAATTAGTAGAAGAAAAGAAACAAAGATTAGAGCAGAAATAGATGAATTTGAAATCAAATAAACAATACAAAACATCTACAAAACCAAAAGTGGGTTTTGGAAAAGATAAAAGTAACAAACCTTTACCCTGACTCTGGAAGAAAAAAAAAAAAAAAAACAGGAGAAGACCCCAATAAATGAAATCAGAGATGAAGAAAGCAATATGACCACTGATACTGCAGAAATAAAAAAGATTATTAAAGGCTACTCTGAGCAACTATATACCAATAAATTGGAAAATCCAGAAGAACTGAATACATTTTTATACATAAAACAAACCAAGAGTAAGCCATGAAGAAAATCCAAAACCTAAACAGACCAATAATAAGTAACAACATTGAAACTGTAATAGAAAGTCTCCCAGTAAAGAAAAGTCTGGGGCCTGATTGCTCCACTGCTAAATTCTGCCACACATTTAAAGAATAAATAATATAAACCCTATTCAAACTATTCTGAAAAATGGAGAAGAAAATACTTCCAAACTAATTCTTTGAGGCCAATGTTACCCAATACAGAAAACAAACAAAGGCACATCAAAAAAAGAAATCTAAAGGCCAATATCTCTGATGAATAGTGAGGCAAATACCCTCAACAAAATACTAGCAACTGAATCCAACAACGCACTGAAAATTTTAACAAAAAATTAAAATTCAAAAACACATTATTCTCCATAAAATTTATCTCAAACATACAAGGATGTCTGAACATATGCAAATCAATGAATGTGATATATCATAGCAACAGAATGAAGGAAAAAACCATATGATTCTTTCAATTGATGCTGGAAAAATATTTGATAAAATTCAACATCCTTTATGATAAAAACCCTCAAAATACTGGGTGCATAAAGAATATACTTCCAAATAATAAATGTCACATATAACAAAACCACGCTAGTATTATATTGAATGGCAGAAACGGAAAGTCTTTCTACTAAGTTCTGGAACATGACGAGGATGACTACTTTCATCGTTGTTCAACACAGTACAGGAAGTCCTAGCTACAGCAATCAGGGAAGAGAAAGAAATAAAAGGCATTCAATTTGGAAAGGAAGAAATCAAATTCTTCTTGTTCGCAGGTGATATTATCTTCTCCTTAGAAAAATTAAAGAATTAGCAAAATTCTGTTGTTAATCCTTGCCATGAGCCTGGGTCAGACTCAGAGATGTGCTAGCTTCAGGTGGGACCAAGCAAATACCCAGCTGTGGTGGCTGTGCAGAGACTACTTCTGCTTGATAAAAGGACAGGGAAGAATAAATGGGACTTAGTCTTGCAACTTGGATTCCAGATGGACCACAGTGAAGTACAGCATTGAAGAGGCTCTTGGGGTCTCCAATACAAGGCTTTCATACTTGGATAAATTTCTGAACCTGCCCTGGGTCAGAAGGGAGCCTACTACTCTGAAGGGTGCGTACCAGGCATGACAGTGTTAACTACAACCTGACCGAAGAGCCTTTGGGCTTTAAATGAACATTAATGGTATCCTGGCAGAATCTCCCATGGGCTGGTGGTGGTAGTGGCCACAAAGAAAGTCTCCTCTGCCTGTGGAAAAGATAGAGAAGAGTGGTAGAAACATTGCCTTATAACTTGGGTACCAACTCAACAGCAGTAAAATAGAGTACCAAGTAGAACTCTAGGGTTTCCACCTGAAGGCTCTGGCCTACATTTGGCATCTCTGGACACCCCAAGAGCCCAGGGGAGTTTGTCACTCTAAATGAAAAGACACAAGCCTGGCTGTCTTGGACACCTGCTGATTTTAGGGCCCAAGAGCCTTGATTGACCATAGGTGGTAGTCAAGTAGTTGATATTGTGGGCCTTGAGCAATACCCAGTGCTGTGCTGGCTTTAGGTGTGTCCCAGTGCATTCCCACTGGTAGTGGTTACAGGAATTCTTGCATCACCCCTAACATAGCTCCTGGCATCTCAGTACACAGAGAGAGCCTATACTTCCTTTACAGAAAATAAGGACAAAAAGCAAGAGTGTATGCATGGTAATCATGTTATGTTTCCAGATCTTATCCAGGGTGACCAAAGTGTTACCACTATAAGTCTGCAAGAGATAAAATGGTACTGGGCTTGAGGTGTCCCCTAATGGAAATATGACTGCAGTGACCAGCAACTTAGACCACAACACCCAAGACCCTTCAAGTACCTGGAGAGCCTTCCCCAAGAAGAACGAGCATGAACAAATGCAGATTGTGATGACTGCAATTAATTAACTTTTCAATGACCAGTCACTGATGAATATCCACGAGTGTCAGACTATCCAGGAAAACATGACTTCACCAAACAAATCAAATAAGGCACTAGAGACCAACCCCAGAGAAAAAGAGATGTGGGACCTTTCAGACAGATAATTCAAAATAGTTGTTTTGAATTATCTTGAATTTAATTAAGGAAACCTAAGAAACTTAGGGAAACTCAAGATAACACAAAGAAGGAATGCAGAATTCTATTAGATAAATTTAACAAAGAGTGAAGTAGTTAAAAAGAATTAAGCAGAAATTCTGGAGTTGAAACACAATTGACATGCTGAAAAATGAATCAGACTCTTTTAATAGCAGAATGGATCGAGCAGAAGAAAGAATTAGTGATCTTTGGCACAGACTATTTCAAAATGCACCATCAGAGGAGATGTATTAATCCATTCTCGCATTACTACAAGGAAATATCCAAGACTGGGTAATTTACAAGGGAAATAGTTTTAATTGACTCATAGCTCTGCATTGCTGGGAGGCCTCAGGATACTTACAATCATGGCAGAAGGAGAAGCAGGCACCTTCTTCACAGTGTGGCAGGATGGAGCGAGTGCAAGCAGGGGAAATGCCAGACAATTATAAAACAAACAAACAAACAAACAAACAGAAAAACATCAGGCAAGGCATGGTGGCTCATGTCTGTAATCTCAGCACTATGGGAGGCATAGGCAGATGGATCACCTGAGGTCAGGAGTTTGAAACCATCCTGGCCAACATGGTGAAACCCTGTCTCTAGTAAAAACACAAAAATTAGCTAGGTAGGTGTAGTGTCATGCACCTGTAATCCAAGCTACTCAGGAGGCTGAGGCAGGAAAATTGCTTGATCCTGGGAGGCAGAGGTTGCAGTGAGCCATTGCACCACTGTACTCCAGCCTGGGCAACAGAGCAAGACTCCATCTTTAAAAAAAAAAAAAAAAAATCAGCTCACCTGAGACTCACTCACAATCAGGAGAACAGCATGGGGGAAACTGCCCCCATGCTCCAATTACTCCCACCTTTAGTCCTGCTTCTGACATGTGGGGACCATGGGTATAATGGTGATTAGAATTCAAGATGAGATTTTTGGGTGAGGACAGAGCAAATCATATCAGGAGGCAAAAGAAAAAAGAAAAAAAGTGATGAATCACCACTAAAAGATCTAGAAAATAGTCGCATGAGGGCAAATCTAAGAGTTTGCGGGCTCAAAGAGGAAGTCGAGAGAGATAGGGTAGAAAGTTTATTCAAAGGGATAATAACACAAAATTTCCCAAATCTAGAGAGACATATCAATATTCGAATACAAGAAGGGTACAGAACAGCAAGTAGATTTAACCCAAAAACTACCTCAAGGCATTTAATAAACTCCCAAAGGTCAAGAGTAAACAAAAATCCCAAAAGCAGCAAGAGACAAGACACAAATAACAAACAAAGGAACTCCAAAACATCTGGTAGCAAATTTCTCAGTGAAAACCTTGCAGGCCAAGAGAGAGTGGCATGATATATTTAATGTGCTGAAGGAGAACTAGAATAGTATTAATATATACAGTAAAAATATCCTTCAAACATGAAAGAGAAATAAAGACATTCCAATACAAACCAAAGCTAAGACATATAATCAACACCAGACCTGTCCTGCAAGTACTGCTAAGGGAGTTCTTTAATTTGAAAGAAAAAAGATATTAATGAGCAATCAGAAATCATGTAATGGTACAAAACTCACTAGTAATACTAAGTATACAGAGAAAAGAGAATATTATAACATTGCAATTATGCTGTGTAAACAGCTCATACTTGAGTAGAAAGACTAAAAGGTAAACTAATCAAAAAATAACAACTTCAACATTTCAAGACCTACAGAGTACAAAAATATACAAATAGAAACAACGAAAAGTTAGAAAGCAGGGGGAGAAAGTTAAGGTGTAGAGTTTCTATTAGTTTTCACTTTGCTTACCTGTTAGTTCATTTTGTTATGCAATCAGTGTTAATTGTCATTAGTTTAAAATAATGTGCTACATTATTTGCATGCTTCATGACAACCTAAAGTCAAAAAAACATACAAGAGATCCACAAAAAATAAAAAGCAAGAAATTAAAACATGCCATCAAAAGAAAAATATTTCACTAAAAGGAAGACAAGAAGGAAGGAAAGAAGAAAGGTAAGAGCACAAAACAACCAGAAAACAAATAGCAAAATGTCAGGAATAAGCCCTTACTTATCACTAATAACACTGAAAGTACATAGACTAAACTCTCCAATCAGAAGGATAGAGTGACTGAATGTATTAAAAAAAAAGACACACTAGTCTGTTGCCTACAAAAAACATACTTCACCTATAAAGACACACATATACTGAAAATAAAGAAATGGAAAAATATATTCCATGCAAATAAAAAGAGCAGGAGTAGATATAAGAATATAAGAATGTTATTTATGTTATATATTATTAATTTAAATAATATTCTCATATTCCTGCACTTACATTAAGTAGATACTTATATTAAGTAGATATGACATTCTTATATCTACTCCTGCTCTTATATTAGGATAAAAGAATATCTACTCCTGCTTTTTTATCCTGTGCTTTTATATCTACTCTTGAAAAAATAGATATCAAGGCAAAAACTATAAAAAGAGACTAAGAATGTCATTATTTAATTTTAAAGGGATTGATTTAGCAAGAAGATATAAAAATTATAACTATATAGATGCATCCAACAATGGAACACCCAAATATATAAAGCAAATAATGAGAGAAACAGACCCCAATACAATGATAATAAAAGTCATATATGGCAAACCTACAGCTAGTATCATACTGAAAGGGGAAAAACTGAAAGCCTTTCCTCTAAGATCTGGAACAAGAGAAGGATGTACTAGGAGTCCTGGCTACAGCAGTCATAGAAGAGAAAGAAATAGAGGGCATCCAAATTGGAAACGAAGGAATCAAATTATGCTTGTCTTCAGATGATATAATCTTATATTTGGAAAAACAAATGAAATAATCTTATATTTAGAAAAACCTAAAGACTCTACCAAAAATCTATTAGAACTGATACACAAATTCAGTTTCTGGGATACAAAATCAACATACAAAAATCAGTAGCATTTCTATATGACAACAGTGGACAATCTGAAGAAGAAATCAAGAAAATAATCACTTTTACAATACCCACACATAAAATTAAATACCTGGGAGTAAACTTAATCAAAGAAGTGAATGGCCTCTGGAATAAAAACTATAAAACATTTATAAAAGAAATTGAATAGAATGATTACCAGTTACCAGAGACTGGGTAGGGTACTTGGATGGAGTGGGGCAAAATGGAGACAATAAATGGATTCAAAAATATAGTTAAATAGGATGAATCAGACCTTGTATTTGACAGCAAAACAGGGTGACTATAGTCAATCATTTGACTACAGTCAATCATGTAGTAAATTTGACTACAGTCAATCATTTACTGTACACTTAAAAATAACTAGAATATAATTGGATTGTTTGTAGCACAAAAAGCTGGAGGCATCATGCTAACTGACTTCAAACTATACTACAAGGCTGCAGTAATTAAAACAGCACGGTACTGGTACCAAAACAGAGATATAGAACAATGGAACAGAACAGAGGCCTCAGAGAAAACGCCACACATCTACAACCATCTGATCTTTGATGAACCTGACAAAAACATGCAATGGGGAAAAGATTCCCTGTTCAATAAACGGTTGGAAAAACTTGCTAGCCATATGCAGAAAGCATAAACTGGACCCCTTCCTGACACCTTACACTAAAATTAACTCCAGATAGATTCAAGACTTAAACATCAGACAACACCATAAAAAACCTAGAAGAAAACATAGGCAATACCATTCAGGACATAGGCATAGGCAAGGACTTCATGACTAAAACACCAACAGCATTGGCAACAAAAGCCAAAATAGACAAATGGGATCTAATTAAACTCCAGAGCTTCTGTACAGCAAAAGAAACAATCATTAGAGTGAACTGGCAATCAACAGAATGGGAAAAAAATTACGCAATCTACCCATCTGACAAAGGGCTAATATCCCAAATCTACAAAGAACTAAAACAGATTTAGAGGGAAAAAAAAAAATCCAAAAGTGGGAGAAGGATATGAACAGATACTTTTCAAAAGAAGACATATATGAGGCCAAGAAACATATGAAAAAATACTCATCATCACTGGTCATTAGAGGAATGCAAATCAAAACCAAATTGAGATACCATCTCACGCCAATTAGAATGGTGATCATTAAAAAATCTGGAGACAATGTTCTGAATGTTCTCACTCACAGGCGAGTGTTGAACAATGAGAACACATGGACACAGGGAGAGGGGCACTACACACTGGGGTCTGTTGGGGGGAATACGGGAGGGACAGTGGGGGGTGGGGAGTTGGGGAGAGATAGCATGGGGAGAAATGCCAGATATAGGTGACGGGAAGGAAGGCAGCAAATCACACTACCATGTGTGTACCTATGCAACAACCTTGCATGTTCTTCACATGTACCCCAAAACCTAAAATGCAATAAAAAAATAAATTAAATAAAATAAAAAATCGAGACCACAGGTGCTGGAGAGGATGTGGAGAAATAAGAACACTTTTACACTGTCGGTGGGAGTGTAAATTAGTTCAACCATAGTAGAAGATAGTGTGGTGTTTCCTCAAGGACCTAGAAATAGAAATTCCATTTGACCCAGCAATCCCATTAGTAGCCATACACCCAAAGGATTATAAATTGTTCTATTATAAAGACACATATACATGTATGTTTATTGCGGCACTTTTTACAATAGCAAAGACCTGGAACCAACCGAAATGCCCAAACATGATAGGCTGGAAAAGGAAAATGTGGTACATATACACCACGGAATACTATGCAGCCATAAAAAACAATGAGTTTGTGTCCTTTGTAGGGACATGGATAAATCTGGAAACCATCATTCTCAGCAAACTGACACAAGAACAGAAAATCAAACATCACGTTATCACTCATAGGTGGGTGTTGAACAATGAGAACACATGGACACAGGGAAGGGAGCATCACATCCATTGGAGGGGGTTATGAGAGGGACAGTATGGGGTGGGGAAGTTGGAGAGGGATACTATTGGGAGAAATGCCAGATATAGGTGATGGGGGATGGAGGTAGCAAACCACATTGCCATGTATGTACCTATGCAACAATCCTGCATGATCTGCATATGTACCCCAGAACCTAAAGTACAATAAATAAATAAACAAATAAATAAATAATTAATTAAAACAGAAAAAAAAATGTATCATGGAGATTGTTCCATACTAACAATGATAAAAAAAAATGCTTGAAGTTATGGATACCCTTTTACCCTGAGGTGGTTACCATATATCATATGCCTGCATCAAAATATCTCATGTACCCCATACATGTATATCTCTATTGGGTATCCACAAAAATTAAACATATTTTTTAAAGAAGCTAATACATTTAGTAAATAAAAAACCTCAAAAGTTAAAAAAAAACAAACCAGGATACGATATACAAAATCTACCAAAATTTGCAGAAGCTTTTACATCCTTTTTACAGCATGTAAACATTTATTACAAGTAATAACCAGCTGGGCTTAGTGGCTCACGCCTGTAATCCCAGCACTTTGGGAGGCTTAGGCAGGCAGATCACCTGAGGTAAGGAGTTAGACACCAGCCTGGCTAACATGGTGAAACCCTATTTCTACTAAGAATACAAAAAAATTAGCGGGGTATGGTGGTACATGCCTGGAATGCCAGCTACTTGGGAGGCTGAGGCAGGACAATCACTTGAATCCACAAGGTGGAGGTTGTAGTGAGCCAAGATCATGCCATTGCACTCCAGCTTTGGCAACAAGAGATATATTCCATCTCAAAAAAAAAACAAAAAACAAAAAACAAACAAACAAAAAAAACAGTAATAACCATGATTTAGTTCTTTCAGTATTACAGATCATAAAAAATAATATCATTCAATTTAAGTTCAATGTGCCTTATGTTCAAGGTAATATGCCAATTAGCATAAATCAATGTATCAAGGGAAAGCATTTTCATTCCTTTAACGTATATCCACTAATTCTCCATAATTTAAAGAATCACATTAGGAGTAGCAATAAATTAGGAAAGTGCAAAGCAATGAAGAAAGATTTGTTAATACCTTAACCTTTATTCATTTTAGCTTGAATAAATTTAAATAAATTTTGGTGGAGACCTCTTATTTGTTCACAAAATCTACATTTAAAACAAACCCATATATTTATCTTGTTTGATATCAACGTTCACATAAAATGTACTAGAGAAAATGACACATTAAATGGAATGTCATGAATTAACTAATTGTCTTGAATACTTTTGAAAGTATGGATCCTTTTGGGGTTTCTCTTGGATGTTTAATTCCTTTCTGAATATTTTGGTAGGAAAAGAGAGATTAACCTGCTTTCTTGTGTTATGACTAATAGTTAAACCTACATTTTCCTTTTTATTTATATGCATTTAAAGTTCTGATTATACACTGGACATTATAAATTATCTCTTTTTTAAACTCTGAATTTTGTTATATTCCTTAGGAAGAGTTTGAGCTTATTTTTAGCAGGCAGCCAAATTATTAGTAGATTTCCTGGAGCATCTAGAAACTTGGTGCAGGGCTTCATTCAGTAGTATTTGAATTGGCCTGTTCCTTTCCTGTTTTTGTTGTTGTTGTTATTGTTGTTTTCCTGTACAAGTTTGCATTTGATAGTAAGTTTATGTTGCCTTTGAGAAATGAGGAGTATTTCCTCTATTGTTCACTGAAATATGTATAAAAGATTGAAAGTCTGGTAGAATTATCTCTGCATCTGGGTCTTGTGATTGCTTGTAAAATATTTTTTGTCTAATTCTGCTTCTTCTTATTTATGGAAATGTTAGAGGGACAGTCAATGTTTTGTTAAAACATATATTTTATTGTCACAATTTCCTTCAACTTTTTCAGTTTGGTATAGAACTTTGCCATCTTTTAAACCTGTTTATATGTAGTTATGGCCCCCTTTCATTCTTAATGTTATTTATATCTTCTCTTTTATTCTTTATTAATTTCATCAGAAGATTTTTTTCTTTAGTA
Source organism: Sapajus apella (assembly GCF_009761245.1). Lineage (NCBI taxonomy): Eukaryota > Metazoa > Chordata > Mammalia > Primates > Cebidae > Sapajus > Sapajus apella. The sequence continues at coordinate 29,137,151 of NW_022436946.1, read as the reverse complement.
CATCCCATGGGAATGCTGGAATAGAATGCTGTGCAATAAATTAGTCACAGTTGTATGTGATAAGATACAGATCCACTCAACTTGGAGACTGGGAGGGCCAGCAGTACAGAACTATTTGCCTTTAGGCCTTAAGCAGCATTCTCAGTCAAAGTCCATATGCTGTACACCTCTGTAGTTTTTCAGTTTGCTTTTCAAGGATCGAAAATATTTGAAAAGCACTAGTTTATTTTCATTAATTTTTTTCAAATAAAATTTTGAAATTGTTGATAAGATGAAAATATCAAATAAACACAAAACAATATGCAGCTGTTTATTCTTCAGTTAAAAGGAATAGAAATATATACCAATATAAACTTTTTAGAATGACTACTTTTTTTTTTTAAAGACAATATCAAATATGGATGAAGATGTAGAAGAGTTTGACTTGTTATAAAATAATGGTGGGTTGTTTAAAATTTTACAACCATTTATTAAACACTTTGGCATTTTTGAAAATAATATTGAACCTAACTTATCCTGTATCTTAGTGTTTCTATTCCTATGTATTTGCACAAAAGAAATGAAACAGATGTGTTGAATGAAGCAGCAAAGGAGAAAGTACTTACAGAGTGCCTACATAAATTGGTTTTAAGTCACATGCAAACTGGAACAACTAACCTTGGCAAACTATGGGAGGCCTCTGGGGAGGCAAACTTCTCCATGCCTCATATTCCAGTGCAGGGTGACCTAGGCTCTGTTACCATAAACAGCGTGCTGCTCAAGGATGTAAAACCACTTTGTAGCACTAAGACATAACCAGACTTGTAGTCTCCTTGTAAGGCCCATGTTCCATCAGCTGCACATAGATAATAGGCTAAAGATAACCACATGTTCTTGTTTTGTGAAACTCCCAAACTACCATTGTTATCAATCCTTAGAATGACACACCACTTCTGCCTCACTGATTCAGTTTTGGCTCACTGATTCACCCCACCATTATGTCACCTCCTCCCCACCATCACTCTACCACCTACCCTATAGATCAAAATGATTGTAACCAATAAATACAGTGGAATATCAGAACGTGGGGCCTCTGCAGACTCTAGTTTATGTACTGGCCCCTGGTTCCACTATATGCATTCTTAATCTGTCTTTTTCTCATTCCTTTGTCACCACTGAACTCGGGATACCCACAAGTGGAGTGTGGGGGCTGGTTCCCTACACAATGTCCAAAAACAGATGTCCAAAAACAAGTACTTGCATGAAATATTCTCAGTTTTATTTATAGTAATCAAAAGCTGGGAAAAAATACTCATTCTGAAGTGAAAATATAAACAAATTGTGATACAGCATACCAGAAAATAACTAAAAATGAAAAACTATACATTTTAAACATAAATGAATCTCAAGAATATTATGTTTAACAAATTAATTCAGAAACAAAGTGTATATATTACATGATGTTATTTATATGAAATATGAGAACAGGCTACACTAGAGGAAATCAGAACAGTGGTTGCATCTAGGGCTTATGCAGAGTTTGACAGGATAGATCACAAGAGATATTTCTAGAGTAATCAAAATGTTGAATGAGATAATGGCTACACAGATGTGTACAGGAAGTCCTCAATTACCATGGCAGCGAGGACCACTCAAGCTGAAACCTCACAATGCATTGTTAATAATCCATTAGAAATGTATTATTATTCTGCAACCTGAGATACTTTTTGTTAAAATGTTAGAAACTTTTACTTTCTGTTATAAATGTGCAGGAAAACAGAAATAAAACTAGTATTTATTTAGAACACTAAAACATTAGAAACATTGAGAATTAAAGTGATTTCTTTTTTTAAATTTTATTTCATGTTCAGGGGTACATGTGCAGGCTTGTTTCATAGGTAAACTTGTGTCATGGGGGAAGGTGTTCTACAGATTATTTCAACACCCAGTTATTAAGCCTGTGTTAAGCAAGCTAAAATTAGGGAGTATATGTATATGTGACTTTGCCTAAATATTCATATGTATATATGTGTATATATATAAAACCATGTTTCTAACAAACAGAATAATTATCTAATATAATTATAGGATTTGTTTGTCTGAAAAGGTAATTATCTCTCCTTCATTACTGAATGACAGCTTTGCTGGGGAAAGCATTTTTTTTGGTTGGCAGATTTTTTTCTTTTTTCTTTAGAACTTTGAAAATATTATCTCACTCTTCTATCCTGTAAGGTTTTGTTGAGAAATCTGCTGCTTACCTTATTGAAACTCCCTTGTATATGATATATTTCTTTTATCTTGCTGCTTTCAGGATCTGCCCTTTGTTTTTGAGTTGACAATTTGATTATAATTTGTCTTGGTGTATTCTTGTTTGGATTAAAGTTGATTGAAAAATTTTGACCTTCTGTTCCTGGATATTTCATCTTTCCCCAGATTTGAAGAGTTTTCAGTCATTATCTCTTAAACAAGCTCTCTGTATTTTTGTCTCTCTTTTCTTTATTTAGCTTCTATAATTTGAATATTTGCTGCTTTTATACTATCCCATAAATCCTGTAGGCTTCCTTTATTTCTTTTTTTCTTTTATCTTCTCTGATTATATATTTCTAAATAACCTGTCTTCAAGTTCACAGATTCTTTCTTCTGCTTGATCAATTCTGTTATTGATGTTCTTTTCTACATTTTTATTTCAATTACTGTAGTCTTAGCTTTAAATTTTCTGGATTTGTTTTATGATTTTAATCAGTCTGATAAACTGTTTATTGTTTTCCTGAATTTGTTTTTTCTGTATTTTCTTGAAATGTGATAGGCTTCCTTAAAAGAATTATTTTGAATTCATTGTCTGTCAGTTCATAGTTCTCCATTTCTTTGGCATAAGCTACTGATAAATTATCATAGTATTTTGGTGGTAATATGTCTTCTTGGTTTTTCATGTTTCTTTTTGCCTTATAATAGCTATCTGTGCATTTTGCAAAATATGCAGCTATTCTAGACTTTTCAGGATGGTTTCAGTGGAAAACTACCTTCCCCTATAGGGTAGTGTGAGGGCACCGACTAGATGTGGTACAGTGGTTCTGGCACCATTAAGAGCATAGCTGTATAGTTTCTGTGCAGCTCTATCAGCTGATGTTGGTGTTGGACCTCTTGAAGCCACCATGTAGCATCTGGGCTAGCTTTCAGTGGTGGCCAAGTTGGTGTCTTAAGCATGGACACGTAAGACAGACCTTGGTTCCATGGCTCAGGGTAAAAATTACCCTGCTATGGTGATTGCTCTGGTGTCTGAGGCATGGCTGAATGCCTCTCTGGTTTTTGAATGGTACAACAGTAGCTGCTTCTGGAGGGGAAGAGGTGTGCACCCATGTTTTTCTATCAGGGATTCCTTGGCAAAAATGGTTGTTGTTGCCTCAGTTTTAAAAGAAGTCAAGGTCATCTGTGAAACAGGCGACTCAGGACATCAGGATCTTCCACCACATGGTTAATATTGATAGTATCTGACTTTCTTCTTTGTTTTGAGCCATCCTCTTGAGTCTCAAGTATACTGATCTCCCCAGTCGCTTTTTCTATGTGGATCTTCCTAGTTTATGTTTTTTGTTTGTTTGTTTGCTTCACTTTGCTGCTAGTGATTCTTAAATGGGTTCTTGAGCACTCCCAAGGCAATTCTTGTTATGTATAGCTGTCTATATTTTTTGTGTGGTGATGGGAGGTAGGTGAGGTATCTCCTACTTTGCCATTTTGGTGATATCTGATGGGGATGATTAGTACGCACAGAGAAAAAAACAGCGATAATGGAGATAACATAGAAACAAAATTGTCCAAAAGATAAAAGAGACTGAGATTCATATCACAGGTATATAGGCTGTTCTTTGAAAGAGACAGGATAATCTACTCATAACCAGAAAAGAATAAGGGCTAAAGATACAGATGTTTCTGGGTTTACTGGTTTGGTGGTCATAAGATAAAAGAATTCAAAATCCTTAGGCGAGTGTTGAGGAAGATAGAGAATGTGAAGGAGTTGAGAATTTAAAAAAAGAAGTATGAAATAAGCAAAAAGAGAAGAACAAATTTATTACTATGAACCTTAAGAAGTTATGGCTAGAAAACTTTCGTCAACTAAAGGTTCCAGTTAACCACAATCTGAGAGAAACAATCAAAAATACAACTGGAACTAATATGAGCATTTGAAATCTCCTGCTTTCAGAGGCCTTTTCCACAAATTATCAAGAATTACATGCCACCACTCTAACTTTATTTTAATCACAGTTATAGAGTTGAATACAGTTATAAATTCTAAAAAAAAATTGCCAATGGAAATATTTATAATTTTCCTTCCTGAACTGTAATTTCCCTTTGCCATTTTAAAATAAAGCCATTATATATTTTTCAATGATAAAATAAAATGAAAATGTTAATAATTATTACATTTTAGAAGTTCAGTTCTTGAATTAAGTTCTAACAGGAAATTAAAATCTCAAAAATTGTTATTTGCCAAGTTTTCCTTAGGAACTACTATTACCTAGAAGGAACTGAATAGATTGCAATTACAACAGTAACTAGAGAGGAAAAGAATTTTCACTAGATGGATGAGATATTTTACAATTTCTACATTAGAATAAATATTCTCTTTCAAAGTTACTGTTGTAAATGAGCAAGTCAGAAGGAAAGCACCATGCTCTGAGTTCCAAATTAAGAGTCCTTTATCAGCCAGCGACCAAGAGACTGCTAAAGCTCAAAATTCTCTTGGCCCTGAGGAAGGGGCTTATCTTTTATACCTTGATTTAGGTAAGGGAGGAGGTACCTGGCTGAAGCAGAATTTTACAGATGCAGAAAAAGCAAGTTAGTAGGAGACGTTATGGGGGATAGCAGGGGAAACTTTCCATACAATCACTAAGGGGGGCTGTTTGGGTACCTTCTACCCAATAATCAAAAGGGAGTTTTTTCACAATAGCAGGTGGGCTTGCCAAGCAGGATGAGGTTACAGTGGTTACAGGTGCTAAAACAGCGTGCTTCAAGCCTCAATGCTTCATGGCTCTGAGTACACCATGACCCAGTTATGAACCTGAGCATGAGACAGTTATGAACCTGAGGGGCTGCGGCAGGGAGGGGGAAGCAAGGTTGGAGTTTTCAGCTAAAATAGAGTCAGTTAGGCGAGCCCAAGTTAGGTTACCACATTATCACGGAGCAATAAACAGTTATGTCAAGGTATTCCTACTGCATGCGCAAGCACATGAATATGGTTTTTGTTTTGAATTTCTTTGGTGCTAGATTTTCAAGCCATAAAAAAATCAATGTCTTCATAGATTTTAGACTTTATGAAGTATCTTATACATATTAAAATCCAAAATATATGTTCTCCAGTACAACTTTTAATGCCTACAACGCATATTATATAAGACTCTTTCCCCTATTAAAAAAAAATAAAAAAGTAAGTCCTGGGCTGGGCAGAGTGGCTCACACTTGTAATCTCAGCATTTTAGGAGGACAAGGCAGGCAGATCATCTGAGGTCAAGAATTCAAGACCAACCTGACAAACATGGTGAAACCCTGTTTCTACTAAAAATACAAAACTTAGCTGGGCGTAGTGATGGGAGACTGTAGTTCCAACTACTTGGGAGGCTGAAACAGGAGAATCACTTGAACCTGGGAGGCAGAGGTTGCAGTAAGCCAAGGTCGCTTTGGGAAGCTGAGACTGTGCCACTGCAGTACAGCCTCAGTGACAGAGCAAGAGACTCCATCTTAAAACCAACCAACCAACCAAACAAACAAAAATCCTAAGTCCTACTCAAACTTCTTTAGCCCAGCAAATACATTATGTATCTTTAAGTGTTCTGCCTTATGATTAGATCTTACTCCAACTTTCCCTTACAAACAGACTTATCCCAGGGCATTATATTATCTTGCTGAATTATTCTGCCTCAGATTTCTATTTCCCTCAGTTCTCTGAGTCATCAGACCTCCCAGTCAGTCAACAGACCCCCTGGCACATTTGCAAGCCTGGTGCAGCCAACCACAATGTATTCACACCTTGATATCAAATAAATGTGGCTTTATTCAACTATATTAATTATTTATTCACCAGATTGCATTCAGTGTTAGTTCAAAACTTACGGCCTATCTTTTAAATAAATTTCAGATTATTGAGAATAGCACGATTTCAAAGAACTTCAGCTTCAGCAAATAGGTCAAAAGTGACATAATATTTTAATTGTTCTCAAAAAGAACTGCTTTATAGAGCTCAATGCTAATATTCATGTTTGGGTTTATATATTAATCTCATTACATAACAGTCAAAACCTATCAGTGTGCCGTTATCTATATTAAAATATGGATGAATTCTATACTAAAGTGATACTTAATGACTTTTCCTACTATGTTCTAATTTCTGAATGTTTGGTTGCTTCTTTGCTCTGAAAGTATATCCTATAATTATCTCTCCTCCCATCACTCTACTATGCCCCATAGTGTATAACGCACTGCCAGTAACAGTGTAAGAATTTTTAAAAGTAGCTATTTGATTTTAATATTAATATTTAAATTATTAAACTAATACATTGCCTAGCATATATGTGACTAATAAATGTTATTTTGAAAAAAAATCAAATATGTTATAGAACTCTTATTTTTGTCTTCAAAAAAATTTTTTGAGACAAGGTCTTTCTCTGTCACCCAAGCTACAGTGTATTGGCACAATCTTGGTTCACTGTAACCTCCACTACCTGGCTCAAGCAATCCTCCCACTTCAGCCTCTTGAGTAGCTGGGACCACAGGTGCATGCCACCTTGCCAGGCTAATTTTCTGTATTTTTTGTAAAGACAGGGTGTCACTATGTTACCCAGACTGGTCTCGAACTCCTGGACTTAAATGATCCTTCCATCATGGCCTCTCAAAGTGCTGGGATTACAGGTGTGAACCACCACACCGACCTCTTCAAAATTTTAGATTTTGAAGCACTTTTCTAAAAAGTCTACCCCATCAGCCTGTGTTTCTCACTTGGTTCCACATTGATTTGTCTGACATGATCTCATTGGAATCTTTTCTCTCTCCTTACACATTCTAACGTGTCTTCCGAAAGATAATGAAGGAAATGAATGGCATTTACTAATACAAGTTATACAATTGGCACACACATTTATAAAAAGAATGTGATAGAAGACTTCCAATTATACCTAGCTCTCTTCTTGAGATGTCATTTAACTAAATAATGAATATAATACAGTCTTGAATTGCTTGTAATTTCATCACCCTAAGGTGCTTGCACTAAAATAAAGAATATGTGAATGTAGTAAACATAGAAAAATAATAGACCATATTATTTAAATTCCTCAGTAGAAGAAAATTAAGCATACTAAAAACAAGCAACACTGGACAGCTTTCTCAGCCTGGCCCTTAAATGTCCTCTGAAATTTCAAAGAGTAATACATACAAAGAGTAATAGCAAAGGAAAGATCAGAAGGATCTAATGCTTGCAAAATTACTTACATTTGCGACCATATCAAATTTAGGAAACAGATGTTACTTTTTGTTCTCCTTACCCCCTCATCCCTAACAGAAAAAAATACTAATCATGTTGGGCAGATTCTAAGACATTAAAGTCAGTAAGCATTGAGTGGCTCAGTGATGAAAACAATAAAAAACAAAATGCAGAAGTATTCCTGTAAGATGCAGAAAAGAAATTTGTATTCCGTAAAACACTAGACTCCTGAATACCGTGGTCTTCTCTCCTTTCCATTCCCCTCCCTATTAACAAATCCAAAATTGTAAACATATATGATGACCTAGTGCTGTAATATTTTAACCTGAAAGATACTCTTCTCTGTGGAAGCCACTGATTTAGGGTTTGCTTCCATAAAGCACCAAGAAAGCAAAAGAGAGTCTCCTCGTAAATGAAATCTTGACTTCATGGATATTCTTTGCACTGATTGTAGAGTAATAAAATGACACAAGCCAAAATTGAATTGTTATGCTCATGCATCCTCAAACCTGGGCAAATGTTTTGTGTCTGCTCTAGTTCGAAAGGGAGAAGTATGCTCCGTTAAATTCGAATCTGAATTTTGATCCCAAACACTTTCTTTTTTTGAAAATGAAACAATAAACATGGTAATATTTGCTTAGAAAAACCTCTGTTAATTGATTTATTAAAATTATATAAAAATAAGCTGAAAAATCTTAGATATGTAATCATAATCACTAATTTAAAAAAACAAGCCACATGATTCCAATTTTCTTTAAAAGCAAACTCAACAGAAGGAACAGAAAATATGATATACAGAGTGAATCTAGATCTCAGTAAGAATTCTGAAAGTTTCTCTCTTGCTACCCAACCATAAAAGTTAAAAATGAAACTGATTCAGAAGTCATTTCTATTAGACATTTGTTCATTGCAAGTAAAAGAATAACTAAAGTGGCTTAAATGGAGGGGTTTATTAGTGAATCTTACCTACCAGCCCTTCTGGAGATAGATGTCCTCAGCTTTGGACAATGCCATGACTCAGTGTGTTAGAACTTTGTGTTGGCTTCTATGCAGATCTCCCTCCCTCTCTGTCTCTTTGTGTCTCCCTCCCCTACCCCTTCTCTTCCTCTCTGTTTCTTCTTTACAATCACAAAATGTCTGCGAAAACTCCATATAACATAATGTTTCACAACAACATACAAAAGAAGGGGGAAGATGGAAAGAAACAAAATTAGATAGAAGAGGAAGTTGAGTTTAATGCAGGTGCAGTAACAGTCTTGGCTGATGCCATGGGGAACTGACGTGATCCCAGAGTTGAATGATATGGCTAGGCCTTTATACTCTCTCATTCATCATATATTAGATGTGTACCTACCTTGCAAAGGGTACCATGCCCTTGAGCAAGAAAGCTGTCTGCATTACAGCAATCTTCCTACCTGATGGGACTGGCAGCTAAATAAATAATTGGAGAGAGATGTCATATTCCTGGATTGGAAGACTTAATATAAAGTATGTAAATTACAACCAAATTAATCTCTTGAATCAACACAATTGTATTTAAAAAACTCCAGCAGATATTTTTGTAAAAAATGATGAGCTAATACTATAATTTATATGAAACTACAAAGGTCCAAGAATAGACAAGTTAATCTTGAAGAAGAAAACAAAGCTGGAGGACTTAAACCACCAAATATCAAGGCCGATTATACAACCACAAAGTTAATGAAACCAGTGTGGCATCAGTGCAAGGGTAGGCAAAGAGGCCAATGAAAAGAATGGAAAGCCCAGAAAAAATCCATTCATATATATTATCTGGATTTATGAGAAAGATTACAATGCAGTGCAGTGAAGAATGGAAGGTTTTCCCAATAAATATTTGCTGTTAATTGGATAACTATATGCAGAAACTGGACCCTGACTCCCACTTCACAACATAATAGAAATTAAGTCCAGATGGATAGGATATATAAATATTAAAGGTAAAACAATAAAACTTTTAGAAGAAAACATAAGCACATATCTTCATAACCTAGAAGGAGGCAAAGGTTTATAAGACAGAACACAAAAAGTGCTAATCCTGGATATATTTGGCTGTATTAAGACTAACAACCTCTGTTCATCAAAGATATCATTAAAAGAATTAAAAGACAATCCATAGGATGAAATAAATATTTGCAACACAAATAGCCTACAAAGAAGTTGTTTTCAGAATACACAAATGATTCTTCCAATTAGAAAAAGTTGAAAACAGAAGCTAAAGATGGAAATTAAAAGTATACGCAATATATTTCTCAGAGTATATTCTATGCTTTATCAGATAATAGAAAGTTAAAGAAATAAAATCCATGAACTTCTTCCTCTTTCAGAGTCAAAATGATTTTTATGCTAATGATATTTCTTTAACACACTCATACAATACATTTTCTTGTGCTTTAATTAGCAAAACCTATTTTCTCTCAATATTGATAAAGTTACTTTTTAATGCATGCAGAAGAAATTTTAACATCAAACTTTAGGACACGGCCCAAGCTGAAGATTCGTAGTTGAGTTTGCTATTTAGCCTGACATTCACTTTTCTGAATAAAGTGAAAAATGCCCCACTTTTTCAAAAAAAGTTTGGTCTGAAAAGCAGGAATAGTAAAACAGAAGTAAATCATATTTTTAAATAATATCTTTCATTTATTTAATAGCATTTTTTTCACCACAAATATGTGTTGGCCCTTAAATTCAATTTTATTATGTTAATATGCTAGGCTCCTTTGGCTTAAATATAAGTTTTGAAAATATTTCAATAAAAAAGTTATGAGTATTTTAATTAATTTCATTGAAATAGATGTAGAAGTATGTCTGCCAGGATAAGGTAACTTCTGGTTTCTTTGATTTAATAAACATAGGATTTTTAGATACTATTTTGATCACTAGACGGGGCTTATATAGTATTAGCAAAATTATAAAAATATGGTGAGAAACAATATAAAATTAATTCGAATAAAGAAATGCAGGTAATTTGAATTATAAAATAAGTTAAATCTCTTGTGCATGTCAGAGTTCATGATGGGTAAAGAATTTTATTAAAATCCATTTGCAAAGACACCTGTGATTTGAATAAGAAGTGAAAACTTCATACATTTTAGGTGATTTTAATGCATAAAATTGGACATCAGAAAATATAAATTGACTTTTATTTTTTATAATGAGAAATATAAAATTATTGATTATATGTCAGATGACATTTGAGGTCACAAGTATAAAGGAATGTGTAAAAACAGCAAGGCAAAATGTGAAATATGATATTGTTTAAAGTGGAAAGAAGGAGAAACTGTATACTTACTACACCCACAGAGTACACAGTAAGTTCTCTCTGAATGGCAAAAATGCTAACCTAGCAAAGAAAAATTTAGTGATCACTCCAGATTGTAGTCTGAATCAGCAAGAATGATAAGAAAGGAAATATACTGCATAGATTAGAGAAACGGCATGGTAATTCTCTAACTGTACTATTCATCTACAGCTTGGCACAGATGCTGAATTTTGAAAATGACTAGAATAAAGAAGACCTAGAAAATGAGAAACAAATTCAAGTTATGCAGCACAGTGCACAGACCAGTGGACAGTGAAGACAGGAGCATGTATTCTCGAGTTTACAAGAATGTCATCACCTCACCAGAGGCCAGAGTCAAGTCATCTCATTTCTCCCAGTCTCACTGTCCTCATTTGTCAAAAGAAAACATTTGCAAAATTCTCTCATCACTCTCTTGCAGGTCTCGGATTTTACAATGAATTGAATTAGAAACACATGGGCAATTGAGAGACTACTAAAATCCACTCTAGTGGACTTTATATGTGGGTAAAAGCATTTGACAAAAGTTGATTAGCTATTCACTACATTCACTGATGACAGAACAGGGGGAAAAATGGGCCTAATCAAAAGTAAGAACGATATAGGTTAGATTAATGATTTTTAAGCCTCACTACCTTAGAATTAACTGGGGATCTCTTTAAAAATGCAGACCTTCAGGATTCCATTTCACATGATCTGAAATGTGACCAGGCATCAGTGTGTTTAAGTCTTTCTAAATGGTTCTAATTTGGATCCAGGTGTGGAAGCCACTTAATTAGGCATGATAATATATTACCTGCCAATGAAGGTTTATAGATAATCTTTCTCTGAGCCAATAAATATTAGAAAGTCAATAATTAACTACAAAATGAACACTATAGTAGTAATAAATATTAATATCTTTAGAGAGTTTAACATATTAACTAGATACATTTATAGATGCCATAAATACATTAGCTTAATTCATCCTCTCAACGATCTTTTCATGTATTTACTGGTATTTTCCTATTTTTAAAAAAGGTGGCACAGTCTTAAAGAGTTTATAAATTAGAGAGTTCTGGACCCACACAATGCTCTTCTATATGATTTTATCTTCAGTTACAAAATTTCATTTCCTTCCAGTTAAATATCATCCTGATGTACATAAGATTAAGAATAAATTAATGGAAGAATGACAGTTCTTTTACTATACCCTACCTTCTCCCAAAAGCACTGCATTAATATAAAATGCCTATTTAGTGATTTCAGTATAAAACATGGTTTAGTTTTCCCAAATTATAATGTACGTCACAAAATTAAGCTCTTTTGAATGTATATTTCCTTCTGGAAAATATTATTATCTATATTTTAACTGTGATTATGCTACCTTAGATTTCTCATCAAGTTAGGTGTTCTAGAAACTAGAACATAAAATTGCTGTTCTTTCTCAGCCTTTCTGTTGAAGTCAATACTATGACTTTCACTGTATCAGAAACTGTCCTCTGTGTTGTTTCACACAGTCCCTGTGCTATCGGCATTTTATGATTCTTTGAAAATAAGGTATTTCAGACCTCAGTGACTATATGTTTCCACTGGGATATTGGAAACAGACTTTGCAGTCTCCACACACAATGCAATTTTTAAAATAAAATTCCATGAATTAAGGCTCTTATAAATTGCTGGAAATGCTGCTGTTGTGAGCAGCTGCTTTGCTGCATTTGATCCCCATGCTAGGTAGAGTTCACTGGGATATGGCATTTAAACCTGGGCTGCCCTTAATTAGCATGAAGGTCTTGTGAAAAGATTATGCCTTGGCAAAGAGCTTATGTCTATTAAAAAATTTCAGACAGAAGATCAATATGTAATCACCACTTGAAGTATACTAATCAGAATACACACTACCTGGAAGAAAATGTCAACTGAATCTATTTACTATCTAACACAGCTAGAGGTCTGGCAGTAGAAGGAGGTTACAAACTGAGTTGGAATCAACAAAGACATTCAAGCTTCAGCTTCCATCCCACAAGATAAAATAAATGCCATAAGGGAAAGCCTTTTCAAAGGAACACACACTGGAATCACTTAATCCAAGGGGCTTCAGCAATATAAATTTTGTATTTGAGTCATGAATGCCTAAATGGACATGAACTCAAATGTATTCATTGTTCCAACTGCATATACAGTGAATAGAAAAAGAGAGGGCAAGAGGAGACATTTCAGGAGTCAGGAGGTAGACATAATATGATTTAGGAATGATTTTGAATAATTTGCTGTTCTCACTGTTTTGCGTTGTTCATTTGTTTCCCTGTAGGAATCAGGAATAATGCTTTCAAAGGGTTTTCAAGTCAAAGCTAAAATGTTTACAGCAGTCTACAATGTTTTATAAGATGTGCCCTCCTTCTTGTCATTATCACTCTGACATTTCTCCTAATACCTCTTCCTTTACTCTGCTCCAGTATAACAAACTAAATATTTATGCTCCCCAAAATTCATATGTTGAAATATTAACCCTCAAGGTGGTGGTATTATGAGGTAGAGCCTTTTGGGAGATTAAGAGGGCAGAACCGTCCTGAATGGAATACTGCTTTTATGAAAGAGGCCCTGGAGGGCTCACCTGCCCCTTGTGTCATGTCAGAACACAGTGAGAGAGCACCATCTATGAACTAGGAAGCAGGCCCTCACCAAACACTGAATCTGCCTGCATCTTGTCCTTGGACTTCTCAGCCTCCAGAACTGTGAGAAATAAGTGTACATTGTTTATAAGCCAGCCAGTCTGTGATATTTTGTTACAGCAGCCCGAATGGACTAAAATACCCAGCCACACTCGTTGGACACACCAGCCACACTCCCTCTGAAGAGTCTTTGCATCCACTGTTTCCTCTGCCTAGATTGTTCCTCTTTCTCCCCTCTTTGAAGTTTTCACTTGGATATCTTCTTCTCAATGACATCTTCCCAGGCCACTATCCAAATTAGAAACCACTATTAATCGCATACAAACTTTGTGTACCCTTGCTCTTGGTTTTTTTTTTTTTTTTTTTTTTTTAGCTGTTATCTATCATGTCTTATGTTTAAAATATTTGTCTGTTTAATTCTGTTTCCTTTCCTCAAATATAATTTTGATTGGGGTAAAGAATTCTGTTTATTGCACAGTGTCATATCCCTAGAATCTAGAACAGTGTCAGTCATATATCAAGCAATCAAAAAAAAAAAAAAAACATTTATTTTTAATGAAAAAATGAAGGAATGAACTTAGGAATGAACTTTTGAACTAGGCTTTTTTCTTTTTCTTTTTTGGATGAGGAATCTCAAAGAAAGTCACAGTGAAGGAGAATAAGGCCAACTCTAGTTTTGAGAGAAACAAACTCTAAGAGAAAAATGAATAGATAGCAGTGTTAACAAGGAAAAGGAGGAAGTAAATTTAAACTGAGTCCTACAATTTTCAACCAGCCGACTTGTCCCTAAGACATTTAACAAGCACAAGAAGAGTAAACTCAAGATTTCCTTCCTTCCTCCCTACCTTCCCATGGTGAGGTCAAAGCCCTAGTCCTTATGTTAAACAGTTTTTTTCCTGAACCCATGCAGAGTCTTCAGGTCAGTCCTTTCACTATATTACGGGAGCTATGGACACCAGTTATTATTCTTCCAATACTGATTCCTGCAATTTGTTACTTCTGATTCATCTTAATAATAACTCCATTTGATACAGCTCAGTTCCTAGTCCCTTCCTGGAGCTCCATGTAACAAGGTCTGCATTCATTTTGCACTCGTTTTGATTATGAGTTGGAAAGCCAACTCATAAAATAAAATAGAAGTCTTGTCCTTTCTGTTTAGTGATGGTTCCATCCTATGGAAGGAGGAGAGTCCAATCTATAATGAGAATAGGAAAAGTCACTATAAATCTAGGGCAAAGACTTTTTCCCCATCTATACCACTGTTTTACTTACAGGTAGTATGTATTCTTTTTTCCAGCTTTTCCAGAAGTAAAACAAGTATCTTATCAGGGCAAAAAAATATGATTAAACAAACTCTCAAATCCTAACAGTGGAGACGGTATCTTGGAAAAATATAAAAGATTTGGGTTTGAAGATTATTTTCCTGTTTCTTTTCATATGAGATATAGATAATCAGCCCAGAAATTCTCCAAGATGGAATAAGAGAGTGAGTTGGGGTTCTTATCCATATATCCATGACATATACTTTGGTAAATGAAAATTATTTATTAAGTATCCTGATAATGTCAGAAAGAAACCATATATTATTTTATTCATAAAATAAATAGCATTTGTTCATATTTTATTTTATTTTCCAATTATCAACATATAGCATTGGGTCTTGGCTAACACTTGCTAATCTCTTACTAAGAGTCAGCACTTTCTAAAATGTATATATTATTCCATTCAATCCTCATAAAAGATCTGTCATATAGATTATATTATTACCCTATTTTGAAGACGCTAAAATCAGCATCGTCCAGGTAATTTGCCTAAGACTGCTAAATGGAGAAACACAACTTGTACTCAAGCAGTCTAAATTACAGAGCCCTTAACATACTTAGCAGGAAATTACATAAATGAATAAATTTTTTTTACCTGTTCTTTAGTACACATATGTTAGGTCACATATCTGTAAGAGCAGACATTTAAATGGAGACTTTGGTTGATTGGTGAAGAGCATTCTTCCTGTTTCTGATACATACAGTTGTTTTGGAAAACGTATTTCGAGCCCTGCATTACCAACAGATAGTGAACTAAGTCACTATCGCCCTGTGTCTGAAATAGACTTCATTCATTTCTTCTACTCTTGCCACAGTTTGAGCCATTCTCCACAGAGAAGCAAAGGATCTTATAAATATGAGAAGTGAAATCTTGCCTGCCCCTTGCTTAAACCTCTTTAAGGGTACACAAACACACTTGGAATACTACTGTGACCATAAGCCTAACATGAACTGGCCCTTGCTGATTCTTTTACATTCATTTTTGAATCACTCCTAATCTCCTTCATTAAGCTCCAGGTATACAGTATTGTCAACTTTTTAAACGGCTTTCCTTCGTTATGGCCTTTGCACAGCTTTCCATCTCCCTAGACACTCTATGGACACCCCATCTCTTCAGGCTGTGTGGCTAGTGTATTCTTACTCTCTACATTTCACCTTATATGTTACCTCTTCAGTCAGGCCTTCCATATCCTCCCTATCTAAAATATATGCACCTTTTCTTCTTCTGCTCCAAGTTATTTTCTCTCTCAACACCCTATTTGTTTCCTTCATGACAATTATAATTCATATGCATTTTGTTTTTTGTTATGCTTTTGTTTTCTTAACCCAACAACTTGATAGAATAGTGGCAGTTCCACAGAGAAGCAAAAAGAGCTTATTAATATGAGAATTAAAATTATGCTGGCCCCTTCAATGGCATACAAACATACTTGGGATCCTACCACAGGTATAATCCCAACTCCATGAGAAAAATGACCGTGTCTGTCTGTCTTTTCATCATCATGCCCCAGTACCTATCATGGAGCCTCATATGAAATGGTAGTTCAGTAATTATTTGTTAAGTCTATCATATTGTTCTCCAAGTTAAATTACAAATGGCTTCCAAATTCACACAAGATGAATTTCAAATTCCTTATCCCAGCATTGAAGATTTAACTAAGCCCTTGCAGACACTTGATTTCCTTCTCACCTAAACCTATTCCAAACTCTCTATCAATCAACACATCAATGTTACTCAGACACCTCCAATGTGTTCTTCTCTTGGCATCTTTCCTCAGCTCGGTTCCTAGTCCCTTCCTGGAGCCCCATGTAAACAAGGTTTCCATTCATTTTGCACTGGTTTTGATTATGAATTGGAAAGCCAACTCATTAAATAGAAGTTCTAGCCTTCCTATTTAGTGATGTTTCCATCCTATGGAAGGACAATCATTTGCTTGAATGTCCTCTACTATTTCTAATTGTGCAGATTTCAAGTACATCTGCTCTGGTTTTAGGAAGTCTTTCTTTTTTCCCCATTATTTCCTGCCTCTTCAAAGGAAGATTAATTCAGTCCAATGTATATTTTCTTCAAACTTTGGAATATCTCTTTATATAGAAGAGGTTTTTCAATCATTGAAGCTAGAGAAACCATTGCCCTACCTTCCTCCATCATTTACTGTCCAGGGATCTTTGTTTTCTGTCTATACAATGACAATAAAATTTTTTCCAACTTCCTATTTTTTAAGTTAAACTTATAACACATGCAGTGTTGAGGTACCATTTATCACTAAGTCATACTAAGTGCTAAATGTTCTTTATTTAAACTCGTAGCTGAACTTCAATTTCATTAGTTACTACATTTATTTGGCTATATGCCATAGAGATACAAAGAGATTATAAACTTTCTAAAAATCTAGAAAAATATTCTGATCATTTTCCACCATATCCTGTGTAAAGAAGGTATTCAATTAATATCTGTTGACTTGACTGATTGCATTGATTAGAGAACATTTTTTCAAAATGAAGCTTTGTTTGTAAGTGTGCTTCTTTCAGAAACAGGAAGGCTATAATTAGCTCTTATTGTGCAGAAAATTCATAAACCTGAATTGCTATGCAGTTCTTTTTCTTCTACCAGTATATGCTGTATATAATGCTTAAAAATAATTAGCAAGTCTTTGGAGGTAATCAGCTTTACTTCATACTCTATCTAAAATATTTTAAACAGCATTTTACTGAGTCTTGTGGTTAGAATTTGCATGATGTTAGTCCTCACTGGAAGCAAATATCTGACGTTTTTTCATTTAGAACAGTGACTCCCACATGCCACAGGCTGGCTAAATTAGAATCATCTGTGGTGATTATTAACATCACGGTTTGCTGGAATCCATGCCCGACTCACTCATCAGAATCTCTGCAGAGGAAAGCCCAAGAAATTATGCTTTATACAAATACCTCAGGACATTGTGGATATGTAACCAGGTAAAAGAAGCTCTCCTCTAAAAAAACAGTTAATTGGAATCATTGTGTACAAAACAATGAGCAGTAAACTTTTCCACTAACTATAATTTCTATTATGATATCTCTCAAATGAAAGAAGTTTCAAGCTTTGGATTTTACTTTCACATAGATGCCTAAATGCTTCTCCAATACATTCTTTCTTACTGCAAAAATAAAGGATAAATTTAAACTTATAGTTTCCCTTTTTTAATTAACAAAACCTTATAAATAGACTCATGGAGCCATAAAATTAAAAAGTATGTTATTTATAGGTATGAATGCTTACCATTACAGAACAAGCATCGATGAAATAAAAAAAAAAAATAATGCATCTGTCTATCAAGTTTAAGAATCTGATATTAGTAACAGCTTTGAAATATATATCGATTTTATTGCTGAGTAGTATAATCATTTTACAAATTTTATAACATACCACATTTTGTTTATCCATTCACCAGTTAAGGGACATCTGGATTGTTCCCACTATTTGGCTATTATGAATAATGCTGTTATGAATATTCAAGTAAAATTATTTTGTGTGGACATATGTTTTCATCTCTCTTCAGTAGATACATAGGAGTAAAATTGCTCATTCATATGGGAATTTTATGTATTTAAGGTTTAAGAAACTGTCAAAATATGTTTATGCAAAGTGGCTTCACCATTTTATGTTCCCACCAGCAATGTTGGAAGGTACCTGTTTATCCTTGCCAACACTTGTTATTACATGCTACATTAATGAATCTCAAAAACACTGATTTAAATAAATGAAGCTAAGTAGTAAGCAAAATGCCACATACTGTAAGAAGTCACGTATATGAAATGTTCAGAAAAGACAAATCCATAGAGGCAGAATGTAAATTGGTAGTTGCCTGGAAGTGGAAATAGTGATTGATTGCAAATGGTAATGAGGAATCTGGAGTAATAAAAAGGTTTTTTAAAAATTGAGTCACAATGATGATTTGCAACTCTATTATTAAAAACTTATGAGTTGTATATTAATAATATCCAGCTAATGACATCATCTATATGTATGTATACATGTAGATATGGTATACATGAGTATGTGTAAATATGTATATTCAGATCTGTATTTTCAAAACCTCTATTCTAATTATCGAGAAACAGGTATCTACTAAATTAAATATAGAAAATGAATATGAAAGAGCTCATACAATTATCAATTTAGTGGTTATGTCAATTATTAATTTTCCTGTGGTTTCTGAAGTACAGTCTGCCCTCTGTATCCATGAGTTCTACAACCATGGCTTTGACCAACTGCTGATTGAAAATATTCAGAAAGAAACAATAAAAATAACACAAATTTAGAAATACAGTATAACAACTATTTATATAGTGCTTCCATTGTGTTTGGGTCTTATAAGTAATGTAGATATGATTTAAAGTATATGAAAAATTGTGCACAGCTTATATGCAAATACTACACCACTTTATGTAAGGAACTTGAGCATCCTCAGATTTTGGTATCCACATAAGGTCTTGGAACCAATTCCCTGTAGATTCCAAAGAACAACTATAGGCAATCCTTTCTTGAAAAACATATAAAAGACAGCAGGGAATGTCCAGGAAATACATCTTGCACAAAAGTATATACACATATGGAATATATATTTATATATCCCATTTTTAAATTAATACTCCATTTTCTATTGTAATTTCTTTTCTAACTTATTTATAGGGATTTTTTAACATCTAAATGTATAGGTGTTATTAGTATTTTGTTGTTAATTTCAATCTTGTAGTTTTGTTATTTAAAGTTTCAACTTGTATTTTAGATACTATGGGTACATGTGCAGGTTTGTTACATAAGAATATTATATGATACTGAGGTTTGAGGTACAGATCCTGTCACCCAGGTAGTGAGCATAGCACCTGGTAGGTAGCTTTTCAGCCTTCATCCCCCTCCCTCCCTCGTCTAGCAGTCCACAGTGTCAGTTGTTTTTATTTCCATATGTTTAGCTCCCACTAATTTCAACATTGTAATTTTAACATTGTAGTTATAGTCTGTTTTATATACATTGTCTAAAATTTACTGTGATCTGTCTGATTGCTGGATAATTAGGTAATGTTACTGTTCCATGAGTAGTTATCTAAAAAGGATCTAAATCTTTTGTATCTCCGATTGTTGGTTTTTTTCTAATTTTGACAACTATCAACAAAACCTGTAAAAATATTGCATGAATTTTTATATATATTTAAATTTTCATATCTTTTAAATAAATATTTAGAAGTGGGATTACTAGCCATTATGCTACATCTATGTTTAACTTTAAAAGAAAATGTCAAGGTGTTTTTCAATAGGCTGTGCCATTTTCATATTCCTATCAGCAACGTTCTAGAATGTGAATTGCCACCGGGTACGGTGGCTCACGCCTGTAATCCCAACACTCTGGGAGGCCGAGGCAGGCGGATCACCTGAGGTTGGGAGTTCAAGACCAGCCTGACCAACATGGAGGAAACCCCATCTGTACTAAAAATACAAAATTAGCCAGTCGTCTTTGCGGGCTCCTGTTATCCCAGCTACTCAGGAAGCTGCGGCAGGAGAATTGCTTGAACTCAGGAGGCTGGGGTTGCGGTGAGCCAAGATCGCACCATGCACTCCAGCCTGGGCAACAAGAGCCAGACTCAGTTTCAACCAAAAAAAAAAAAAGAAAAGAAAAAAAATGAGAATGTTGAGTAGCTCGGCATCTTCAACAACACCTTGTATGATCATTTGGCTGTTTTAGCCAGGCTAGTACATGTGTAGTGCTGCCTATGGTGGTTTAATTTACATTACCCTAATCACTATTACATTCAGTTTCCCCCCATATGTTTATTCTAATTCATACGATTTATTTAGTAAACTGTATGTTCAAATCCTTTCTCCATTTTTTACTTAAATGTCTTGTTTTCTTATTATTGAATTTTGGGAAATTTTAAATATATTCAAGGCTTATTTTTATGCATTCTCGATAAACTTCTTTATCATATATATGTATCATAAAATTATTGCAAATAATTTTCTCAGTTTGTGGCTTATCTTCCTTCCCTTTCATTATCTTTTCATTGCCTTTCAAACAGTGGAAGTTTTAAATTTTGATAAAGTAGAATTTAATACTTGTAATGGATCATGTATTTCATGATATAATGAAGAAATCTTTGATCCAAAACACAAATATGTGTGCCTGTGTTACCTTCCACAAGTTTTACATTTTTAGGTTATAATGAAGTTCATGATTGATTTGGAGAGCTCTTTTTTCTTTAGGTAGGGAAATTTCTTGGATTAGGGTCTTTTGAGTGTATATGGTTGTACAATTGTTACAGCACTTGTCGAAAAGACTACTTTTTCCGTTGACTGGCCTTTGCACCTTTCCAAAATAAATGAACCACATAAGTGTGGGTGTAGTTCTAATATAATATTCTGTTTCATGGATATACTTTTTCCGATTTTCACTAATAACACAATGTCTTAAACCTTGTACCTTAAAAAAAAATTCTGAATTGAAATAATGTGAGCCTTTTAAATTTGCTCTTTTTTTGAGAGTTTTTACTTTTCTAGTTGTTTTGAATTTTTATATAAATTTTAGACCTAGCTTGGCAATTTGTATGAAAATCTTAGATTTTGATTGAAATGATATTGATTCTGTATATCAATTAAGGGATATTAGGCAACATTTAAAATAGTTTGTGTTTAGATCTGAGAACACAGTATATTTCTCAATTTATTGAGATTTTTATTCTTTTCATCAGTATCTTATAGTTTTCAGCATAAAGATAATGCACATATTTTGTTAGATTTCTGAGTATTTTCTAATTCTTTACGCTACTATAAAAAGTTTGTTTTTACATTGCAATTTCCAATTGTTCATTGCTATTCATGAAAAACAACTGACTGTGCATCCTATGACCTTGCGAAATTCCATTATTAGTTTTAGCAGCTTTTAGTGTAGATTCTTTAGAATTTTTAGATAGACAATAATGTCATCTTGAAGAGAGCCAGGTTTACTTATTGCTTTCCAATATGTACGCCTTCTATTTCCATCTTTTTATTTCACTGGGTAGTACCTCTAATATGATGTTCGAGAGATGTGGTGAGAATAGATATTGTAGAAAACCATATTTCCCACATCATGTTTTTAGCTATAGTCTTTCTATACTTTCTAAGTTTGAAAATGTTTCTAATCTCAGTTTTGTATGACTATTTTAATAATAAAATTATAATGTTTTTCTCTGTGAATTTTCTGATAATATCTTATTTTTCTTCTTTAGTTTATCAATATGCTGAATTATACTGATTGTCAAATATTGAAGAAGGTTCATATTTCTAGGATAAGTACCACTGTTCATACTATATGTTTATAAACATATATATTGCCAGATTAAACTTGCTGATATTTAGGGATTAGTTTTGCCACTCTGCTTATAGGGAGTATTATTTTGTGTTTTTTCTTTTTCTTGTAATATCACTTGCTGTTTTGATATCAGGGTAAGGCTAGCCATGTAAAGTGATTAGTAAGTACTCACTTCTCTACTGTTTTCTGTTTTTTTTTTTTTTTTTTTTTTTTAAGATGGAGACTCACTCTGTCCCTCAGGCTGGAGTGCAGTGGCACAATCTCGGCTCATTGCAACCCTGGCTTCCCAGTGGGTTCAAGTGATTCTCCCGTCTCAGCTTCCCAAGTAGCTGGGACTACAGGCGTACACCACCATGCCTGTAGTAAAAAATTTGCCCAGCTAATTTTTGTATCTTTAGTAGAGAGGTTTTATCCATGTTGGCCTGGCTGGTCTCGAACTCCTAACCTGAGGTGATCCACCCATCTCAGCCTCCCAAAATGCTGGGATTACAGTCCTGAGTCACTGTGCCCAACCTTCTTTTTGTTCTTCTTCTTTTTTTTTTTTTTTTTTTTTTTTTGAGACAAAGTCTCTCTCTGTAGCCCAGGCAGGAGTGCAGTGGTAGTGGCGCGATCTGTCCTCACTGCAACCTCTGCCTCCCAGGTTCAAGTGATTCTCCTGCTTCAGCCTCCTGAGTAGCTAGGATTACAGGCATCCAACACCATGCCCCCACTCGGCTAATATTTGTATTTTTAGTAGAGACAGGGTTTCACCATTTTGACCAGGTTGGTCTCAAACTCCTAACCTCAGGTGAACCGCCCACCTGGGCCTCCCAAAGTGCTGGGATTACAGGTGCAAGCCCACCATGCCCAGCCTTCTCTATTGTCTTCTAGAGAAGTTGTGTAGAATTTGTATTATGTTTTCCTTTAATGTTTCATAGCATTTCCCTGTGAAGATACCTGGTTAAAGGGTTTTGCTTGAATATATATATTTTGACTATGAATACAAATTATTTAATAATTAATAATGAGAGAACTACTCAGGTTAGCTATTTTATTTGAGTAAGCTTTGGTATCTTTGGTGTCTTTCAAGAAATGTGTCCATTTCCCCTAAATTATTGAATTTATGACCATAAAGTTGTTTGCAATAAACATTCCTTTTACTTTTATTCTCCATAGAATATTTAGTGGTATTCTCTTTTATATTCCTGTTTTGGCAATGTGTATTTTCTCTGTGTTTTCTTGTTCAGTATGACTAGAAGTTTAATAATTTTATTGATCCTGTCAAAGAATGAGCTTTTACTTTTATTGATTTTTATTTTCATTTTTAACTCCACTGACTTTTACTCCTATATTTCTATCCTTCTGTTATTTGGGTTTAGTGTCTCTTCTTCAGTGTTTTCCTAAGACAGAAGCTAGATAATTAATTTTAGACCTTTATTTTTTATCTAATGTAAACATTTCATACTGTAAGTTGTATTTAAGTATCGCTTCAGTTGTGGTTATTAAGCTTCATTCAATTCAAATTGTGCTACTTTTTATAACATTTAGAATTCTTATCAATTCTTTGTAAATTTATCTCTTTATCATTATGTATTATTCTTGTTTGTTAATATTTTTTCTGCAGTGTGCTTTGTAAACACCAAGAGTTAAATGTGCATTATTTTAAATACTGTTTGCATAATGTATCTTTTTCTATCCTTCAAAATGTTTTCAAAGTTAGCTTCTTAAAAACAGTATATAGTTGAGCACACTTTTTTATTGAATTAGCTATTCTGTTGTTATATCTGGTGTTTTAAAACAATTTACATGTAATTAATTATATGGAAGGAAAAAAACCCTACCATCTTGCCATCATTTTGATCTGTTCCATCTAAGACTTGATCCTTTTTATCTCTTTTCTGCTTTATTTTAGAATTTTAAATATTTAGCCTATTTTTTTCAATATTGACTTATTTTTTGCACCTTTAAATGATAAATCATTATCTGAGAACTTAAAATACACACCTTTAATTTAAACGATTTATCATCCAATATCATTGTGCTGCTTTACATTATTGTTCTTGTGAGCACTGGACAGCCATAAAGAAAAGCCTGTAAGTAGTTGTTTGTCCTGTGTCTTTAACTCTAGGGAATTCTGTATTCTTATTCTATACTACATTTGGTCTTTAAAAATTTTAGCTGAACTTTGTTATTTGCTTGTATGGTGATTAGTGTCTGGTTTTGGTTTCTTGTTTGTTTATTTTTCATTTTTTTGAACTCTGTCACAGGTGAGCCATTATTCATTGATCATCTCTTCTTAGATTTCAGTCTAGTTGCTTGCCCTGTGACCTCCTCTATGCTAGATTAAAAGAACAGTTATAATTTTGTAAATTCTCAATCTTTTCTTGTAGTTAGGATGAGGAGATGCTCTTTCAACTTTATATATCCTAGCTAGAAGATAGAAATCATGAATTTTTAAATCCTTGCTTACCTGTTTACTTTTTTCAACTTTTCTTTTCTTTTTTTTTTTTTTTTCAATTTAAAAAACAGTTTGAGTCCTAGGATGATGCTATTTCAACCAGACAGTAGTTTCATTTGATTTTCCAGGTCACTAGAAACATTATCTTTTTACATGACTTTAAAACTATTTCTGGAATTGAGACCTTCTGGCCTACTCAGATGTTATAAAGCTCAGCAACATTCTATGCAAGATATTTACTTCTGCATGAGTTTCCCCACCGCCCATGTTGTATAAGGTTAAGGATTTTTCTCCTGTCTCATCTTGTTTGTAAAATAAAAGCTTCAAGCCTCCAGGTTCAGCAGATTCTTTCAAGACAGGCTCCACGATTTAATACTCTCTTACCTCTGTAAGTGTGGCTTTGGATTTATTTTTGGTCTCTTCTAGAAACCATATTAACATATCAACCTAAAGCAAATATAAACAAAATTTAGAGTGGATTTCTGTGTACCCACCACCTAAATTCTACTACCAATAATTTAGTAAGCTTGTGTCATCATACGTCTAATCGTTTCATTATTCATCCATCTTATTTCTAATGCATTTAAAAGTAAATTTTTATTATCACTAGACTTTCCACTTAAATCTGTCAGGATGCATACCATTAAATGGAACTCAATTTATAGACATGAAGTGAAGCATGGCCTGTTTACAAGGTATTGCATTGGGTCATCAAACAATAAAGTTGAAAGTAGTCTAGTAGCACTATTCAAATATTCAGATATTTTCGGGCAAAGGCAAAGTTCTAAGATTTTATGCAATAGGTGAGAAACAATCAATGTAAGTTTGATATGTGTGTGTGTACAGGAAAAATATGGGTATTTCTAACAATTAAAACACAACTTTAAGATTAATTGGGCAATTCTTCAGATAGCAGAAATTGTGTAACAGAGGCTGAGAGGAGAAAGCACAGTGATTCAAACTTGCTGGGAGAGAAGTCTTGGTCATGGTTAAGGCTATGGGAAGAGAGGAATGGATTGAGGTAGAGACTGTTAAATGAAAAGAATAGCCAAGGTATTTAGTAACTGACAGGATAAATGTATGAATGATGACAGTCTTAGTTAATGAAAGTATCTCCAGGGTGGCTATAATAAAATCTTAAGTTTTAAATCAATTAAATAAATTGTCCAGTTCATGTAGACAGATATAAATAAAATAAAATCATATGGACATGCAAAGGTGATGAGTTTCACACCTGCTTATTTTCCAGATAAAGTGATTATTGAGCGTACTATTTTGGGAAATGTAATCTGTTAATCTAAAAATGAATATATCCTCTAGAGATTTCTTTTACCTTCTTATTAGCTGTGCTTTCTTTGTTTTTTTTTTTTTATTTTATTTTTTATTGTCAACCCTCAGGGGTTTATCTCAACACCTGCCCTGCTCTTTGAAAGTTATATTCCTGCTTAGCATATCTTACTTTAATACATGAACATCTGCTAAAGGGTTGTTTTACAAATCCTCCATTCACAGAGTTCAACTGCTTTTAATATTTTACTTTCTAACTTTACATTATCTTCCTGAGTTATAGGACAGTCATATTTTAGCTCAAGAAACAATTGCTTCTGATGAATCTTTAATATTCAAACTGATAATCAACAGGATTTATTGGGTACCTATTATACGCTCAATACTTTAATGGGCCCTGAGGATGAGAAAGATATATGATTTTCTCCTTATCCTGGAGGAGTTTACAACCTAGTTGGAAAAAAAAAAAAAAAAAAAAACCACATAACCCAAGCAAAGTGAGCAAGGCAAGGTATTGTATCATTAAAAAGTTTATTGTATGGTGTACTGCATGGCATTACTGAGGGCAAAAAAGAGGACTGAAGGACAAAAAAAAAGGTTTCATAGGGGTGTAACTTGAATAAAGATATAGGCTTTGGGAAGAGAAATATTAAATTACACAGCATTACAGCCAAGGGAAATACAAAGTGTGTCATCTCAGGACAGTATTACAGAATTGCTTAACTTTTATTGCTATTTGTCTCAGGTTATTCTTAACTTTTTTTAGATTAATATTGTATATCATATTGTGTATATATGGTGTATATACAATATTGCATACACATGCACACATATAGAAATTCTCCTAGTTAAATTATATACTTGAAATGTTTGTGATCTTCCAGCCTTAATGAATAACAACTTGATTTCTTAAAAATCGGTGAGGTTATGTTTCCTGGGGATCCTATTGAAGAAGTTTCTGCTGCTGGAAAAAAAAGTCTCACAACCTTTTTACTACTGCTACTTTATTGGTTTTATTTATAGGAGTTAAGAAATAAATTTTAGGGCCCCTGAATCTAAGCCACATTTTCCTTTCACCCCACTAATAAAATGTTAGCCCATAAATTGTTCATAATTTTAACATAAAATAACAATTTCTCTATTTACTAACTTCCAAAACAAAAAATTAAATACATGATTTCAAAAATATAGAATATAAACCTATCTTTATATTGAAAAATCAATATTTTTTCTTGATGCTATTAGAGTTTTCCACTAGGAGGACTATTAATAAATGTTAAGCAGTCATGTATTTGTCTAAGTAAGCTACTCCATGGAAATTTTTATACAGCCAATAATTTCACATTGACATGTATCCAAGCTCCTGTTCAAGCAGACATTAAATTGACTTATTTAATACAAAGGAGAAATTAATTTTAAGAGGCTAATATATTATCTAAAGTTTACATTTTAAAGTACATTTTTAAATAAAAAATAATAATAGTCACTGATAGGCAGCCAAAAAAATATAGATTTTATTCCTAAGCTAGATCTCCTGATATATGAAGTACTCCTATATTCCAGCACTTCATGTAAATCCCGATTCTTGGTACCCAGAATGGTAAGAAATATGTTCAAGACTAAGAAGTTGCAGGAGAAAATGAAGAAGCAAAAACAGTCAATTCTGCCACACACGTTTTCTTCCTCCCTAATTTCATAAAGTTGTCATTTAGAGCAACTCTAAAACTTGAAGCTATAATTTAAGAGGGACATCCATTCATCCAATAACAGAATGATATACTTGTTGCCTATTCACTGGGAATTATTCTACAATGAATTAACAATGGCACGTTGTAAATATGTGTATATTTCCTAACCTTCAGAAATGCAGTTTGAAAGCTGAAACACAGACTCCATCAAGAACAGCCTGCTGACTTTCCAGATAGGTTTTACAATGGAGTGGTGTCAGAAACTCACCACAAGTCTGTATCTTGATATATGAAGCCACAGAAACTTGATTTCACCAGTGTAACAAAGCTAATCAATTTTTCAACAAATCACTCATGTCAGTTGTTCTCAACAATGTAATCCAGAATTAGTGTTCATTAATTTGCAATGGGAATTATGTCTTTTTAGTGAGTAGAATTTGCATATTTTTAATCTAGGTTAATCTCTTTCTGAAACAAATTAAAAATAAAATTGTGTTTACTAAACCTAAAATTGGGGGGATTAATAGATGTAGATAGTCTAAGGACATTTTAATCAGAATTCCTCAGCTGGTGTGCCATAGCACAATGGAAATGCCGTAACCCCTTCACAGATATAGCATCAAAATTTAATCAACATATGCAATGTGACCTATATAAAGCATGTATTTTGCCTTGGCAACCATAGGCATAGGGAATGTATAGCCTAGCTGACTTCAGTGATGAGCCAGGTATAATTTACTAAAGTAAAGATTTATTAAGGTTCATGTCATCTGCCCCCGCCAAGACAAAATAGCGTGTGTATTACAAGTTAATAGAAATTAGACTCATGAAACTATGTCTTGAAGAAACTCCAAATAAATAGTACAATAAATGTAAATTCTATGTAACTAGTTGAAATGTACCACCCAAACTGCACAACTCAGAAGCATTCTGCAAAGAAAAATGTTTTGTTTCACTGTTTAAAGTCATTAAAGTACCTCATGGTTATACTTGTTCTCAAATCTTTTTTTTTTTCCTGCCATTCTATTCTACATTAATTTCCATGATCTCAGTTCAGTAAACCGTTGAGAGCAAGGACCATGTCTTTATATTCAGTGTTTAGCACATTGCCCATCTCAAAACATGATCTTAATATGTTAGACAAATGAATAAAATCAAGTCCTTCACTATAGGAGCTTGATCCTTCTCATCTTATATTCTCTATTTTTGTGAATAGGACAAATATTTATAATCACCTCTAAAACATGGCACTTGAAAGTCATGGATGACTTCAGTATCCATACTGAATTACTTGCTCAATTCTGATTCTGGATTTTAAGTACATCAAATTTGTTCTTTCATCTTTGAAACTACGTTGCTACTACAGTCTTGGTTCATTCTTAAATCATCCTTTTTTTTCCACAAATTATAGACACAAGCAAATTAACCTAAAATTGAGTGTGACTGCATGCTATTGTGGTAAGAGGGAATAGGCTTATAGACAGACATAGCAACAATCTCTTTCTACAAACACACACACATTTACAAATATGTGCATACAAGCCCAAATATGAGTCTGTGTTTATGAACATTTTCTAAATATAATTTACCAGTTATCTAATTATAGTTGTGGTGAAGGGTCAGAAATAGTCAAGAAACTTTTCTTTATTTGTGCTGGTCCTACACTGTCTCTAATCCATCTTACCTATTTCTCCCTTCTATGCTAGACTACACATCCCTATGGCAACACAGAAACAATATGTTAATTTCAGAGACTTTGTGAAACTGTTTCATGTTAGTCCTTAAATATGGAAACTTCATTCTTTGAATATAGTTTTCGATCAGCTGTATTTTATGGCTTTGGTTGTTCTTTTCCTATTTTGCTACTTCACCCTCAGCAAGTTAAAATCTTAACACATGCAAAATCCACCTTAAATTCAAAGGTACTCTGCAAATTTCTGTATGCCTTTAAGTAAATGTTTCAAATATCCTTTGTTCTGCAGGTAAAATGGAGAAGATATTAAAATTTCTCTTGAACCTAGGGGGAGAAATTTTCTTCCAAGTTGAGTATACCTAAATAAAATTTGTCACCATTCCTAAAAAGTATATTTTGGCTTTTCTTGTATTTTTTTCACCATAATACACTAGGCATTCCTATCACAATTCATATTTCCTATATAAATTAAGTAGCAATAAATGTTTTGAAGGGAGTTTTAAAGAGGAACTTTTTGCATTGGAGTTAGTCTTAATTTATGCTTAAATGTGATTTAATATAAATCATTTTGGGTACTCATCTGAGTGCTCGGCCTTCCATTTGTTCTTGTTATCTTCCTTTAATTACAAATACTGTTTGCGTATGTGTGTGTGTGTGACCAAAATTTGTCTGCATTAGAGGTGCTTCCAGATGACAACAGGTAAAAATATCTCTAGTCTTTAAAAGCACCAAACAAATTATAGTCCCTGATGATTCCCTGAGCCAGGTATAATTATAATTCACATTTGCGTGCCCTTTCTTTCAGGTCCTTTTCTCAACATATTCCCTCTCTCACCCATAAATGTTACCAAATTGGCACACCTGTGGAGTCACGGTATTTACTTTGATGAGGTGTTTTTTAGCTATGTAGACATTTTCTATGAATATGTTATTAACTGCCTTTATCTCCTTTTGTCTCTTTATTAATATATGAATACTTGGATACCTGAACATTTTAGACAACAGTGCAAAAATGGAGAAAATTGAGTAGATTAACCCAATTATCCAAATAATTTAATGAAAATTTTAGTCTTTTATTTGATTCCGTAGATATTTGCTGAATAATAGTGTCAGTCACATTGAAATGCTAAAATGGACCCCAGGCTTAAAGGTCCATTTTCTATAGCTGCAATATTAAAAGTGAAATGCAGGAAATAGAGGTTGGAAATAATTTTCCCCTAGTATTGCATGTTTCCATATTTGTCTGAAATTCAATATTTTGGGGGGTAGAAGGTGGACAGGATGAAGGAAAAGAAGCCAAAATATATATAAATGCAAATTACCTAAACAGAAATCAATACATATGAATGAGAAACTGCTGGCTACTATTTACTAAATCAGTATATTATTATATATAGAAAAACTATATGGATATGAATATGTGATATATATTGATATATATACACATAAAATATGTAATACCTGTCAAGCTATATTTTTGATATGCAGAAAATGTTTCCATGATTCTATTGTGTTGCCTGAAAAATAGAAATGCTCAAGAACTACTAGACCTCAATAAAAAGTGCCAAGACACTGAAACATGAGAGACAATAGCAGCTGCAGATACAGAAGAAGACATTAGAGGAACCAAAGATAGCTCAGTATATAGAACACACAGGACTGAGAGTGATGAGAATAAAGTGTAATGTTAAGCAAGAGCCATACAACCAAGGACCAGAAAATCTGGACCTGACCCTGGGAACCATGGAACACATTTCAAAGCATTTCAATATCAATTGACATGACCAGCTTGTGCTTTTGAATGGTCTTCTGACTGAAGGGAGAAAAATGGATTTGAAGAGGTAAACCTAGAGGGAAGTATTGCCGTCCTCTGGCAGACAGCGGATGATGCTCTGAACTGGGGCAGTGGGATTAAAGTCCAGTGTGGAATAGCTCAGCTGGATTGAATTCTACCTCCACCCTGGTTTTTTTTGTTTTTAGTTAGTGTCTTTAGGTAACTTACTTAATTCCTCTATATCTAATCCCTTCATCTGTAAAATAGAAATAACAGTAGTATCTACCTAGTGGTATGCTGGGAAATGTTTAAAACTGGCACTTTGAGGGGGAAAATGATTTATTTTGTAGTGTTCATTAATTTTCATGACATAAATAATACCAGTATCTTCAAATTCAAACTACCAACATGATACCAACCAACTTACAAAGTTCCTGAAAATTTAACTACTGGCACTCATAAGGCAGTAAAACATGCACAACTGTATTCTGCATAGCTACCTCATAAGACTATTGTTAGGATGGAATGTGCTAATGCATGCAAGCACTTAGTACCATGCCTAGTACATACTGAAAGCTTATTATGCTAACTATTATTATATTGGTTCTGATCACTTTCACCCCCAGTTCTGATTATCATTATGTAAACAAATACAGTTTGGTTGCTCCATTTAATTTTTTTTTAGAAAATCCTCCAGCTTTGTGCATTTCTAAATAAACAGTATTCATAAAATATCTACTATTTCTAAGGTCTCCCAAAGTTGCACATTTTTATTCAAATGAATTTTGGGAAATGATTTCTGATTATTTAGGATAATTATTTCATTTTTCTCATTAGCCTTATTGAACTTAATCAAGTTATCAGAGAAGATTCAACCATGAATTGTTATGAGGACTTTTTTAAAAAGTGTCTTTCTTTCTTTTCTTTTCTTTTCTTTCTTTCTTTCTTTTCTTTCTTTCTTTCTTTCTTTCCTTCCTTCCTTCCTTCTTTCTCTTTCTTTCTTTCCTTCCTTCCTTCTTTTTCTTTCTTTCTTTCTTTCTCTCTCTCTCTCTCTTTCTCTTTCTTTCTTCCTCTCTCTCTCTCTCTCCTTTTTCTCTTTCTCTCTTTCTTTCTTTCTTTCTTACAGTTTCTCATTCTGTCACTCAGGCTGGAATGCAATGGTGCGATCACAGCTCACTGTAGCCTCAACTTCCTGGCCTCAAGCAATCCTCCTGCCTCAGCCTTCTGAGTAGCTGAGACCACAGGTATGCACCACCATGCCTGACTAATTTTTAAGTTTTTTGTAGACACAGTGTCTCACCACGTTGCCCAGGCTGATCTCGAACTCCTGGAGTCAAGTCATCCTCCCCACTTGAGCTCTCAAAGTACTGAGATTACAGGCATGAATCACAGATCCTCACCTAAATGTGTCTTAACACTGCAGATAATGTTGGTTACCTTGCAGATAAAGCACTATATCTGTAGAAATTTACCTTGAAAAATTATCAGTATTACTAGTATACACCTGAAAATGAAATACTGAGATACAGATTTTGACTATCAACAACAAGATGCAAGTCAGTATCTCTCTTCCAACCACAATGTCATACCTTTGTGTTTCCTCTTAATTTATTAAAAACCACTTTACATAGAAGTATTATCATTGAGAAATTTATAATTTGGAAATGAATGCTCATATAATGAAATTCAGAAATGGGAAAAAAGTTTCACTTTTCTCTGAACATTACTTCACATGAATAACCATTTGTAGGGTAGGATTTGCGGAATTTACCATAGGTGGAATTTTTGATAGAAAACATCTTATATAAAAATAATGTAATTGCTAAAACATCTGGCTAAAAGGCCCTTCTAGAAAGCAATTTGACTTAGAAACTAGGATAATTGGATCGGTAGATATGAGTAAATTGTTGTGTGCATCAGAATAGAAAGCTTTATATCAGGTGTCCTGAACCCTCAAGGAGTTATGATAGTATGATGGCATTGTGTCAAAAGGTTCAAAAATATTTATTAAATTCAGATTGAACACAGCAAAATACTAAGGGCCTGGGCCAGATTATAGATATAATACCAACTCAACACCATTGATTTCACTTTACATTTTAAACTGAGTCATTTGTTGCTATATTAGCTGATAAACACAACTTAAAAATCAACTCCTTACTTAGCTCATTTACCTTGAAGTCAGCTTAAAAATGTCATTAAGCACGTACACACACACACACACACACACACACACACACACACAATACTGGCCTATAAAGTTTGCCAAATACTACTTTACATTTACAAATTCAACTTCTTTCCCTTTGCAGTAGTTTGTATATCTTTTTGCTATCATTATAATCCAATGAGCTACATGTTGTCTCTCCTGAGGACTTAGTTTATTCCATGAGTGATGGAAACAATTAATCTATAAATTGAAAATACCATCTTTGCCTAACAATGGCCAATAAAATCTCTAAGACATGGAAGCCATTCACCAGACCACAATTAAGTGGTGTTATTTGCACATTTGTTTTTAAGGAAAAGAGACAAATCTCAAGAGACGGTATAAAAAAGTATAATCAGTTTGATTGAACAATTTTAATTTATAGGGGTATAAATGTGGAACAATTTTATTTTTCCAATAATTTCTACCAACTCTGATGCCACTCACCTCTCATTCCTTTTCTGAAGGACAGTCATCTTTAGCAACTGCTTGGTTTGAATCTGTAAACCCATACATTTTTCTGTCACCTTTATTTATTTATTTAATTTAAATATAGTAAATATTTCTTTACTGTAATTAGATCAGTTATTAAAAAGGCCATTCTTGCTCTTAAGACTCATTCCTCTTCATTTTAAAACTAAGTATCCCAATGACTATTTAAGCCCCAGACAATCTTTTGCATTGTTTCCCAGAAGCATGGAAAATCTGTATAGCTTTGGTATGCTGCTTTTAACTCATCTTACCTTTGTTATTTGTCCCCAGTCCCTTTCTCTTATGTCCTGACAGAGTTCAGCATATTGGCCTCAGTGACTTTTATGCAAGAGACACTAACCGACTAGTCCCTGAGTTAAAGAGGAGAGTGGTTGACTATCGCCAGTTTTATAAGAACGATCTGTCTCTTCCAAAGACAAGAAACAGAGAAGAATTGCTCTTTATAAAGCCCCACTTTTGTTAAGAGTCACCTAATCATTATGTTTTTTCTGGCTCCAGGAGATCCCAGGAATCACAAAGCAGGAACAAAGCCCACTAAGAAATTTTCCCTGGATAAATCAGTGTTTTTATTAACAATGACATAATGGCTTTGCAATTTCTTTAAAATTCTTATTCACCTTAAATTTAAAAAAAAATTCACAATTCACTGATAATATAGGAAACCTGTTAGGTTATCTTGGAATCAATATACATTCAGCTATAAGATTGAGATCTGTAAACCTGAGGATATATAGTATCCTTAGTCATCAAGGAGAGATTAAATATATTTTTATTAAAATGTATCAATAAGGTCAAGATAAAGAAAATAAACTTTCAGTGAATGTTAAAAATCAAAATGATGTTTTATTAATCGTCATAGTCCATACATGCCAATTAATTAAAACTTCACTGTATTACATTCTGCAGAGAATTTCAAAGCAACATAAACCACCATCTCCAAATGCTTAAAGCTCCCAGGGCAATGCATAGACTCCCCAGGAGCATCCTTCTGAACAAATTAGATTCATTCTTCCTAATCACATATACTGTACTAAGGTGAGTTATCAAGGAAGAAACAAACTGATGTTATCAACCCCTCCAGCTCCATTCCAGAAAATAACTGGCTTTGAATAGCTGAAGAATTTGAGTTGGCCTTATACCACCATTGACTCTAGATAACAAGAGGATGCTGGGAGGCACTCAAAAGTTTGAGCTTTTCCAAAACTTGAGGAGAAAATAAATTTTCAACTGTGTTTTAAGCAGTTTTTAAAATTTCTAATATTTTTACTTTGTATAATTAACTTACTATTTCACATATTATTAGAGTTTCAAAATTATATTTATTTAAAAAATGTTCCATTGTCTCCTATTTAGAAGTGTTTATCCTGAATATAACCAATGTGATATGTATACTACCAGTCCTATTCACACACACCCTTTCTCTCTCTCTTATTTTCCTAGTTTCTCTTTTAAATCATCCTTTATAGCTCTACTGTGTGTGTATTTCTTGTAAACAACCTATGAGAATGTTTTAATTAGTTGGCTCTGATTATATAATACTTTAACTAATCAAATTAAATAAATAGCCTTACCTTGTGTTAATTATTTCATTTTAGATGGTATTTATCTTTGCTTCCCCTTATTTTCACTGGTTTGTGCATTTTTCCCATTGCTTTTTTAAAAGGTTTTCTGTAATCAATTTCCTTAGCAGTCAATTTCCCTTTATCTTCTCTCAAAATTAGACAAATAGTTCTTTACTATAATTAAAAATGAAGTATCCTTTATTCTTCCAAATGATTAATTTAAGACCTTTGGGATACCTCCATTGACCCTTTTCTTTTCTTCTTCTCTTTTTCTTTTCATCCTCCAGCCTGTTTAGAAAGCCTGTTCTATCTCTGTATCTTCCTTCATCCTCCAACTCTTAG
Organism: Sapajus apella; assembly: GCF_009761245.1. NCBI lineage: Eukaryota > Metazoa > Chordata > Mammalia > Primates > Cebidae > Sapajus > Sapajus apella. The sequence continues at coordinate 29,101,603 of NW_022436946.1, read as the reverse complement.
CTTTGCCTAAGATGGTTCATTACCCAAATGAACATCACTCAACACATCATTGTTTTCTATTTCAAGTGTTATTTGACACTGACATTACACATTCCTAGAATGTGTACCTAGAAAGAGTAGTCTTATTTATGCATACTTAATTGCATATTTGTAGAATGTATATATATTCTTTCTCACAACTGTTTCTGTTCCTTTTCATTTTTTCCTATGTCATTTATTAATTTTCTTAAGTGATTATATCACTGAATTCTTGTACATCCTAGTATTTTGTCCTGCAAGTGAATAATATCTTGTAGAATTTGTAGGGTCGGTCATTTTCTCTCAGTGGCTAATACGTTCTATTTCTCTGTGTGTTAGCATCCAGTGATGTAGATCACAAACTTATAACATGTCTGATGTTTATCTGGTGTAGCTGGTTTGTTAAATTAGCATATAAATTCATGTTCTATTCACTATAGTGTCATAACAGACCAGTCCAAACCAAAAACAATAGCACGTCTTCTTGTGTTGTTCTGCATTCTGCACAAGGCTCCACAGGCATAGTCCCATTTGTCTCTATTTGGTGGTGCCTGGGGCTTACGGAAGGCTGAAGGCTTACTCATGACCTGTTGATGCTGGGAAGTTCATACGTGAAAAACAAACAGGAGTCTGGCAGAGGCCCTCCTCAGGCCTCTAAGGTCAGCCTGCATTTCTACGTTCATGAAGAAGAAAATTAGTCTCCACCTTTTCAAAAGAGAAATGCCAAATAATTTCTAGAAATATTTTATATCCTTCACATCCTGCTAGAATAGGAAGAAGATAATGACAGTGGTGATGGTGAGGCATTAGGGGAAAATTGTAAGAGGTTTCATCAATCCCCTCCCCCCAAAATTAAGATATTTGTTTCAATAACAACAACAACAACAACAAAGAAACCAGTGATGGAGGATCCAGTTGCTGCTGCCTCCTTCTTTCTTATATTCAAATTTGCATACATAGATTGTGATAGTCCTTAAATAGAGTACATAGGCTGTGTATATTTAAGGACTATCACAATCTATGTACAGTTACTTTCAAACTGCAGGCTTAGAACTATATTTGGCTTAGGAAAAATTATCCTCATTATGTGTTTAATTATTATCTCTCATTTGTATGTCTTTTATTTTGTTCTTTTGAGAACACTGATGGATCTACTATCTAGATTTCTTATCTTTTGCCTTGTGATTTGTCATCTATGTATATTTTTGTCTCAATATTTCAAGATTTTTTTTGTACTTCCTATGTTAGACCACTAATTGGGACTCAAAATTAATTGCTTAGTAGGGAATCAAAATATAATATTTTAAGTATATTATATTTATATATTAAATATATATTATATACATTTATATTTTATATATTAAATATAGATTTATATATGTTTGTATTTAGTATATAGGGATAGATACATATTTTTATTCAGGCTTTCAGATGTCTTCCATACAATCTTTATTTTCACTGGTTGTTTGTAGTCTGTTCTATGTAAATCTCCTTAGTCTTAAAAATGGCATCATAATGTGTTGCATTTCTTCTCCAGAGGCTTTCAAGTACCTCCTAGATGGTAACCATTTCTCAGGTTTTGGAAACCAAAATGTTCTCTACTCCTGGGGCTTGCAAGTGTTGATGCAGCAGACTACCCTGCTGAGGGACCTGCAGTAAGTTCCATTGTTCCCTGGTGTTCTTTTCTGTCCATGTCTAGGCAATGAAAACACCCACCCACTGGCTCCTTATTGGTCTCTTGGCAGTCAAAGAGGCAAGGCACTTCTTCATGAGGAAAGAAGAGAGAAATGTCAGCTTTCCTTATCAGGACTCCACAAGTGTCTATGGGCAAAAATCTTCCTGAGATTTAATTTTCCATCTTCTCATCCAGAATATATTGAAAGCTGATCTTCTAGTATTCATACAGTGCTCAAACCATTCTTTCTCCTTCTTGTTTTCTTTAGGTTTAATCTTTAAAAATACTAAATAAAAATATAATTTTTGGACATAAACCTATTCTATATCCATAGTAAAAAAAATTCTTGTCACTGCATACCTTCTCATTAGCTCCCTTCTCAGTCTCAATCTCATGATTCTTAACTCCTAACTGTGGAAAAGTTACGTGGACATTTTAGTTGCCAGCCTAAATGAAGCTGTGTGGTTGTGATAGGATAGTGTCCTTGAAACTGTCCAACCTACCAAGTTCCCCACCTTTCTATGAAATAGCTCTATTAGTACTGAATAATTTCTTTCTGCTGCTAAACCATCAATTTTAGCCTTTTTGCAATTTGAGTATTTTCGCTGACACATTGGAATTCAAACGGACCAGCCCTTTTCTTCTGATTATTCAAAACCATACCTTGGATATGGAAAAATGCTGCAAATTTCTTTAAAAAACATACAGAGCAATACTTTTCTCATAACTGTTTAAAGTGGTTTATTCAGGAAAAATACGAACTACTACTGGGATTTTTTTCTTTTAGTATTTCAAATGGTGTTAGAGACAAGGTGCAAATAGTCTCTAAAGAGGATTTAAAAATTAATGCTGATTTCATTTTAGGAAGAATAAGCAAAGAAGTAGACATGAGATTTTAAAAATTAGGGGACAATTGTAAGAGGTTTTATCAATCCCCTCCCCAAAAAGTTAAGATCATATTTGTTTCAACAACAACGACAAAAGAAGCCAGTGATGGGGGTCCTGCTGCCGATGCATTACATTTTGTAACCTCCCTCTTTCTTATATTCAAAGAGTAAACAAGTCCAGATATAAACTAAGATTCAAAGATTTACTTTTATTAAGAGTCTCTGACAGCTGAAACTAAGAAAGCTGTTGCTATATAAGGGCAAATCACAAGGAAGGATTTTAATTCTAAGCAGGCCTGAGGCAGAGTCATTCTTCAGTGGGATACACTCCAAGATAAGAATCATAGACACTTAAAAATAATCACCCCTTTCATGCCTGGGAATAAATCTGTGGTTATTATAGGTTTTGGGGGAAAGTGTCCATATACTTAATTTGTTTCTTTAAATCTTATCCTGAGATTTTTTTTACTAACTTCTAAACATAATGTCCCTGAATACTATTTTGCTTAGGGTCTTTTCCTACAGTCTTATGTGTGTATTTGACAGAGTAATTCATAGGTAAGATTGCTCTTTGATCCTACTAGTTAATCATATCTTTCAAATGATGCCTGGTAATCCAGATTATGTGCATAAATGTCAAGCAAATCCCCATGTGCTGAATTTGCACCTTAAACAGAAACCAAATATGATGCATTTATTCACATAACAAGTATTTATTTAACTACTACTCTGAACTAGATACTGCTGAGTGTTAGCAATTGAAAATATTGTCCTCTTCCTCAAACATCATCATTGTCTACCCTAAAGGCTATGTTACAGGTAGTGAAAAATTCAGGTATCTCTCTGCAGCTTAATGATCTTAGGCATATATCTGTATTTAGGAATAGTAAGTGAGAATATTACCTTTTAATAATAAACTTTTAATTTTGGAATGGCTTTATAATTGTAGAAAAATTGCCAAGATAGGCTGGATGCGGTGGCTCATGCCTATAATCCCAACACTTTGGGAGGCTGAGATGGGTGGATCACCTGAGGTCAGGCGTTCTAGACCACCCTGACCAACATGGAGAAACCTAGTCTCTACTAAAAACACAAAATTAGCTGGGTGTGGTGGCACATGCCTGTCATCCCAGTTATTTGGGAGGGAGGCTGAGGCAGGAGAATCACTTCAACCAGGGAGGCAGAGGTTGCAGTGAGCCAAGATTGCACCATTGCACTCCAACCTTGGCAACAAGGGCAAAATTCCATCTCAAAAACAAACAAAAAACCGAAAGAAAGAAAAGTTGCCAAGTTAGTACAGAAAAAGTTCCCATATCCCCTTCATACCTCTTTCTCTAATGTTAATCTATTATATCACCAACCACAGTTTATCAAAATTAATAAATTAGTATTAGAATAATACTATTAACTCAATTACAGTTTATTCAGAGTTTACCAGTTTTCCCACTTTTTCTGTCCTAGGATTTAATCCACAATAGCACATTGGCATTTTGTCATCTCCTCTGGTCTGTGGCAGTTTCCCAGCCTTTCATTGTTTTTCAATACCTTCATAGTTGAAGACTCCTGGTCAGATATTTTGTAGAACTTTCATCAATTTGGGTTTTTGTGATGTTTCTCATGATTACATGTCAGAAATGAGATGCTCCTTTTGTTCCGTTGTATCAGAAGGTAGATAAAATCAACATCATTCATACTGATCATATTACTCTAGATCACTAGGGTAAGGTGGTGTCTAACAAGTTTTTCCTTTCTGTACTCAATTTAGTGGAAGGGAGTCAGTAAGTCCAGCCCATGCTCAAAAGGAAATAAATTCAGCTCTACACAATGAAGGGAGAATTTTTAAAAATATTTATATTAGCATTTGATATGAGAAAGTATACTCAGAACCATTTTTTTTTTTTTTTTGAGACGGAGTTTTGCTCTTGTTACCAAGGCTGGAGTGCAATGGCACAATCTCGGCTCACCACAACCTCTGCCTCCTGGGTTCAGGCAATTCTCCTGCCTCAGCCTCCTGAGTAGCTGGGATTACAGGCACGCACCACCATGATCAGATAATTTTTTGTATTTTTAGTAGAGACAGGGTTTCACCATGTTGACCAGGATGGTCTCAATCTCTTGACCTCGTGATCCACCCGCCTCGGCCTCCAAAAGTGCTAGGATTACAGGCGTGAGCCACTGCGCCCAGCAGAACCATTTTTAAAATAAATTTACTGTCTTAAAAAGCATAGGATTGGCTTGTATTTTCAACATAAAGAGTACCACTAACCTATATCCTTTTATTAAACAGGTAGAGTTTTAATATTTATATTCTTAGCAAGGATAGGCTGGCCTTCACTTTCCATAGCATTTGAAGATTCACAATACTCCTCTAATCTAATCAAGTCAGTAGAAAAACAACTAAACACCATACTTACTTATTGGCATTGTTGCTGTTGTTCTTTATTACATACAGATAGGTAACTATATTACTTATCTTCTCAACTTTTTGAGAGTGAATGAGAGCACTGTTTACAATTATATCGAAACAAGAGGAACATACATTCTCCCTACAGAAAGAACAACTACATAATTGACTGCATTGTAAACTTTTCAAAAGATTGCCTTACAGTCATACAAGCAAGCGTTGTGACCATAAGGCCATAAAAAGCAATAAAGGGAGTAGGCCAGAAGCATCTTAGAAAATTTAGGGAAATTCAGGACTCAGGTGATTTTGAGGAATGTAGATGAAGGACCACACTTTAAGATACAATGATCAATGTAGAGCCATTGTCTCAAACTGGTATGTACCAGGCCATGCTAAGCCCACAAATGGGCTTGGTTTGGCCACTAGTGTTCAAAGAGCATTGTTTTGATTCTCATTTTCAACAACTGAAATTTTTCACATAAAATATCCAGGTTCCTGACATTTTTTGAACAACTAAAAGCTGTGTTGACCCTGGGCTGTCAGCCCTTGTGGCTATCGTCAATGGGAGCTGAGTGGTTAGCACTCTCTTTCATTATGTCCAGGATGCTCCATTCCCAGCGTTCCTCTCATACTGTGGCTCAGACTTAGTACCATTCAACTAACTCATAGGCTGCTTCCTTATTGATTTTCTCAAACAATCTCTAACAGCATTTTAGTTGCTGATCTTCATCTTGCATTCATGCATGAAACCCTTTAAGATAAGAAAGCTAGAGATGAGTTTGGGTGTCTGTCTGATTCATTTCCCTTGCAGATTTGATATCAGTGCTCATCCTGAGGAAAGAGGAACTTCGTATGTATATCAAAGACTTGGCAGCCAACAGCTTCAATTATATTATATGGCCACCCAGGGAAAGATTTTTTCACATCCTGAATGCATATTTTACTGGACAACTCACTCTCTCCATTTTTATTTTTATCTAGAGCAGTGGATCTCAACCTTAAATTCACATTAAAATCACTTGAAGAGCTTTTTTAAAATTATGTCTAGGTTTATCAACAAATTAATTAAATCAAAATGTTTAGTAATAGGTCCTAAGCATCAGAGCATCTTTAAAGCTCCCTAGTTTAATATCTAGCCAATACAGATAACCATTGATTTACATACCCTTTATATTTGAAAAAATGAAGATGCAATCTTCTAGAAACTTATCTGTTGCCCAGATCCACCCCCGTTCCAAACAAGGCAGTATTCTCATCTGCTGGCGAGGAGAGACCAGGAAGTCATTACAGCTACATGTACACTTTAGCATCTCACATCTTGTCCAGTGTTCTTATACCTTTCTGCAAAATAGTTTCAATATCTGCCCCTTTTTTTTCCCTGTTCCTCAGGTCATATTGTCCATCTGCCATTCACACTACAAACTACTCATGACCCCACTGAATCCTATTTTACTTCTGAATATGATGGACAATCCTAAATAATCCTGTGGTCTACTTAATTTTCCTACCTTAATCCTTAAAGTGACTTTTTATTGTTCTCAGCATAAAAATGAAAGGGGACACAAACAACTTCTAAGTCCTCCAGTAGGTCTCCCAGCACTAACATCTCTTACTAAAAACCTGACTTTCCTATCTACCCAGAAACTCCTATTCAACCTTTTACATTAATGTTTTATAAAAACATTGCCTGTTAGCAAATGCATGACTATTTTAATTCTCTTTACAAATTTAATTATGTCAACAATATCTCAGGAAAGTATAATCAAATTTTAATAATTTTAAATTTTAATCGATTTTTAAAGGCAAGATTTGCTCTTAAATTTAGAAAATGATAAAATAATGTATTGTTTAATATCTTATTCAATTGCAAAACAGCTGGGCTATGCCACATGGTCCTTACTCTTTAAAACATGAATAGATCCTCCAAGCCTCTAGATTCCCCAGGATATATGATCTATCTCTGAAAGACATGGAATATCATTTTCCTTTCACTCGAAATGATTGGAGAATTATAGGGTCTAGCATAGGATTAACACCTCTGGTGGAGGTCATGCATGAAAATTAAAATACCATTTTTCATTGTGCTGTATTATGCATTGCTACTGAAGCTGCAGAAACGTTCTCATTACCTCTCTTCAAAAACACTGTAAATTTTGTTAATACCAGCACATCCTGTTATGAATGCCAATGCATTATGTGATATTTTTACCCTCTGAATTTTTTCCCTTTCCTAGAATAATGGGCAAATGAATCAAGGCTTATCCTACATATTATGACCCTGATTTAAGTGTCCTTTCTTTAGAAAATGGTCTGTGTATATGTAAGCATTAATCTGTAAAATATTTCTTTCCTCACTACTTTTACAAATGCCACTGATTCAGAAATGAAGCTGAGGACATTTATGTACATTTTAATTAGACTAAATCATGAATTGGTGAGTGGCCATCTGCTTTGTGCCCAAGGACATTGTCTCAGTTGACAGTTTGTGTCCAAGGACATTATCTTAGTTGATTATATTAATCTGAATCCAAAACTTTTACCCGCCAATTCTAAGAATATCAAAGAATCTGGGTTAATACTTTTATTTACTTATTTTTTGAGGACAGATGCAGTTCATTCACATTACAAATGGAAGATATGGTGTGGGTCAAGTGTATGAAATCAATATCCAAGGCCACACAAGGATGAATCTTCACTATTCCTGTAAATATACTTAGTCTGCAGCAGTAGCATAGAGTATTCAGGTTATTTATCTATTTTTCTAATTTTTATTTTAGATTCAGAGGGTACATGGGCAGGTTTCTTAAAAGAGCATATTGCATTATGCTGAGGATTGGAATATAATTGAACCCATTACCTAGGTAGACGGCTAGAACCCAAAGGTAGATCTTTGACCCTTCACCTCCTCGTTTCCTCCCCTTCATGTAGTCCACAGTGTCTATTGTTCCCATCTTTATGCTGAAGTGTACCCAATGTTTAGCTACCACTTATAAGTGAGCAAATGGAGTATTTGGTTTTCTGCCTCTGTGTTAGTTCACTTAGGATAATGGCCTCTATCTGTATCAATACTGCTGCAAAGAACATAATCGTGTTTTTTTATGGCTGTGCAGTATCCCAAGGTGTATATGTACTATTTTTTCTTTATCCAATCCAACTATTTATTGGTACTTGAGTTGATTCTATGTCTTTGCCATTGTGATAATGCTGAGATGAATATATAGGTCCATGTGCCTTTTTGGTAGAACCATTTATGTTCCCAAAGGGTAGATACTCAATAATGGGATTGCTAGGTCAAAAGGTACGTAGTTCATTCTATTTTTAGTTCTTGAGAAAACTCCAAACTTCTCTCCGTAGTGGCTGAACTACTTTACATTCTCACCAACAACGTATATGCATTCCGTTTTTTCCATAGTATTGCCAACAACTGTTATTTTTTAACTTTTTAATAATAGTCATTATGATTCTTGTTAGTTTAAAGCCATTTTAAACTTTATATGACCATATAAACTTTCGCATAACAAATGGAAGCTGTGGTATGGCTAAAGTGTATGAAGCCAATATTAAATGCCATACAACGATGAATCTTCATTATTCCTGTAAATATACTTAATTGAAGCAGTAGCATGAACTATTCAGGTTTTTTAAAATCTATTTTTCCAATTTTAATTTTAGGTTCATGGGGTACATGTGCACCCCTGAATCAAATATAAAAATAACAACCCCTCTTAAGGCTTGTCTCATGGTAACAAATTCCTTTAGTGTTTGTTTGTCTGGAAAATATTATATTTCTCTTTTGCTTATAAAGCTTAGTTTCATGAGATATGAAATTCTGAATTGGAATTTCTTTCCTTTAAGAGTGCTGAATATAAGCCCCTAATCTCTTGCCTTGTAAGGTTTCTGCTGAGAATTCCACTCTTAAACTTATGGGGTTCCCTTTGTCAGTTATCTAGCCCTTTCCTCAAACTGCCTTTAAGGAATTTTTCTTCTGCATTGACCTTAAAGTCTGATGACTATTGCTCTTGAGAGTAGTCATCTTGTATAGTATCTCATAGAGATTCTCTGAATTTCTTTAATTCGCATGTCAACCTCTCTAGCATGATTGGGGAAATTTTCTTGGATTATATCTTCAAATATGTTTTCCAAGTTGTTTGCTCCCTCACACACACTCTGTCCTTCTCAAGAATGCCAATGGGTCATAGGTTTGGTCTTTTTACATAATTCCATATTTTTGGAAGTTGTGTTCATTTTTTTAAAATTAGTCACTCTTTATTTTTGTCTGACTGATTTGCCTTGAAGGATTTGTCTTTAAGTTCAGAAATTATTTTCTCAGTTTAGTCTACTCTGTTGTTAAGATTTCCAACTGTAATTTTGAAATTCCTGTTGTCTATTTTTCAATTCCAGAAATTCAGTTTCGTTCTTTTAAAATGACTATGTCATCTTTCAACTCTTGGATCGTTTTACTGGCTTCCTCAAATTGGGTTTCAACTTTCACTTGCATCTCACTGAGCTTCCTTGTCATTCAGATTCTGAATTCCATATCTATCATTTCAACTATTTCAGTCTGGTTAGGATCCATTGCTAGGGAGCTAGTGTGATCCTTTGGAGGTAAGAAACACTGATTTTTTGAATTGCTGAACTTCTTGCACTGATTCTTTCTCATCTGAGAGAGCTGGTGTTTCTTTATCTTCTTGAAGTTGCTGTAATTTGGATAGGGACTTTTGTTTTTACATTATTTTTTCCCTTGAAGGTTTGAATGTGTTGTATGTTTTGTATAGCTGGTTTGCTTCCTTTCTGAATGTTTTCAGAGGTCCAAGTCTCTGTACAAGTTTCTTAGTTGTGGTTAGTTTCCTGCATTGAGTTGCACAGGTGATGCATGTTGAAGGAATTTTTTTTTTTTGGTGGTGTAATTCAGGCTGTGATCCAGTAGATGATACTTAAGAGTAAGGGATGGCAGACAGACTCTTAGCCATGCACTTCTTTTATTTCAATGTATCCACAGCAGGCCTCTGGGAGCAGGGAGATGGGAGTGAGGCAAGGGATAATCCCCTCACCAAGTCCATTCCTAGGCCTTAAGGGAGTCTCTTTCAACCACTGGCACCATGCCCATGTTTCCTTAGCTCCAAGGTGAGCTTTGATAGGCTGTACTCCCTATCCCTCACCCTTAGGAGTAGCTCAATCCAAAGTTTAAGAAACCAAAAGACCTGCCACAGCATGGGGACCCACTGGTCCTCTGAGACTGGCAGAGTCAAAGCTGGCTGTGGGACATGTCTATAGGTAGTCTGGTGATGCAGTGGGTCAAGAGCAAAGGATCCATGGCCCAATCAGCTAGTTTTATCCCAAGCCTTCTTAATCCAGATCACTGGGCTGTTCCATGTGTTCTGGGCCCTGGGGCTCCTTCAGGCAGAATCTGTGCCTGGTCAACAGGCTGCACCATTCCTGGACCAGTCTTGCAGAGGGAGAGATGCCCATCTTCCATGCCAACACATGAACCCATGCATAACTCTTCTCAGTGTACTGAGAGTGGGTGTTCCTTCCCCACTTGAACTGAAGCCACAGATCCCAGCTTGATAACTCAGGACGCTATGCTCAAATCCAGGGTATGGGTGGGGGAGGAAGGTGAGACTGATCCCACAGCTACTGAACAGTGGCTGTGCTGATGGGGCTGAACTGTTCCCAGACCACAAGCAAAACACTGAGGCAAGGTGGCTGTGCCATGTATCCCCTCCTATGGTAGCAGCCAAGTAGGGTCCTTGTCAGGCACTGGCAGACAAGGGCATGCACAGATCAGATAGACCTTTGTTTTATGGAAAGGGCAGTCCTGCTTTCTTCCAGGCTGGCAGTCAGTAGGGGGACAGAGTCACTCAGAGCAAGATGGAGAGTCTTGGGGGATGGGCACCTGTGGCTGTGTATTGCTATAACTGCCCATGCACAAAACCTGCTGGGCTCCCTATAGGTTCAAGTTCTGCTTCTGGCTACTCTCTGATCACTTCCCCCTGCTAATTTATATGCTCATGGGGTCATGAGATCCTTTGTAGCTAGGACCTCAGATGCCCAAGGTGAGAGTGTGGTGCCCTGGAATTCCTTCACTGACCCCTTTGTTAGCACTTGTTCAGGATTGGGAGTCAGTCCTGGCACTCAGCAAATCCATGTAAGCTTCACAGTTTCCTCCTTCTTCAACCTTGGTATCTGTATTATCTCTCTGTCGACTTTCAGTGTTTCTCTCAAAATATCTGCCTGAAGTGTGATGGTTTACTCAATATAGTTTGGTTTCTCTTGGTGGGAGAGACATTCCCTGGCTGGATCCAGTCAGTCATCTTGACCCCCTCCCCCTTAATACGTTTAAGTGTGTGTTTAAATTGAACCATTTTAGTCTTTGATTTGAGTCTTAATTGCACCCAAAATTCCAAGAAAATAGAAGGCAACCCTCTATATCCTATGCAGGGTGCTAAATCAAAATTTCCAAGAATGTCTCTAAAATATTTTTGCAATCATTTTTCCTCATCCACATTAGGGCTCTAAAGATTTGGGATAAAAGGATATATACACTTTGAATATCACCAGGGCAAAAGGCAGGCTTGGATGTCTTTTCCTCATCTCAAAGGGAAAGGGATTCAATGAAACCACAGGAAGAACTTGTACTGTGAGACCTGGAGCTGTGGCTGACAGTAGGCTGATACTGGCTCATGCATGAGAACCTAACAGAAAATCACTGTAGCTACTTGGAGAGGCATATTAGGATTAGCTTTCACTTCCAACCTTTGTCAGAGATAAGAATATATTTATTTCCCATGTACAAAATGTGCCTACAGCATGATAAAATTATGCTCATATGCACTGCTCTCCAAAGGGACCATCTAGAATGGTAGAAAGAACTCAGTAGAAAATAGCTTTGAGTGGACCATGGCTTGTCTATTGCTAAAGAGGTAGATATAAAAAATAACTCGGCCTGTGGAGTCTCCCATAACTAGGCACATTCAAGTTAGAAACTCATATCAAAAGAGAAGTTTCCAAAGTGTCTTTTAAGTGCCTTATTGAAACACTCATCAAGGCCAGAAGATCCCAGGGCAGCCCATTATGCCCTGGAAAAACTCATATGTGTTGCATCCTTTACCTCCCCTTCCACTCCACTGCGCCCCTACCACCATGTCCAAACCAAAGGAGCAGCCTTTTGCATGGGAAGGAGAAGAGGACAAATGGAGAAGGAGCTTTCTGAACTTTTTGGTTTTTTTTAATCACAGAAAGGTAGTCTTCAAAAGGCCTGTCTTGTGGGGAGAGGGGGCCACAAATTAAAAAGCTATAGACATTTGAGTCCAGGTCGAAAATGGCAGCAGCTGCTGAGTCTCGAGTTTCTCGAGCGGCCTATGTCAAGCAACACCAATGGCCAGGAGGACACAGCTTGCATGTAGAAGGCCCTCACCTACTTCATTGTACTCCCCGAGGTGGCAGTAAGCATACTGAATGTGTTTCTGAAGTCAACCATGGATACAGCACGAGACCCGAGTTCATTGCCTATCCCCATCTCTTTATCAGGTCCAAGTCCTTTCCCTGGGGAGATGGTAACCATACTCTACTCCACAACCCTGTGTGAATCCACTTCCAACTGGCTACAAAGACAAATAAAGAGAATCAGAACCATTATTCAGACACCAGGGACCACAGACCTGGTTTGGACCATTATTCTGCACACAGACCAGAAAAAGTATATGGGACTTTAAGCTCACCTTATTTACTGATATCACATGATGACTAGCATACTGATCTTCCATCCTTTGCTTGTGGCAGAATATGGCTTAAATAAATAACTTATACTTAGAAAAAAAAAAGCTATGGGCATTTGATCATTATTCTAAAGGGGAAAAAGTAATTACTAGACTGAAACTGCTTCTTAGTAAATAAAAGTTATCCACAGTTTTATGATTACCTAAAAATATTCCAGGGATGTCATGGGACTTACCCTAGGTTTCATTTAAGTTGCTGAAAAACCAACTTCTTTTATATACATACATATATATGTATATGTATTTTATTGCACTTTAAGTTTTGGGGTATATGTGAAGATCATGCAGGATTGTTGCATAGGTACATACATGGCAATGTGGTTTGCTGACTACAGCCCCCCATCACATATATCTGGCATTTCTCCCCAAGTTATCCCCCTGCTGTCCCTTCCCTACTCCCCTCCAGTACACCCCAGTGTGTGATGCTCCCATTGCTGTGTCCATGTGTTCTCATTGTTCAACACTCACCTATGAGTCTGAACATGTGGTGTTTGATTTTCTTTTCTTGTGTCAGTTTGCTGAGAATGATGGTTTCCAGATATATCCATGTGCCTACAAAGGACACAAACTCTTCACTTTCTATGACTGCATAGTATTCCATGGTATATATGTGCCACCTTTTCCTAGTCTAGTCTATCATTGATGGGCATTTAGGTTGGTTCCAGGTGTTTACTATTGTAAACAGTGCCACAATGAACATACGTGTACATGTGTCTTTAAAATAGAACGATTTATAATCCTTTGGATATACTCCCAAGCCTAAACCAGGAAGAAGTTGAAAACCTGAATAGACCAATAACAAGGGCTGAAGTTGAGGCAGCAATTAGTAGCCTACCAACCAAAAACAGCCCAGGTCCAGTTGGGTTCACAGCCAAATTCTAGCAGACATAAAAAGAGGAGGCAGTAGCACTCCTTCTGAAACTACTTCAAACAACCCACAAAGAGGGAATTCTTCCAAAATCATTTTGTGAGACCAACATCTTCTTGATACCAAAAGCTGGCAGAGACTCAACAAAAAAAGAAAACTTCAGGCCAATATCCATGATGAATATAGATGCAAAAATCTTCAATAAAATACTGGCAAACCAATTGCAACAGCACATCAAAAAGTTTATCCATCACGATTGTGTAGGCATCATCCCGGGGATACAAGGCTGGTTCAACATACGCAAGTCTATAGATGTAATTCACCACATAAACAGAACAAAAGACAAAAACCACATGAGTATCTCAATAGATGTAGAGAAGATCTTCGACAAAATTCAACAGCTCTTTATGCTAAAAACTCTCAATAAACTAGGTAACAATGTAACATATTTCAAAATCATAAAAGCTATTTAAGACAAACCCACAGCCAATATCATTCTGAATGGGCAAAAACTGGAAGCATTCTCTTTGAAATCTGGCACTAGACAAGAATGCCTTCTCTCACCACTCCTACTCAATATAGCATTGGAAATTCTAGCTAGAGCAATCAGGCAAGAAAAAGAAATAAAGGGTATTCAATTAGGAAAAGAAGTCAAATTTTCTCTATTTGCAGATGACATGATTGTATATTTAGAAGACCCCATCATCTCAGCCCAAAACCTCCTTAAACTGATAAGCAACATCAGCAAAGTCTCAGCATACAAAATCAATGTGCAGAAATCACAAGCATTCCTATACACCAATAACAGACTAAAAGAGAGCCAAATCAAGAGTGAACTCCCATTCACGATTGCTACAAAGAGAATAAAATACCTAGGAATACAACTAACAAAGGATGTAAAGACCTTTTCAAGGAGAACAACAAACCACTGCTCAAGGAAACAAGAGAGGACACTAACAGATGGAGAAACATTCCATACTCATGGTTAGGAAGAATCAGTATTATGAAAATGGCCATACTGCCCAAACTAATTTATAGATTCAACACCATCCCCATCAAGCTACCAATGAACTTCTTCACAGAACTGGAAAAAACCACCTTAAACTTCATATGGAACCAAAAGAGCACCCACATATCCAAGATAATCCTAAGCAAGCAAAAAGAACAAAGCTGGAGGCATCACGCTACCTGACTTCAAACTATACTACAAGGCTACAGTAATCAAAACAGCATGTCACTGTAACCGGGTTTTTCTTGGGTGCTGGTGAAGCATGGCTTCTCCAAGAGAATGCTATGGGTTCTTGGCGTCCAATGTCTTAAGAATAAGTGATGGGACCACCGCAGGTGTGCCGTATGCTTGTAAAAGTAAATATTGGACCAAAGAAGCATTGCAGAAAGATGATTTTGTTTAGGTGGAAAAAGAGAAGAAAAGGAGAAGAAGAGAAAGACTTCCACAAAGAGCATGGAAGGGGATTCCAGAGGGGAAATATGGCCAGGTGTGAGGACACAGACTTTTATCCTGGGAGGAACCCCCACCTTCTCCAAGACTCTGGGCCAATGAAAGGAGTTCCTTAGAACTTCCATTGGAGTGGTCGACTTTTATTTTCTTCCTGTGTCTGTGAAATTCAAACATAAACTGTTAAATCTCCTGGATGGAGAGAGATGAGAGTGGAGCATGGTGCTGGGAAAGTCTTGCCCTTAAAACTACGCCCCCTTGTGGACCTGAAAAGAGAACACATTCCCTCAGTACTGGTACCAATACAGAGACATAGACCAATGGAACAGAACAGAGGCCTCAGAGGCAACGTCACACATCTACAACCATCTAATCTTTGACAAACCTCACAAAAACAAGCAATGGGGAAAGGATTCCCTGTTTAATAAATGGCGTTAGGAAAATTGGTTAGCCATGTGCAGAAAGCGGAAACTGGACCCCTTCCTAACACCTTACACTAAAATTAACTCCAGATGGATTCAAGACTTAAACATAAGACCTAACACCATAAAAACCCTAGAAGAAAACCTAGGCAATACCATTCAAGACATAGGCATAGGCAAGGACTTCATGACTAAAACACCAAAAACATTGGCAACAAAAGCCAAAATAGACAAATGGGACCTAATTAAACTCCAGAGCTTCTGTACAGCAAAAGAAACAATCATTAGAGTGAACCAGCAACCAACAGAATGGGAAAAACTTTTTCCAATCTACCCATCTGACAAAGGGCTAATATCCCAAATCTATAGAAAACTAAAACAGATTTATGAGAAAAAAAACAAACGACCCCATTCAAAAGTGGAAATGAACAGACACTTTTCAAAAGAAGACATATATGAGGCCAACAAACATATGAAAAAATGCTCATCATCACTAGTCATTAGAGAAATGCAAATCAAAACCACATTGAGATACCACCTCACGCCAGTTAGAACGGCAATCATTTAAAAATCTGGAGACAACAGATGCTGGAGAAGATATGGAGAAATATGAATTCTTTTACAGTGTTGGTAGGAGTGTAAATTAGTTCAACCATTATGGAAGACAGTGTGACGATTCCTCAAGCACCTAGGAATAGAAATTCCATTTGACCCACCAATCCCATTACTGGGTAAAAACCAACTTCTTAATGTGGGTTTGAACCACCAGTGGGAAGCTGAATTAAAGTGTTTTCTGATTCTTGCCATCATTTCAACGTTCCTTCCATTGAACAGTGACAATCTTCATGTGAAACACCCTCCCCTGGGGCAAAGTAATTCCTAAATATATGTCATACTTAAGGTCTGCTGTTCTAAATTTAATTATCACAATGGCCCAGCAGGTAGGGTTACCAGATTTGGCAAATAAAATAGAGGACTCTTGATTAATTCAAATTTCAAAGAAGTAAGGAATACTTACTTTTAGTATATTCCAACTATTGCACAGGCGATACTATTACTAAAAAAAATTATTTGTTTATCTGAGACTCAAATTGATCTACTATGGTGTCTTTTTATCTGGCAACCTTAACATGGCTTCTTGCATTGCCTGAAGAAAGGCAGGGAACAGATTTTTGGAAGCCTATGAAAGGCCGGGAGTGACCAGGGTTATAGGAGGTGTTTAGCTAGGTAGACAGAGATATATAGGGAAAGGAAAAATATATAAATGAAGGAGCCATGAGAAATGGTTAAGCATGTAGTACATTCCCAAGACACAGGAGGTAAATATGGCATTTTTTACAACTTAATATTTATTTAAAATAAAGAAGTAGAGCAAATGATAGTAAAGGCCAGGAATTATAAAAACAATATCCTACATTTTCTAAAAAGTTTTGTGCTGCCTACAGAAATCATGGTAACCAAGATTTTTCATAGACCTTTGATTGATGGGACCTGTCAGTTTCTGGTTCTCACTGTCTCTCACCGTCCTGTATGCTCTTACTTGTTTTTCCAACTGTGAATTTTGTGTGACTAGAGTTCAGTTTGTGATTGACTATAAACTCTGTTTTATGTTTTCCTGTGGATCTTATATAGACATTTATTCCCCCCAAGATTTTTTTAGCTCAGTTAAATGTTTGTTTCTATATGCATCTCTTTTAACTTATCTTTATTGAACTTTATAAAATCATAGGCACACTGTCATCTTGTAAATTACATGT
This sequence comes from Sapajus apella, assembly GCF_009761245.1. Taxonomy (NCBI): domain Eukaryota; kingdom Metazoa; phylum Chordata; class Mammalia; order Primates; family Cebidae; genus Sapajus; species Sapajus apella. The sequence goes on along the minus strand of NW_022436946.1, from coordinate 29,084,338 downwards.
TTCTATTAAATAAGTAAAGCTATCACAAAACAAACTTGCAATCAAAAATGAAATTTAATGCTTAAATCATGTGTTACTTTGATTTACATTCAGGCACATATTTCTTTATCAGTGCACCTGTAAATCAACATTATGGAGACAGCTATCCAAGTATAAGAACAACTGAATATGTATAAACCAAATTGTGTTCACAAATATGTAGATTGAGGTAGTAAACACCTTTAACACCAGTGAAAAATCTGTCACTGATTATACATAGGGGAGAATGCAAGCATCAACGTTTTAGTAAATAGCTTAAGAACCTTGATAATATCAGCGGTTCAAGTAAAACGTGCACTGCATACTGAGAGGCCAAAGTCTTTGATTACTGATATAGAGACTCCCATGCAGAATATAGATGCACATGCAGTCGTATAAACTATATGTTGTAAATGCTGACGAACTATTATTGACATTTAAAAGACTCTGACAAATCAGTGATACATAATTGAGATTTTAGAATATCATCCAGGAGCATTGTCCTTTTTATTATTTCTTACTGGAAATAAAACTAAATAGCGTTATCAGGTAAAATGTATTTTTAGTATACCTTTCAGACACAAATAATAGCTCAGTATATTTTTTCTTCTGCGATAGAATTACCATGGCATAGCTGATTCTATGACAGGCTTAAGTTAGTCAAGTCCACATCTACCACTTCCGCATCATGCTAAGCTCTATCGCAGGTACAGCCAGGTTCACCAGGCCACTTCAGCAAACCCAGTGGTCCTTTTCACAAGGGACTTGGGCACCTCTGAGACAGTGCCATGATTCCTCATCTCACAATGCTTAATACCTTTATTTTCTCAAGGAAACATTAAGGAAGCTTGTATTTGTTTGTTTTGAGCTATTTCATTAGAAGACAACAATCATCTATAATGAAGAATATCCACATAAACTAAAGAATGTTCTCTTGCCCAAATTACAGAACATGTTATATATTTGAGTAAAGAGAATGGTATGGCTATACCTCCATTAGCAGTGGTTACCTAAGGAAATGTGGAAGCACGAAGAGGGGTAAGAAAGATCAATTGCTTCTTAATATGTCATTTGATTGTTTTGCTTGTTAAAATTAGCATATTTTAAATTTTAATTAAATAATTAAGGAAATTGGATGAAAATTAAAGCACAGATAGAAATAAAAGAAGCAGGAAATTTTCTCCAGTGTGAATCTTCTATTACTAGAAAATTTTAAGAGTTTCAGAAACAAAGTGAAAAGTCTTTCACAAACAAAATATAGAAATGACTTCTAAGGGACCTTCCTAAGGTAGCAAAGTTGAGATAACTGGCATCTTTTCCTTATATTGGTTATATTTCTAAATCACAAAATGATATATAAAATTCAAACCCACCTCTGCTAACACAATAATTTTATAAAAGAACACTAAAACCACACTCTACTTATCAATGTGAACTGGTCAACACCCCTTTGTTCTATTTTTCATTTGGAGAACTCAATCTGTTCTAAAGGAAATCTCTCTTACTAATTAGTATGACTGCTTGGCTCCAATAACATCCATACAAATTATTATCTAAAGGTACAACAGTGTTTCGTGTATAATTTCATAAATATTCTTTGAATATTATTAAAAGTATAATATCGGACTTTTATATCTATGTATTTATACCTTTGAGGCCTAGTGTAATTGATAATGAGATTATTCTCTTCTCTTTTTTTGACTTTACCATCTTCAAACCAAAATGTTTCTGTCTTACTTAAGAATGAGGGTAGGAAGAAGTTATTCTTATTTTGTGTATTGTACTCTTATCTTCCCTTGGATAACATATAATATTTATTTATCTAATCATTCTTTCTCTTTTCTGTGCTTTGACACAGAAATATTCCACAACAATTTTCTAAAAACACAGAATAGTTTTCCTTTTATCCAGATGCACAACTTCCTAGATTATCAAGTGTCATGCATTGCAGTGGTTCTGTCCACCTAATCTGAGCCCAAGTCAGCTAGCGCTTTGCTTCTAAAAAATAAGCTTCAATATATGAAATATCCAGTGGAAAGGAGGAAAGTTTCAATGTTGGGTTTTGATGGAAACCCTTAAAGTTCAACCTCAATCAGCATCATGAAGTTGATTGACTTTGGGGTTTTTTTAATAACAAGAAATTGGTTCTTGTATAGATAGTTCACTTCTCGGTTGATGGTTAATGAGCAGCAGTAAGTAGCTGTGAAAAGTAGGTATCAGGAACAAATTAATAAATATTAATAAACCAAATGACAAACATATAAACAAAAGCTTATATGTCACATCTCCTTGTTATTCTATTGAATATTTTCATTGAAATGAAACCTTGCTCCCTTTCTCTTTCTTTGACCACATCTCATAGCATCTTGTTCTTACATTGGCCTTCATTTTGTTCCTTTGAAATTCTGTACTTATCACTTTAGGTTATTTGTAGTTTCAGTTCTTTGCACCTTCGATTCCCTTCCTTCAACCTGTTTAAAGTTTATTTTAAAGATATCAAGTATCACTTCTTAGAGAAGTCTCCTCTAATAACAAAAATCAGAATAAAAGTCCAATAATCCACTATCCTTTTATTCTGTTTTATTTATCTTCTCTGAGTTTATGCATTTTATATACTTACTACCTATTCCCCTCCCCTGCCCACAAACACACACCTCTGCTAGAAATGCAGCTCCAAAAATATGTGAACACTTTCATTCACTGCTGCATCTCCAGGTTCCAGAATATCACATGGTATGCAGAAAGCACTCAAAATAATTGTTTTAATATTAAGTGAATTCACTCAAGTTCGAAATGGGGAATCTGCATTTTTCATATGTCTTGAAGAGATTCTGGCAATGAGGATATTTAGAAACTAGTGACCAAAACAAAGTCATCTAATATCATCTATCTCTTTGACTTTTAGAAAAGGTTCCCTGTTGGGATAGAGAGTGGCTGAGGAAGTCAATGAAACCTCCCTAAGTTGTCAAAACCTCCTCGAATCTTTCCCATTGTGGTAGGTGAAATAATCTTAGTCTAGTTGCAAGGAAGCAAGTCTCAAGACCAAGAATCATTTCTATGCTTGCATGTAAAATAAATACTTATTGGTGATGGGCAGATGAATAATCTAATGAAGAAAAGCAAAAATCAGTTAGCTCAAGAGATTCATTTCCTTCTTTCACTTTAACAAAATTCTGACTTGTAATTGGTTCATAAATACAAAGTCATTCCACTAGATGTATACTACCAAATTCTTTTAATTACCTCTACTCCTTGGATGTGCCCTTCCTATTCTGCTTTAAAAGTTTGAAAAATAAAGATGTAACTGTAGGTAACTCCATAAAAATATACTGCTGTACTATGCTTTGTAATACAATTTTCAACTGTTCAAGTTTATCAAGTTTGAAGCAAAAGCTTTCTCTCTGAAGAAACAGCCCATCCCGAGTCCACATATATCATTTATCATCACATTTTAGTCTGGTTTGTCAAAGCATTTGTATGGTTTACCAAACTTCAATTTAAATGCTTCTTGTCTCAGCAAAATATTCTATGTATTGCACATTTAATAAAGAAAACAGAAAAGTTAGAAAACTATCATTCTCAATAATATTGACATCTATAAGAAGGTTAAAACATTAGGCTGTTTAGTTTTTCTTGGTAATCATCAGATAATTAATCATAATGATAATATAAATATTATTAATAGATAAAATTTGTATAATAACTGATATGGGACAAGTACTAAGGTTTACATTTTGAATTAACCTAAGCATAACAACTACTGTATGGATAGGTATTATTTTTTTTTTTTTTTTGGCAGAAAGTGATTTATTAGGCAGAGAGAGAGAGAGAAAGAGAAACAGAGAGAGAGAGAGAAAAAGAGAGCGCTCCCATGCTGTTGTGTGAGGGGATCGAGAGATGGAGTCTGCACAGGTAAAGAAAGAGAGAGAGAGAAGGCTCCCACGCAGCTGTGGGAGGGATGGATAGGTATTATTTTCCCCATTTTATAAACAAGAATACTGGAGTATAGATTGATTGAGCAATTCGATTTAGGTCATGAAGCTAGAAAGAGATAAAGTCAGAATTCAAACCCAATGTTACATATCCAGGGCCTATGATCATATCACTAGTTTATTTGTAGCAGATTATTATCTTTCACGAATATTCTGTTTTTAAATTGTAGTAATCTAAATATAATATGTGAGGTTTTTTGTTTGTTTTCGGGTTTTGTTTTCTATTGAGATGCAGTTTTGTTGTTTTTGCCCAAGCGGGAGTGCAATAGTGTGATCTCGGCTGACTACAACCTCTGCCTCCTAGGTTCAAGCATTTTTCCTGCCTTAGCCTCCCGCGTAGCTAGTATTATAGGGGTGCACCACCACGTCCAGCTAATTTTTTGTATTTTTAGTAGAAACAAGTTTTCACCATATTAGCCAGGCTGGTCTCAAACTCCTGACCTCAGGTGATCCACCTGCTTCGGCCTCCCAAAGTGCTGGAATTACAGGAGTGAGCCACCGAGTCCAGCCAACATGTGGTTTTAAATAAAGACATTGTTCTCGGCCGAGCGTGGTGGCTCAGGCCTGTAATCCTAGCACTTTGGGAGGCCGAGGTGGGTGAATCACCTGAGATCAGGCGTTCAAAACCAGCCGGGCCATCATAGTGAAACCCCATCTTTAAAAAAAAAAAAAAAAAAAAAAAAAGACACTGTTCTTAAAAATTAACATAGACTTTAAAAACAGTACCTTTATACACACATAAACACACATCATTCCCTAATTATTTCAATAAAAAACTAACACTTATTAAGTGCAGTCTATGTTTACAAGAGTTTGTATTAGATAAACATAATCACTGCCACAGCAAAGCTTAATATTCAAACAAGGTTACATCCTGCTAGGTGCAACGGAGGGAGAAGTTTAAGAATATTTAAGACATTTTGGTTTCTGCTTCTGAGATTACGGAAATCACCATCAGCTGTGAAGTGTAACTCATTTCTGAGCACTCCACACAGTATTTTTTTATCTTTCAAACAAAATTCATTTATCAACACTGAATTAAAGTACATAACTATTAAAAACATGGTATTTTTTTCATTTCTATTCATTTGCTCTCCTGCCTTAGACTTGAGAATGATGGTTATTGTTAAATAGAAGATAAAATTATAAAGCAGTAGCAAAAACAAATGTTCTGCAAAGAAACAGACTGCATTTCTAGTGGTAAGGAAATTAAAGAGAGAAGCCTGGTGCTGGGCAACCATCCCTACGGGAGGGAAATAGTCTAACAAATGGTAATTTCCTTTATATTTACTATACTTTATCGTTGAGTTTCATTTGGTTCCCACAGGGAGAACTGACTGGTCAATGTCTTTCCTCACAATAATCATAGCACTGTTCTCTTCTGCCCTTGCCAATGCTATATTCAGTCACAACATTGATGAATGAAGAAAAATGTTTTCTTCTGTCCTTTTTGATGAAAAAATATCTTTCCCATATACAAATTATCAAATATAAAGCAAGGGGAGGCCTAAAGATAATTATATTTAATGTGCTATATAACTTTTTTCTAATTTCTCTTTATACTCCCTGTATGTATGTTTATTAATATATCTACTCACATTATCCCCTCCCTTACACACTGTCTGTAGATGGAAAGTGGAAATATTTTATCCCCAAAAGCTCCTGAGTCAATGCTCATCTATTGGAAGAAGTGAGTGAAACATACAAATAAATGTAACAGCTTATAATTCTTATGATGTGCCAACCCTTCTACTTCTCTTTTTGAATACATATATACTTAAGCTCTGGGATACATGTGCAGAATATACATGTTTGTTATATAGGTATACATGTGCCATAGTAGTTTGCTGCACCTAGCAACCTGTCATCCACATTAGGTATTTCTCTTAATGTTATTGTCCCCTTTCCCCCCACTCCCCAACAAATCCCAATGTGCGATGTTCCCCTACCTGTGCCCATATGTCCTCACTGTTCAACTTCCACTTAATGAGTGAGAACATGCAGTGTTTGGTTTTCAGTTCCTGTGTTAGTTTGCTGAGAATGATGGTTTCCAGCTTCATCCATGTCCTGCAAAGGACATGAACCCATCCTTTTTTGTGGCTGCATAGTATTCCATGGTGTGTATATGTGCCACATTTTCTTCATCCGGTGTATCATTGATGGTCATTTGGGTTGGTTCCAAGTCATTACTATTATGGATAGTGCTGCAATAAACATATGTGTGCATGTATTTTTATAGTAGAATGATTTATAATCCTTTGGTTATATACCCAGTAATGGGATTGCTGGGTCAAATGGTATTTCTAGTTCTAGATCCTTGAGGAATCACTACACTGTCTTCCACAATGATTGAACTAATTTACACTCTCACCAACAGAGTGTAAAAGCATTCCTATTTCTCTACATCCTCTCTAGCATCTGTTGTTTTCTGACTTTTCAATGATCACCATTGTAACTGGTATGAGATGATATCTCATTGTGGTGTTGATTTGCATTTCTCTAATGACCAGTGATGATGAGCTTTTTCTCATATGTTTGTTGGCCACACAAACATCTTCTTCTGTAAATTTTCTATTCATATTCTTTACCCACTTTTTGATGCGGCTTTTCTTGTAAATTTGTTTAAGTTCCTTGCAGATTCTGGATATTAGCCCTTTGTCAGATGGATAAAATGCAAAAATTTTCCCCCATTCTGTAGGTTGCCTGTTCACTCTGCTGATAGTTTCTTTTGCTGTGCAGAAGATCTTTAGTTTAATTAGATTCCATTTGTCAATTTTAACTTCCATTGCTTTTATTGTTTTAGTCATGAAGTCTTTGCCCATGCCTATGTCCTGAATGGTATTGCCTATGTTTCCTCTTAGGGTTTTTATGGTTTTAGGTCTTACATTTAAATCTTTAATCCATCTGGAGTTAATTTTTGGATAAGGTGTCAGGAAGGGTTCCACTTTCAGTTTTCTGCATATGGCTAGCCAGAGTTCCCAACACCATTTATTAAATAGGGAGTGATTTCCCCATTGCTTGTTTTTGTCAGGTTTGTCAAAGATCAGATGGCTGTACATATGCAGTGTTATTTCTGAGGCCTCTCTTATGTTCCATTGGTCTTTATATCTGTTTTGGTACAAGTACCATGCCATTTTTTTACTATAGCCTTATAGTATAGTTTGAAGTCAGGTAGCATGATGCCTCCAGCTTTGTTCTTTTTGCTTAGGATTGTCTTGGCTATATGGGCTCATTTTTCTAATACTATCAAAAATCTTTGGTTTATATATATTTATGCACACATATAAATGCATATTTACACATATGTAGACATTGTTAAGACCATACTACATAGATCCTGCATTGACTGAACACTGTCATAAATCTTTTACCTATTTTTTAAAATATACTTTAGGTTCTGGGGTACATGTGTAGATCATGCCGGATTGTTACATAGGTGTACACATGCCATGGTAGTTTACTGCATCCATCCCCCCATCATCTACATTAGGCATTTCTCCTAATGTTATCCCTCCCCAATCCCCCTTCCCCTGCTATGCCTCCCCTAATTAGCTCAATCCAGAACAGGCCCTGGTGTGTGATATTCCCCTCCCTGTGTCCATGTGTTCTTACTGTTCAATACCCACTTATGAGTGAGAACATGCAGTGTTTGGTTTTCTCTTCTTGTGTCAGTTTGCTGAGAATGATGGTTTCCAGCTTCATCCATGTCCTCGCAAAGGACATAAATTTACCCCCTTTTTTATACGGGCTCTTTTTTGGTTCCATATGAAATTTAAAGTAGGTTTTTCTAATTCATTGAAGAAAGTCAATGGTAGCTTGAGGGGAATAGCATTGAATCTACAAATTACTTTGGGCAGTATGGCCATTTTCATGATATAGATTCTTCCTATCCATAAGCATGGAATATTTATCCATTTGTTTGTGTCCTCTCTTATTTCCTTGAGTAGTGGTTTGTAGTTCTCTTTGAAGAGGTCCTTCACATCCCTTATAAGTTGTATTCCTAGGTATTTAACTCTCTCTGTAGCAATTGTGAATGGGGAGTTCACTCATGATTTGGCTCTGTTTGTCTATTGTTGGTGTATAGGAATGCCTGTGATTTTTACACATTGATTTTGTATCCTAAGACTTTGCTAAAGTTGCTTATCAGATTAAGGAGTTTTTGGGCTGAGTCAATGGAGTTTTCTGAATATATGCCATCTGCAAACAGAAATAATTTGACTTCCTCTCTTCCTATATAAATATCCTTTGTTTCTCTTACCTGATTGCCCTAGCCACTGCTACTGATCTTACAGTTGTTTAGGAGAATTAATTGCATCATGATTTTCATTTTATTTTGTCTCATCCCTCCCAAAGAATTATGTAACTTAAGGACAAGAATCATAACTTACCTATTTGATCTCACTTTAAATGTCCATCATAATGTTTTGCATGTAACAAGCACAAAATAACTGAATAAAATGAGTATAAAAGGAATGAGTAGAAGTTGTTTTAAAAAGCAGTCTACAAAATTGTCCTTTCAAAAGCACCCTAAAACTTTCTGACATGTATCTCTCACTTTCTTTTCTGTGTAGTTTTATCTTTCTGTTGATTTCTGCCGTTAGCAGAATTTCTATTCTTTATTTTAATAATCTGTTATACTCCCATTCAAACTCCTTTTACAATTAACAAAATCTGCTAGGAATAATCAAATATATCCATCCATCCCCACATGAGAAGTAAAAGACCCATAGGCATTAGAAAATAAAAATAAATGAAAATAATAAAGAAAGAATGCCAAAGTAGGATAACACAGTAATTAAGAGTCAAAATGGCTTTTAAGTCTTATATAGCAAAGTACAAACTAAGTAACTTTGGACATATTTACTAACCTTTCTAATTCTCAGTTTTTAAATATGAAAAAGAGAAATATTAGTTATTTCATATAATCATTTTGAGGTTAAAACACCAAATGTAATCACCAGAAGACTTGCCGCATTGTAGGCATTCAGTTACTGGTACTTACTACTATTAATAATTTTGATTATTATATTACTGATTGTGATATATAAATTACCAGTATCTATGGGTAATAATACATCAATAAGTTGATCAACACAGTGATATATTGGTAACATAAATTTTAATAATAATAATAATCTGACTACCCAAAAGAAAAACTATGTAATATAAATGGAAAGTAAAGACAAAAGATAAGTGAATCCTTCTTGAAATGTATGTTCCTGAACATTGCTAAGTGGGTGGGAAGAACGAATTTCTTCTGCCTGCCATCCAATATGAAATAACAGGAAATAAATGTGCTTCCATTCATGTAAATATTGTGAAAATTTAGCCTAGATAAGATTTATAGAAAGAAACTGAAATACGTAAAATTATATTCGTGATAAAAAAATAATCTTGATCCTTAACATATTTTTTCACTAAATTAGCTCCAGTATTTGAGGAAGACTGCACAGATTGCTTGCAGAGTCCTCTGTTACTTATATTTTTTATTATTGTAGAAAGAATGTTTAATATGAGATCTACTCTCTTAACAAATTTCTAATGTCCAATACCTTCTTGTTAACTATAGGTACAATGTTATACAACAGATCTCCAGAGAATGTACATCTTGATTGATTGGAACTTACATCTGTTATTATCAGGGCTCTCCAGACAAACAGAACCAATAGATATCTATAGATATATGTCAGGAGATTCTTATGGAAATTGACTCATGTGATTATGGAGACCAGGAAGTCCCACAATATGCTCTTTGAAGGCTAGAGTCCTAGGAAAGCATGTGATATAATTTAGTCTGAGTCCTAAGCCCTAAGAACCAGGGCAGCCATAGGTATAACTCTCAGCCTAAGGCCAAAAGCCTAAGAAGTGGGCAGGGCACTGTTAAAAGCCAGAGAATCTGAAGTCTCTTGAACCAGGAGCAGAAGCTCTAACCGTCCAAGGACAGGAGAGGATGGATGTCTCATCCCAAAGGAAGAGTGAGAATTCACCCTTCCTCTGCTTTTCTGTCCTATGTAAGCCCTCAAAAATTTGGATGATGCTTTCCCGATTGGTGACATTGGATCTTCTTCACTTAGTCTATTGATTCAAATGCTAAAGTCTCCAGAAACCTCCTCTCAGATTCACCCAGAAATAATGATTTACCAGTGATCTGAGCATTCTTAACCCAGTCAAGTTGGCACATGGAATTAACCATCATGATTACTAACTCCTTGTTTTCCTCTTTCCTCACCATCTGACAACCACCATTCCACTCTCTGATTCTAGGAAATTGACATGTTAAGATGCCTCATATAAATAAAATTCTGAAGTTTGGTCTTTTTACGATCAGCTTATTTCTCTTAGCCTAATGTCCTTAAGATTCCTCCATGTTGTCATATATTGCAGAATTCCCCTCTTTTGTAAGGTTGTATAGTATTTCATTGTATGTATATACCACATTTTCTTTAGCTGTTCATCTGTCAATGGACATTTTGGTTGTTTCCATATCTTGGCTATTGTGAATAATGCTGCAACAAATATAGAATTGCTAATATCTCTTTGATATCCTGATCTCAATATTTTCTTGAAAAACATCCAGAAATAGAATTGTTGGATCATATGATTGCCACTTTGGATGGCAATTCTGAAACTCACACTGTTTCTAAGTTTCTGAGCAGCCTCTAATTTTTTTCCACAGCAGTTATACCATTTTGCATTCCCACCAACAGTACACAAAGGTTCCAAATCTACTGCCATCCTCACTGACACTTGTTGCCTTTTTTAAAAATAATAACCATCCTAACAGTTGTGAGGTAATAGCTCATGATTCTGATTTGCATTTACCTGATTTGTGATATTGAGCATGTTTTCATATATGCATTGGCCATTTGTATATCTTCTTTAGAGAAGTGTCTGTTCAGATACTTAGCTCATTTTTTATTTTTGTTATTAGAGTTTTGTTATTTTTTACTAGAGAGTCGTAGAAGTTTCTTATATATTTCGGAAGTTAACCTTTGCAAAATACATGGCTTGCAATATTTTCTCTCATTCCACAGGTTGCCTTTTTATTCAGTTGATTATCTTCCTTGTTCTGCAGAAGCTTTTCATTTTGATGTAGCCTAATTTGTTTGTTTCTGTTTTTTGTTGCCTGCACTTTTGATGTCATAGCCATAAAATCATTGTCGAAAAGCAGTGTCATAGAGGTTTCCCCTATGTTTTCTTCCAGAAGTTTTATAATTTGCAGTCTTATGTTTAATTCTTTAATCTATTTTGAGTTGCTTTTGCATAGTGCTGTAAGTTAAGGACCCAATATATTTCTTTTATAGCAACTAACAATCTAAAGAGCAGTTCATGAGAATATGCTTAAAGTAGGCATGGTTCTCATATAACATTATTTAAAACAATTTTTTGAAGATTATTTATTACCACTTAAACTGTTTTTTCAAAAGAATAAAGCACTTAGTGATGATTTCAGGTTTTGTTAGTTCAGGATTGTTCTGGAGATCTGAAGCAAAAACACCTTTAAAATAATAATATAAATATTGAGTGCTTTGAAACAGAGAGAATTTCATTTTTTTTTGCTAATTTTTGCTCATCTTATGAAAATGAAACTATTTTTTCCACCAGAAGAAAGAGATTCTAATTTCAAGCGTAAGCCATGTGTGCTGAAAATAAACAAAAATGTTAAGTATTTTTGTTTAATTAAAGTTCAAAATTATGTCCTGTGTACCTAATCAGTGATCATTTAGCTTGTTGCAGCGCTTCTTATTTCTCTCTATACTAGTTCACACTTCCCAAATCAATTTCAGTTGTTTATTGATCAATGACCGGTTATCAGAATATTATCTTGCAAACTAATACAGGAAATAAAAGACCATTCACTTTACCAGGCTCCTTTCTTCCTATACACCTCCATTACCCTTCAATCTTCTAAAGATTTAAGTAATGAATTAAGTAAAATCTTAAATACTGGTTTTCTATTATATAATTTTATTTTCTTGGGCCTTGATAAAATACCATCAGATACAAAATTGTGGTAAATCCTTGAGAATGCATTGCTATGCAAGGACTAAAGGCAAAATGGAAGGCCTGTCTTTCTCTAATGACACACTACAGATGCTTCAAAAAGATGTTTTTTTCCAAGAGGCAGCCTTCTATGTGCAAGTTATTATCAGCCCAGAATTCAATTTATTGCAGGGTGAAATAAAGGAACAGTTTGGTATTCTCATAATTATGTGGCTTAAAAACTGACGAAGTTTGGTTTGAAGGGATTTTTTTTGTTTGTTTTATCAAAAGTAATACATTCTCAAGAAGCACAGTGATAAAGCAAGTATATTGGCCAATATTTTAGGCAAGTGGTATTATCGTTATACATTTTAATTTTTAGGTTAAGAGAAATATTAAGATTCAAGAGGAAACTAATGACACCTTCAGAAGTACAAAATACATGATTTGGCTCTGTGCTTGTCTACTGTTAGTGTAAAGGAATGCTTGTGATTTTTGCACATTGACTTTGTATCCTGAAACTGCTAAAGTTTTTCATCTATTAAACTACTTTTTAGACTGAGATAATGGGGTTTTCTAAATATAAAATCATGTCGTCTGCAAACAGAGACAATTTGACCTCCTCACTTCCTATTTGAATATGCTTTATTTCTTTCTCTTGTCTGATTGCCCTGGCTAGAACTTCCAATACTATATTGAATAGAAGCGGAGAGAGAGGGTAACCTTTGTCTTGTACCAGTTTCCAAAGGGAATGCTTCCAGCTTTTGCTTATTCATTATGATATTGGCTGTGGGTTTGTCTTAACTTACTCTTATTATTTTGAGATATGTTCCATCAATATCTATTTTACTGAGACTTTTTAACATGAAGGGATATTAAATTTTTTCAAAGGCCTTTTCTGCATCTATTGAGATAATCATGTGATTTTTGTCTTTGGTTCTGTTTATGTGATGAATTACATTTATGGATTTGTGTATTTTGAACTGGCCTCGCATCCCAGGGATGAAGCTGACTTGACCACCGTGGATAAATCTGTTGATGTGCTGTTGGATTTGATTTGCCAGTATTTTATTGAAGGTTTTTGCATCAATGTTCATCAGGGATATTGACCTGAAGTTTTCTTTTTTGTTGCTGTGTTTCTTCTCGGTTTTGGTATCAGGATGGTGCTGGCTTCATAAAATGAGTTCAGGAGGAACGGGAATCCCTCCTTTTCTGTTCTTTGAAATAGTTTCAAAAGGAATGATACAAACTCCTTTTGGTATTTCTGGTAAAATTTAGCATTGAATTCTTCTGGCCCTAGGCTTTTTTTGGTTACTAGACTATTAATTGCTGCCTCAATTTCAGAGCTTGTTATTGGTCTATTCAGGGATTCGACTTCTTCCTGGTTTAGTCTTAGGAGGGTGTATGTGTTCTGGAATTTATCAATTTCTTCAAGATTATCTAATTTATTTTTGTAGATTATCTAATTTATTTGTGTTTATATTATCCTCTGATGGTAGTCTGTATTTCTGTGGGGTCAGTGATGATATCCCCTTTATCATTTTTTAATGTGTCTATTTGATTTGTCTTTCTTTTCTTCTTTATCAGTCTAGCTAGTGGTCTCTTTTGTTAATTTAAAAAAACAAAAAAAAAAACAGCTCCTGGATTCATTGATTATTTTGGAGGGTTTTTCATGTCTCTGTCTCCTTCAGTTCTTCTCTCACCTCCAACAAAGTAGCACAGAAACAGAAAACCAAACACCATGTGTTTTCACTCATAAGTGGGAGACGAACAATGAAAACATGGCTACAGACAGGGGAACAACACACACCAGGGCCTGCTGGGCAGTGATGGGTGAAAGGAGGGAAGTTAGAGGAAGGGTCAATAGGCACAGCAAACTACCATGGCACATTTATACCTTTGTAAAAAACCTGCACATTCTCCACACGTATCCTGTTTTGTTTTGTTTTGTTTTGTTTTGAAGAAATAAAGAAAAAGAATCACAAAATATGTAAAGCAGGTGTAGATTGTAGGAACAGCAGTATCTGGAGAGAACTGTCTGAAGCCCCATGGTCGGTTATGTCCAGGCCACTGTGTAGATCTGAGTATTAAAATATGGTAGGTACTTAAACAATAGCATTATTCAATGGGTCTGCATGTTAGACTATATCTCCTACCTACATTCTCCCCAGGTCTTCTCTTACATAGGTATACATGCCAACTATCTAGAGAAACTTTCAAAAAGAAGGGCATTAACCAGAGGTTCTAAGGATTAGCAAGTTGGTTAATAGAGAAGATATGAGAGAGTCAAAAGTGATTTTCACAAGAGAAAGAAAATATGTTCTTTTCTAAAAGAAGGATTTTGTATATAATCCTGCATTTTCTGGGAGAAAGATAATTCCACAGAGCTCTGGCAATTTATAAATACACAGTATCTTCAGATTTCTACAAAATGGGAAGAGATCAGATTTTATCAGAAACTTGTAGAAAAGGCATGGTTCTAAGCAGAGGAATGTCTCACCTTCTCAGCCAGTCTCAGTAAAAACATGATTCACAAGACAACAATATGGCGGCTCTTGGCAGAAAGAGGTAAAAGGAGATTTCCAGCTTAGTAAAAGCAACTAGGTTAATGTTAAACATTATTTTTGATTAAACATAATTATTTATACTCTGCCAGTAAAACTTACAAGAAATGTTCATGAAATAAGATAGTAACTTGTATAGTGTAAAACAGTTTACTCAGGTAAAAAACACAACAAAGAAGTTAATATACTTAAAAAATAGGGCCCACTGAGTCAGCAAAAGACTATAAAATAATGTGTATGAATTACTTCAATTTGTCATTTAAGAAAAGTATTTTTAATTCAAATTGAAAACTTTTTTCCCAAAAATGTTTTGAAATATTTTTTCAATTGATATTCCATGGAACCTCATCTACAATATGTTTTACCCAAATGCAGGTTCTGTGCCCAAATCAATTTTGAAAAGATACACAGTGGATTTCTCCACTTGGATATTTACCACAATTATAGCATATTAAGTTTCTATAATAAACACAATTAATCTAAAAATTCCAATATCTCTTTAAACAAGAAACCCTCTACATCTTTTTTCTTTAATCATAAACATCTCCTGGCATCTCTGAAAACCAGTGTACCACAGAATATATTTTGGAAAGTGCTATTTTAGGATAGAATAAAAATATTTTTAACCTATGAAGTATGACAGGTTACTTAATTTATGTTATTTTTAAGGTTTGATTATTAATTGGAAAATAAAACACTGGAAGACAATTTTTGTCTAGTTAATGATTTCTTGAGAAAAATCTTATATAGAAAATTATCATGCATGCTTTCTTAATTTTCTTGTGCCAAATATTGTCTTTATCTTTATTACTGTTTTATGACATCTTCGCATAATTATCAATTATCTAAATTCTCATGCTTAAAATACCACTTGATTGAACTTAGTGAATGGTTCATATTGATTTCACTTAGAATAGATTTTATTCTGTTTTATCTTATTTCTCTTTGTAATCTTGATTTATATCTGCCCCAAAAGAGTTAGTTACCTTGGTTGTAAGATCTTAATTATCCACCCCAAGAAGAGAAATAGCATGGGTCACTGAACCCCAAAATAGCACAAAATAATCATATTATTTTGACAGATCTCCTTCAGTATGAATTGTTTCTTAGTAGAACTACTAACAAATAGACATGTGTGGTTTTATACCTCTCACCACCACCAGGGTAGCAATTTAATGAAAACGAGCAACATAAAATTTAAAGATTCCTATATAAGCCACATTTCTGATCATAGTTCAAGAACAGAAAAAAATAAACAAAATCTTTGAAATTATTTGTGTCTCAATATTCAGAATACTCTATTTCTAGTGAGAAATTATGCCATTTTGCTTTCACTTTTAAGAACTGCAAGAGAAGAGTACTGAAAGAATTTAAATTGATATTCATTTAACCTATCCATACAGCCAGCTCCTTTAATTTGAAATATTCACTGGATATGTGTACAATAACCATGGGTAGCCTGAATGTATTTCAGGAGGTACAGCTACTTATTAAGTACATGGAGTTCTGCCAATCTACCCTGCTTGAAATGAAGGTTATAATTAAAATGTAATCAAGAATTTTTTGGAATTTCTCCTTAAGCTTTAGAGTCAGAATTGAGCAAAATCATGTCTAGAGGTACTTATATTACAGCAGGAAAGATCTGTCTTCCTTTTGAACTAGGCTTTTAGTTTACTTTTCACTTTTACTTTTCCTTTGACTGTTTTTTTCTTATTAACCAAAAAGATGATAGATGAAGATAAATGGACTATATCCACAGGCTTTCATGACTTATTTAAAACATGGATATTACTTATGTTCATTTTCTATGAAGTTTCTCCCTTGTAAAAATTAATGAATACCCCTTTAACCTAATTTACATTAATTATGAAAGACATTTAGCCACTGAGAGTACTGGAGTAATGCATTTGCAGTTCTTGGGAATTAGTCTAAGAAAAAAAATTTAAAAATTTAAAATTTCGTGCTTTTTGAGCAAGTCAGCTCTTCAAAACATCTAAATAAAATAATATGGAAATGACTACTAGGTTAGTTTCCATAAATATGTAAGCAGACACAAGATTAACTTTTAATCCAAATAATAGCAATGTTGTGCATCCTGAATCTTGAGGAAAAAACTGTGAAATTTTCCATCTTAATTTCAGGAAATGCATTCACTATGAGAATATGATTCTATTTATTTCATATAAAAGGTCTTCACTACATTACTGGGACTGTTATATTTATCAACATCAAATTTATAGTCATTGACCAAAATGCACTAACTGGATTTATTTACACATATATATACACACACATATATGTATTTATTATAATGTATATTATAATATACATTATAATAAATACATATATAATTATTATATATACCATATATTATCATATATTAATATATAAATATAAAATGTATGTATTAAATATTTATTATAATATATATTATAATAAAACACATACATATAACAATGTTTATCAGGCAGCATAGGGCTGTGATTCCTTGAGAGGATAATGAACAAGATGAGCCTTATGATTGAACTAGCTTACTGTTGGTAAAGAAGGTAATGTTTAGGCTGAAGCTCAGGGTAGTAAAAATACAATAGAGCCAAATGGTCAAGCTAAATTGAAAAGACAGAAACTATTAATACAAAGCTAAGGAATTGAGCCAGTTGATTACCCCATATAAACAGCTCCCTTGGTAGCCTTTACCAAGATGGCTTTTAGAATTAGTGATAAAAGTCTGTCAGCTTCCGTGTGTGGCTGAATCATTGTATTTGGGATTAACATAAGATTCACAATTCATAACTACTGTAAAACAAATGAGAACTTCACAGGATAAACAAATATTCAACCTTTGGAACTGGATTAAAAGAACAGTATACCATATGTATAAGGAAAATGGGGATTGTGTCACTCTGCTCTTCTTCTGAAATGGTTGCTACCACTGAGGCAATAGAAATGTTGCCATTGCAAGTGGTCTTAGATGTCTGGTATTTTCTTAAATGACTGGACCAGCTATAGGTCTGTAGCCATGCAAACATCATGTAAGAGACCAAGTCTTTCTTTTACCTATCCTCTCTTTTAGAATACTAGCTAAATGAACTATCCCCGCCAAATCCAATATTTTACTATTGAATCAGTACCGGTAGTGCAGGCTTTAAAAACCCTGTAAGGATCACCATGCGGTTGGAGAACATAGAAAGATAAGAATGCTGCATGTAGGTCTGTCTTTCTGTCATATATAGAATACATAGATCAGAATACAATCTTGAATGGCCTAGAGATGGTTGTCTCTGATTTGGGTTAATTAACATATTTGCAGAGGCTCTTAGGTCTCATTCCAACCAAATAAATTAAACTGGTATTTACAGGATGACTATCATTCTAAGAAAAAAATTAAGATCGCTTAGCCAAAAGAAAAGATTGAGACAGAATGGAAAAGGACATGCAGGAATTGAAGGCTCTTTCCTTTCACAGAACTCTCCTCCTCCTTTTTTACTGTCCCTGCTCACTCTCTTCCCCTGCATGTCTTTATTCCTCCTTACCTGAACTGACTTTGGTGAAGGAAGAGGTGATATCTCTTAGGCAGTTTCCTTCAATAGTGAATTTCTCTATAAAGGAGGGGGGTAAAGACACGCACTTTTATCTGATATTGAATTATCTGCCCTGTTTGAAGATATGGGTTTGTGTGCCTTCTGGACTAGCCCTAGTCTACTTCATAACTTAGCCCAGATTCCACTTCCAAGAGCTCCTTTTGTTACTTTCATACCCTGTAGTTAAGAAACCAGACATGTCCTTTGCCCACATCTTAATGGGGTTGTTTGTTTTCTTGCATGTTTGTTTGAGTTCCTTGTAGACTCTGGATATTAGACCTTTGTCAGGCGGATATATTCCAAAAATTTTCTCCCATTCTGTAGGCTATCTATCCACTCTGACAATAGTTTATTTTGCTGTGCAGAAGCTCTTTAGTTTAATTAGGTCCCATTTGTCCATTTTTACTTCTGTTTCAATTGCTTTTGGTGCTTTTGTCATAAAATCTTTGCCTGTACCTATGTCTTGAATGGTATTGCCTAGATTTTCTTATAGGGTTTTTATTGTTTTGGGTTTTACATTTAATCTATCTTGAGTTAATTTTTGTATAAGATGTAAGGAAGAGGTCCAGTTTCAGTTTTCTTCATATGGCTAGCCAGTTCTTCCTGACCATTTATTAAATAGGGGATACTTTCCCCATTGCTTGCTTTTGTCAGGTTTGTCAAAGATCAGATGGTTTTAGGTGTGTGGTCTTGTTTCTGAGTTCTCTATTTTGTTCCACTGGTCTATGTATCACTTCTCAAAAGAAGACATTCATGCAGTCAAGAAACATATGAAAAAAAAAAGCTCAACATCATGGATCATTAGAGAAATGCAAATCAAAACCATGAGATACCATCTCACACCATTCAGAATGGAAATTGTTAAAGTCAAGAAATAGCAGATGCTGTAGAGGTAGCAGAGAAAAAGGAACACTTTTACACAGTTGGTGGGAGTGTAAATTAGCTCAATCATTGTGGAAGATAGTGTGGCAATTATTCAAATATCTGGAAGCAGAAATACCATTTGACCCAGCAATCCCATTACCGAGTAAGTACACAAAGGATTATAAATCATTCTGTTATAAAGATACATGCATGTGTATATTTTTTACAGCACTATTGATAAAAGCAAAGACAGGGAAACAACCCAAATACCCATCAATGATACACTGGATACAGAAAATGTGGTACCTATACACCATGGAATACTAGGCAGCCATAAAAAGGAACAAGATCGTGTAGTTTGCAGAAACATGGATGGAGCTAGAAGCCGTTATCTTAAGCAAACTAATGAAGAAACAGAAAACCAAAAACTGCATGTGCTCACTTGTAAGTGGAAGCTGAATGAAGAGAACACATGGACACATGGTGGGAAACAACACACACTGGGGCATTGGAGGGAATACAGGAAAGGAGAGCATCAGTAAGAATAGCTAATAGGTGCAGGGCTTAATACCTAAGTGATGGGTTGATCTGTACAGCAAATCACCACAGTACATGTTTACCTATACAAAAAACCTGCACATTCTGTACATGTACCCAGGAACTTAAAAGCTGAAAAAACAAAAAGACACCAGACATAATAAAGAGACCTAACCAGAGAATAAATGAGAACTTAGATAAAAGATTGTGTCTCTGTGTGAAGGCAACATGATGGAGAGTAAATGCAGTTAGTAACTTGGGAAAAAAAATGGCAAATAAACAAGGTGTTAAGCTGATGAATGTTAAAAAGAGAGGAGCAACAAAGTCTCACATTATTTACATTGTTCTTGTTTCAATGTGAGGAAAAACTAGCCCTTCTTATTTGGATTGTCAGCAAAACTTATACCATTGAGAAGCCACCCAGGACTTAGTTATCCACATGCCAGCTGGTATTACACATTTACAGCCTTCCTTTCCCAGAGTTCCAGAAATTTGCAGAAATATTCCAGAGTTTCCTTTTGATTTACCTTCTCACACATGAAGATGCAGACCAGCTGTTACATAGAGGTCTGTGACCAGCAGGCTTTGCTCCTTTGATGAAGCAAGCACATCAGGGTTCAGAAAATCATAACATCAAGGAAAACCATGGTCAAAAGAAGGCAACTATCCTGTACCTCCACAACTATGGAAGAACCCATATTCATTAATTTTTATAATAACAAAGCAAAAGTTATTAATATGCACTCAGGAATTCAAGCCCAAATTTAAAACAAAAAATAATTACAAAAATGATGTGGAAAGGAAAACATATATAATTAAGAGAGAAGCATCAATCTGCATTTACAGATAGATAAACAAAAGTTATGCCTATTTTTCATGGTGACTTAATTGACTGTTAAAATTGTGTTATTGTACAAATATTGATATTTACCGAATGTGAAAAAAGGCCCATAGAGTGTGTTTGTTCTCAAGATGTAAAATAATTAGTCATACACATTAAACCCTGGAAAGTCGATTTGTAACTTTTAATGAATGCCTCATAATCAAACTTTGATACTAGATGACATCTATTTTTTTTCTAGCATGAAACACATAGAAAAATTAATAGGATAAATAGGATATCCTGTTGAAAATATAGGATAATTAGTAAAGGCCTAAATGTTTATACAAATGTGACGGTATTTATGTGAGTGACTTAAAACTTAGAAGAAATGAATAGTTGAATCAGATTCTTGATTAGTAATACTCAAACTTTTCCTTAGTCTTACATTATTTTTACAAATTGTTGTAATATCTTTATGGTTTACATTTTCAAGTTATTAACTATATAAGTATTATTTGTTAGTCCCTTGTAAAGGCTTATGCAATGCAAACCTAAGGAGTAGCTTAACTCTAAAACCTGATAATCTAAATTTTTATTTGAGTTTTCTTTGCAAGTCTCAATACATCATTGGCATAATATATCAAAGGTTATTTATTCCCCTAAGGCAAATACAGTACTGGCTTAAAAAAAAATAATTGTGTTATTTTGCAGTAATTCTGAAAATTGTTTAACTATGAACTTTGCTTTGGTATGGGCTTGCTAGATATTTAGACAGCTGCAACTTGCCCAGAGACGGGTAGAAGCAGCTATAGAAATTATAAGGATTATAAGTCATTCTGTTATAGAGACACATGCACACATATGTTTATTGCAGCACTGTTCACAATAGCAAAGACTTGGATCCAACCCAAATGCCCATCAATGATAGATTGGATAAAGAAAATATGGCACATGTACACCATGGAATATTATGCAGCCATAAAATGACGTGTTCATGTCTTTTGCAGGAACATGGATAAAGCTGGAAACCATCATTTTCAGCAAGCTGACACAAGAACAGAAAACCAAACACGACATGTTCTCACTCATAAGTGGGTGTTGAAAAATGAGAACACATGGACACAGGGAGGGGAACATCACACACAGGAGTCTCTCGGGGGTTGACGGGGCTAGGGGAGGAACAGCAGAGGTTGGGGGGATTGGGGAGGGATAGCATTAGGAGAAATACCTAATGTAGATGACAAGGTGATGGATGCAGCAAACCACCATGGCACGTGTACGCCTATGTAACAAACCTGCACATTCTGAACATGTACCCCAGAACTTAAAGTACAATAAAAAAATTAAAATTAAAAAAAAGAAATACAATCATCAAGGAGATAAGCACCCTTATTCTCCAGTTTCTATGGATTGGAAACTAACTTCAGTGAAAGCCTATCTCTAAGTTTTAAAACTACCTCCTGTGATGAAGATATGAGAATATTATTTTTCTTTTAGATACAGCCTATTAGCAAATGCAGATGGTCAGCCCAGCCACCATGGAGTGAAGTGAATTTAGGATGAACTACGTGTGGTTAATGTCAAGTCCTCTTGCCTGTGGACTAGTTTTTGTTTATCCTGAGGATATGCATGCAATGGGTTGTATCTGCTCGACTATATAAAAGAAGAAATCTATATCTTTGCAATTTCTTAACAAATTGCCTGTGACAAAATTCATATTCTAGCTTAATGGTTATTCAATAGTAAAATTGCTTTCTTTTTGCCTTTATGGCAATGTCTTCTGGGTTGCAAGGAGATTTTTTTTTTAATTATATGGTCCCAAACCTTCAAATATTTGAATATTAAATAAATCATTTCAAAACAATCCATGAATGAAAGACTAAATTACCAGGGAAATTAAAAAGAAATACAATTTAATAATAAAATATTACATAATAAAGTTTGTAAAATACAGCTAAAATAGTGCTTAGAGTGAAATTTACACTTTAAATGTTTGTATCCTAACAGAAAAAAAGTTTGAAGTTAATGATCTGACACCTTAAGAATCGAAAAAAGATTTTAGAAAGTGAAAGGAAGGAAAGAAGTAATGAAATGCAAAACAAACAGAGAGAAGGGAAATCAATGAATTTAAAAATGGAATGCTACAGAAAATTAATAAATCTTAAAATCAGTCATTTGTAAACGTCTATCAGGACTGCTCAAGGTATAAGTGAGAAAAAGCAAATTACTAACAATGAAATATCAAAAATCCGGTAAAAATGAGAGCAGATAAAGAAACTGAAAGAGATCTTGCCAATGAATCTGACAACATATATGAAATGAACAAATTCTTTAAAAATCAACTCCTCCCCAAACTTATGTAAAATGAAATAGAAAAATTAGAAATGTTCTCTATTTTAAAATTTCAATTTGTTATCAAAAATCATTACAAAGAAAACTCTAGTTTCAAGTGGACTGATGAGTGAATCTTATCAAAATTTAAGACAGTATAAAATCAATATTAAATACTTTTCAGGCTGGGCATGGTCCTAGCACTTTGGGAGGCCAAGGCAGGTGGATCAACTGAGGTCAGGAGTTCGAGACCAGCCTGGCCAACACGGCAAAACCCCATCTCTACTAAAAATACAAAACTTCAAAACTTTGCAGAGTGTGGTTGCAGGCACCTGTAATCCCAGCTACATGGAAGGCTGAGGCAGGAGAATCACTTGAACCCAGGAGGCAGAGGTTGCAGTGAACTGAAATCATGCCATTGCACTCCAGCCTGGGTGACAAAGTGAGACTCTGAAAACAAATGAAAGAAAGAGATAGAGAGAGAGAAGGAAGGAAGGAAGGAAGGAAGGAAGGAAGGAAGGAAGGAAGGAAGGAAGGAAGGAAGGAAGGAAGGAAGGAAGGAAGGAAGGAAGGAAAAAAAGAAAGAAAGAAAGAAAGAAAGAAAGAAAGAAAGAAAGAAAGAAAGAAAGAAAGAAAGAAAGAAAGAAAGGGAGAGAGAGAGAGAGAAAGAAAGAAAGAAAAAAAGAAAGAAAGAAAGGGAGAGAGAAGAAAAAATAAAAAATTAAAATTAAATAAACACACTTTTCAGAAAACAGAGGAGGTTGTATAACCCTGGCATCAAAATTGTTAGTGATTAAAAGAAAAGAAAATTACAAATATCCCTTGAGAAAACAGATCTCAAATTCCTCTACAAAATACAAGCAAAATCAGAATGTATAAAAAGACAATACAAGCTTACCAAATTCAGGTTATCTCAAAAAAGGTTAATTTAATATCTCAAAATCAGTCAATATAAATCACTATATTAACAACCAAAAAAAAATTCCCTCCATAGATTCAGAGAAATCATTTTAACAAAATTGTCTCCATTACAAGAATTGAAGTAAACTTTCTTATTCAGATAAAAGGCAACTAAAAGACCTCAATTAACATCTGAACAAATAAGATATTGAACATGTCCATTCTGATATCTGGGAAAAGTCAAGGATATCCATTCTTACCAGTTTTATTTAACACTTTACTGGAGGTTTTAGATGATGCAATAAAACAAGAAAAGAAATGTAAAGCATAAAGTTTTTTAAAAATAAAAATCCATTCATAGAAGACATGAATGTCTATGCAGAAATAACTAAGCTATTTACAAAGCAACTACTAGAACTAATAAGAGAAGTTGCTATGACACAGAATGCAAGGTCAAAAGGTCAGTATACAAAATAAGATTTCTCTATATCAAACAACCACATCAAACAAAGAAAAAATAAAGTTGTAATGATTTAATTTGCCATAGCATCAAAAACAACAAAAATACCTATAAAATTAATAGAAGTCATGTAAGACTTCTAAACTACATCATAGAATATAGTTCTGAGATAAATTTTAAAAGGCCAAAATAAATTGAAAGATTGATATAGTTTGGCTGTGTATTTCCACCCAAATCCCATGTTGAGTTTCGATTCTGTTTTAGAGGAGGAGGCTGATGGGAGGTAATTGGATCATGGGGGTGGACTTCCTCCTTGCTGTTCGCAAGATAATGAGTTTTCGTGATATCTGGTTGTTTATAAGTATGTGGCACTTCTGCCTTCCCTCTCTCTTTCTCCTGCTCTGCCACATGAAGATGTGCTTGTTTCCCCTTCGCCTTCTGCCATGATTGTAAGTTTCCTGAGGCTTTCCCAACCATATCAACCTGAGGCCTCCCCAGCAATGCCTCCTGTACAGCCCACAGAGCTGAGTCAATTAAACCACTTTTCTTCATAAATTACCCAGTCTCAGGTAGTGTTTTATAGCAGTGTGAAAACAGATTAATACAGAGATAAAACATGCTCATGAATTGACAGACCCAATATTGTTAAGATATCAGCTCTTTGTATACTGATACACAGATTTATTACAATTCCAATCAGGATTTTCCAACTTCCAATTTCCAATCATATCAGAATTCTATAAAACTTGACAAGTTGATTCTAAAATGTAGGTAACTTAGGGTAAGAAAAACAAAAATTTGAAAAAAGTAAAATGAAATGTGAAGACTTACACTACTTGACCTCAAAAAATACTATAAAGCCATACTAACCAAGACATAGTTGTAATAGCATAAAAACAGATAAATAGGTCAATAAAACATTACAGAAACCTAAAACACATTCAATCAGTTTTAATAGAAGGGCCAATGCAATTTACTAGAGAAAAGAAAATAGTTTCATTAAATGGTGCTAGAACAAGTAAATAATTGTATGAAAAGAAAATGAACCTGAAAAGTTACCTTACAGTATACTTGAAAATCAACTTCACCTAAATGCAAAAGTTAGAACTACAAAATATGTAGAAAAAGTTGCAATAATATTTTTATGATCTAGTCACCTATTGTTTGCTACAACATGATGAGAAAGGATCAAAAAGATGAAAAAACAAGAATTAGATAGGCTTCATCAAACTTGTGTTTATTTTCAGAAATTATTAAGAAAATGTATAGGCAGTCAAAAAATTGGAGAAAAAATATTCACAAAAGATATATTTTGGAAAAGGACTTATGTCTGGAATATACAAAGAAATACTACAAATAACCAATAAACACAATTTTTAAAAATGGTCAAAGACTAGAACATACCATTTCAAAGAAGATAGATATACAGTTTACCAATAATCACAAGAAAAGTTCAAAATATCATTAGGGTAATGCATATTAAAACCACAGTGAACTACAATTACACAGAAACAAGAATGACTAAAATTAAAAAGATTGACAACTTTAAATGCTACAGAATATGTGGCATATGTGAAGCAACTGAAAATCTCTTACATTGCTAATAGAAGTATGAAATGGTACAGCTGCTTGGAAAAAGGTTTAGTAATTTCCTAAAAATTAAGCATACATCTACCATATGACCAATCGATTCCACTTCTAGGAATTTACCAAAAACAACTAGAAATATATGTCCATAAAAAAATACATGTACAAACTCATGCTTCTTTGTGACTTGACTCTGGAAGTAAGGTGTCAGATTCCTTTGCTGATGCAGTGGGAGACTGTGGCACAAGCTTCAGATGGCATTTCTATCAAACCCCATAAGAGCACACACACAAAAAGTGTGGAGACAACACATATTGAATACACTATCCAAAAGGAAACATGAGACTTAAACAGAGAAGCGAAATGAAACATTAAAATCAAGGAACGAGAAGAAAATCAGTCAGCCTGAATAGCCAGGATGCAATAATATTTTTATGAGGATGAGCAAGAAACTCTGAGCAAATCCCCAAAACAGGAGAGAGTGAGTATGCTTCTGCAGTCCACTTTCACACTGAGGAATTGTATAGCTCCATGGAGTATCCCATACCATTCCTGAGACCTAAGCAGTTACAGTAGGTTCTTAATCCTAGCTCTTAACAAAACTGTGCATCGTTCTCAAAATCAGAGATGCCAATCCTAGGCACTAGGGAAACTTGGGCTATGACTTGCAGAACTCGGATGGGTTCTAACAACCAGGACTGAGAAACAAGCATAACTGCCATAGCTGTAACTGGGCACCCTGTCCCCCAAGGCCTGGCTAGGACAAAAATAATGCCACAGAGGCTTGGTCTTGAACTAAGGAGTGGTCCCTGCACCCAGAGCTGAGTTTCAAGCTAAGTGTAAACTGCCAGGACTGACCAAAAACCTGGATCAGCTGAATAGCCAGGATGTGGGAGGGAGCCCTGCTGAGACTGGGATATGAGAGGGATGCAAGCCCCCTACCCACGGCCAAAGCTATGGTCACAGGGACTGCCACCCCACCTACCTGTGGCAAGAGCTCAGCACAACGTCTGTTACCCCTCACCCAAGTATTTTGGCTGGAGCCTGATGACGGCCCCACACCCCCTGTCACAGTTAGTACATGCACTTACCATTTGAGGGCCAAAGCACAAGCTTGCTTGGTCTGGTTCTGCCCAACTTTGCCTCTCAAAAGACACAGTGCAAGAAGGCTCCTGGGTGTTCAATAACCCAATCCACCATTTGGGACATCTAAGTATTTCTTCCAGGGGACAAAAGTGGGACATAGGCCCCCTACCATTACAACCTCGGCTGGCTCCTACCTAAAAGTGCCACTTACTGGCCTGGGGGCCAGCTCACGCAGCCTATTGTGACCACTGCCAACATAAGAACACAGTGCTTGGTACTAGAGGAGCAACTCACCATCACTGCTACCACCATTGCCCATTCTACCCCAGCTGCCCAGTAGATCAGGAGCCCACAGACCTTCCCAGTATACTGTTACTAAGAAAGAAACCAGCAACCAAGAAAACCACTCAGAGCCACAAGAATCAGCATGTCTGAAATTGTCAAAATAGGTGCTGGCATATATTGCCCCAGGTCACACGGACAGACATACTTAGCCCACCACCACTACCACTGAAACCTGAAGAGTGGCCCTTCTGCCATTCCAATCACCAGCACAACTTTACCATAGCCCTCAGCAATAACTGTACCCTAACATACTGAGGAAATCACACTTACCATTAACACCATTTGAAGCCAAAGAAATCATACAGAATCTACACAATACTATACAACCAGAAAGAAAACCAAAAGCCCTATCCAACCAACATCATAGTCATATTTTTAAGATAAAAATCTCTCCACAATAGAAGTAAATTCAACAATAAGATAAGATGCTTTTGTTATGCCAGATGTGCAGAAATCAACTAAAGAAAACCTGATAACACATGCTAAGATGAGATCCCAAAGGAGCATAATTCTCTAGCAATAATTCTCCTAACCAAAGGAAAAAAAAAATTGAAATACCATATAACGAATTCAAAATAGTGATTTCTAAGAAGCTCAAAGAGATGCAAGAGAAATCTGAAAAACAATACCAAAAAATTAGAAAATCAATTCAGAATATAAATCAGAAATTTACCAAGGAGATAAATATTTTGAAAAAAAATCAGGAACGCAGAAGTTCACTGAAGGAACACAAAATACATTAGAAACCTTAGTAATAGATGAGATTAAACAAAAAAAAAGAATTTCAGAACTTGAAGATATGTCCTTTAAAATAATCCAGTCAGATAAAAATTAAGAAATAAAAATTAAAAAGAACGAACAAACATACAAGACATTTGGGACTACAAAAAGTGAACAAAAGTATGAATTATCAGTATTCTTATTGGTGAAGAGAGATTCAAAGCCTTAGAAAATTTATTTAACAAAACAGTAGATAAAAATTTCCAAGTTTAGCAAGAAATTTAGACATCAAGACATAGGAGGCTTAGCAATCTCCATGTAAATACAATGCAAAAAGGAATTTTCCATGGTATATTATAATCAAACTGTTTAAAGAAATAATGCTAATGTCAGCAAGAGGAAAGTATCTTATCACCTAAAGAGGAAACTCCCTTAGTCTAACAGAGGACTTCTCAGCAGAAACCTTACAGGTTAGAACAGATTACAAAAAAACTCAACAAAACAAAACAGTTGGTTCCTTGAAAATATATACAAACTGATAAACCACAAACTAGGCTAATACAAAAAAAAGGAAAAGAAAAAAAGAAAAGGAGAAAGACGACCCACATAACCCAGCTCAGAAATGAAAAAGGAGACATTACAACTAATACCACATAAATACAAAAGATCATCAGATATACTGTTAGGAATAATTACATGTTAAAAACTAGAAAACCTAGAGGAAACTGATAAATTATTGGAAACAAGCCTCCCAAGATTGAACTACAAAGTAACAGAAAACCTGAACAGACTGTAGTGAGTAGTAATATTTAATCAGTAATAGTAATTTTTTTAAGAGCTCACCAAAAAAGGAGGCCCTGAATGAATTCACAGCCAAATTCTTCAAAACATACAGAGAAGAACTCATACCAGTCTTCCAGAAGCTATTCCAAAAAATTGAAGGGGGAATTTTCTCTCTTTCATTCTTTGAGGCCAGTATCACCCTGACACCAAAAACCAGACAAGTACACAACCAAAGAAGAGATCTACAGATTAACAGACCTGAAGAACACAGACAAAAAAATTTTCAACAAAATACTAGCAAATCGTATCCAAGAGCACATAAAAGAGATAAATCACCATGATCAAGCGGGTTTTATACCTAAGGATAATTCAACATGTCCAAATCAATAAGTGTGATACATTGCATAAACAGAATTAAGGACAAAAACCATACGATCATCTTAATAGACAAAGAAAAGGCATTGACAAATTTCAGCATCGCTTCATGATTTTAAAAAACCAAAAAACTAGGCACAGAAGGAACATATTCAAAATAATAAATGCCATTTATGTCATATAACTAACATCACACTGAATGGGGAAAAGTTGAAAGCAATTCCTTTAAGAACTGGAAGAGAATGAGGATGCCTATTTTCACCACTCCTATTCAACATATTACTGGAATTTCTAGACAGAGCAGTCAGGCAAAAGAAAGAAGTAAAAAACATTTAATCACAGAATTAGAAAAAAAAAAAATCCTAAATTTTATATGGAATAAAAAAGAACCCAAAGAGCTAAAGTAATCCTCAGCAATTAGAAAAGAGGAAGTCAGATTATTCCTTTTTTGCTGATGATAAAATTTTATATTTAGAACAATCTAAAGACTCCAGCACACAAACCTCTTAGATTTAATAAGAAACACAGTAAAGTTGTAGGATACAAAATCAATGTACAAAAATCAGTAGTGTTCTTATATTTCAATAATGATCTAGCTGAAAAGAGGGGATTCCCATTTATAATAGCTACAAAAATATATAATACCTAAAATATATTTAACTATGGAGATGAAAGATCGCTACTAGGAAAACAACAAAACACTGATGAAAGAAACTGCAGGCAACACACACACATACACACACAAATCTCACAAAGATATTCCATGTTCAAAATACTCTACAAAGCAATCTACAGATTTAATTCAATCCCTATCAAAATACCAATGTTATTTTTCATAGAATTAAAAAAAAAACTTTATATTCATATGGAACATAAAAAGACCTCAAATAGCCAAAGCAATTCTAACCAAGGAGAACAAAGATGAAGGCATTGTATTACCTGACTTCAAATACTACCAGGCTGTACTAACAAAAACAGTAATGGTACTGGTATAAAAATAGACAGATAGATCAATGGAAAAAATAAGGAACCCAGAAATGATCTAATGCCACATTTTTACAGTTAACTGATTTTTGACTAAGTTGTCAAGACATACATTAGGGTAAGGACAACCTTTTTAATAAATGATGCTGGGAAAATGGAATTGCCATATGCAGAAAAATAATATCTTTCATCCCTCTTTTACTGCATACAAAAATCAATTGAAGATAGGTTAAAGACTTAAACATAAGACCCCAAACTATAAAAATACTAGAAGAAAGCCAAGGAAAAACTCTTTTGGACATTAATCTTGGCAAATAATTTTTAACTAAAACTTCAAAAGCATAAGCAACAAAAACGAAAATAGACAAATGAGACTTAATTCAACTAAAAAGCTTTTG
Organism: Sapajus apella; assembly: GCF_009761245.1. Lineage (NCBI taxonomy): Eukaryota > Metazoa > Chordata > Mammalia > Primates > Cebidae > Sapajus > Sapajus apella. The sequence continues at coordinate 29,054,007 of NW_022436946.1, read as the reverse complement.
CGCAGCAAGAGAAATAATCAGGAAAGTAACAGAAAACTACATAATGGAAGAAAATATTGCAAACTATTCACCCAACAGTAGGCTAACATCCAGAATATACAAGAAACTCCAATAACTCTACAACAACAAAAATTCACAATATTCCTGTTACAAAGTGGGAAAAGAACGTGAACAGACATTTTTCAAGAGAAGATATACAAATGGCAAACAGGTATATGAATAAATGTTCAATACTGCTGATCCTCAAAAAAATGCAAATTAAAACCACGATGACATATCATCTTACCCTAATCAGAATGGCTATAATTAAAAAGACAAAAAACAACAGATTTTCTTGAAAGTGTGGTGAAAAGGGAATGCTTATACACTATTGGTGAGAATGTAAATTATTACCAATTCTATAGAAAACAGTATGGAGATTTATCAAAGAACTAAAAATAGAACTACCATTCAATGTAGTAACTCAAGTACTGGGTACCTATCCAAAGGAAAAGAAATCAATATTTTAAAAAATGCATGAACTTGTAGGATTATCATATCACTATTCAAAATAGCAAAGATAAGGAATTGACCTAAGTATGCAACAACAGATGATTTGATAAAGAAAATGTAGTCTATATACACAGTGGAATACTATTCAGCCATAAAAAAGAATAAAATCATGTTTTTTGAAGCCACATGGATAAAATTAGAAGTAATTATATCAAGTGACTCAAGCCAGAGAGTGAAAGACAAACATTGCATGTTCTTACTTATCATGGATACTAAAAAGTGTGTACATACAGACATATAGACAGGAATAATACACAATGGAGACTCAGTAGGATGGGAGGACACAAGAGGCAGGGGTCTGAATGATAAGTGACTTCATGGGTACGATGGATGCTATTTGGATAGTGGATACCCTAAAGGCTCTGATTTGACCAATATACATCCTACGCATATAGCAAAGCTGCACATGCATCCCATACATTTGTATAAACAAAATATTTATAAAATAATCCTTTTATCATCATAAAAATAATCCCAAGTTTTAAACAATAATTTGATTATTTGGATGAATGAGGTGGTCAGGACACTTATTTAATAAGACAGGGCAGTGGCTCGCACCTGTAATCCTAGCACTTTTGGAGGCCAAGGCAGGAGGATCACAAGGTCAGGAGATTGAGACCATCCAGGCCAGGATGGTGAAACCCCATCTCTACTAAAAATACAAAAACTAACTGAGTGTGGTGGTGAGTGCCTGTAATCCCAGCTACTTGGGAGGTTGAGACATGAGAATTGCTTGAGCCCAGGAGGCTGAGGTTGCAGTGGGCCAAGATTGTGTCACTGCACTCCAGCCTGGTGACAGAGTGAGACTCCATGTAAAAACAAAACCAAAAAACCTTTCATTTAATGGTAAACACTCATCTATTAAAAACTGGCTGTTGCAGAGAGCCAGCCACATCTAAACTGAGCTACACATAACAATTATGAAGGAAATCCAGGTTCTAATCTTAAAGATTTTTATTATGGAGAATTTCCAAGTTCATAAGTGTAAATCCCCTCTGGTTTAGTTCATATGCATTAATTCTAATTCTACAAATTTATTTTAGCATCCAATGTTGTAACAAGGAAGAAAATATATATACACACATTGTAACAAGGAAGAATATATATATACATATACACATATATATATATATTTTTAATTATACATAAGTTCTGGGATACATGTGCAGAACGTGCAGTTTTGTTACATAGGCATTCATGCGCCATGGTGGTTTGCTGCACCCATCAACTTGTCATCTACATTAAGTATTTCTCCAAATGTTATCCCTCCCCTTGCCTCCGCCCCTTGACAGGCCCTGGTGTGTGATGTTCCCCTCCCTGTGTCCATGTGTTCCCATTGCTCAACTCCCACTTATGTGTGAGAACATGTGGTGTTTGGTTTTCCATTCCTGTATATAGTTTGCTGAGAATGATGGTTTCTAGCTTCACCCATGTTTCTGCAAAGGACATGAACTCATTCTTTTTCAGGGCTGCCGAGTATTTCATGGTATGTATGTGCTACATTTTCTTTATCCAGTCTAACTTTGATGAGCATTTGGGTTAGTTCCAAGTCTTTGCTATTGTGCATAGTGCCACAATAAGCATATGCATGTATGTAACTTTATAGTAGAATGATTTATAATCCTTTGGATATATGCCCAGTAATTGGATTGCTGGGTCAAATGGTATTTCTGGTTCTAGATCCTTGAGAAATCACCACATTGTCTTCCACATTCCACATGGTTGAACTAATTTACATGCCTACTAACAGGGTAAAAGTGTTCCTACTTCTCCATATCCTTTCCAGCACTTGTTATTTCCTGACTTTTTAATAATCGCCATTTTATCTCGCATGAGATGGCATCTCATTGTGATTTTGATTTGCGTTTCTATAATGACCAGTAATGATTAACTTTTCATATGTTTGTTGGTGGCATAAATGTCTTCTTTTGAAAAGTATCTGTTCATATACTTCACCCACTTTTTGATGAGGATATGTGTTTGTTTTGTAAATTTGTTTAAGTTCATTATAGATTCTGGACATTAGCCTTTTGTCATATAGATAGATTGCAAAAGTTTTCTCCCATTCTGTACGTTGCCCCTTCACTTGATGACAGTTTTTTTTTTTTTTTTCCTGTGTAGAAGCTCCGAAGTTTAATTAGATCCATTTGTCAAATTTGGCTTTTGTTGCAATTGCTTTTGGTGTTTTAGTCATGAAGTCTTTGCCCATGCCTATGTCCTGAATGGTATTGCCTAGGTTTTCTTCTAGGGTTTTTATGGTGTTAGGTCTTATGTTTAAATTTTTAATCCATCTAGAGTTAATTTTTGTACAAGGTATAAGGAAGGGGTCCAGATTCAGTTTTCTGCATATGGCTAGCCAATTTTGGGAATCCTTTCCCCATTGCTTGTTCTTGTCAGGTTTGTCAAAGATCAGATGATTGTAGATGTGGTGTTATTTCTAAGGCCTCTGTTCTGTACCACTGGTCTTTACATCTGTTTTGGTACCAGTACCAAACTGTTTTGGTTACTGTAGCCTTGTAGTATAGTTTGAAGTCAAGTAGCATGATGCCTCCAGGTTTGTTCTTTTTGTTTAGGTTTGTCTTGGCTATACAGGATCTTTTTTGGTTTCATATGAAATTTAAAGTACAATTTTTTATTTCTGCGAAGAAGGTCAATGGTAGCTTGTGGGACTAGCATCGAATCTATAAGTTACTTTGGGCAATATGGCCATATTCATGATATTGATTCTTCCTAACCATGAGCATGCAATATTTTTCCTTTTGTTTTTTTCCTCTCATTACCTTGAGCAGTGGTCTGTAGTTCTCTTTGAGGAGGTCCTTCACATCTCTTGTAAGTTGTATTCCTAGGTATTTTATTCTCTTTGTAGCAATTGTGACCAAAAGTTTGCTCATGATTTGGCTCTCTGTTATTGGTTCATTGGAATGCTTGTGATTTTTGCACATTGATTTTGTATGCTGAGACTTTTCTGAAGTTGCTTATCGGCTTAAGGTGAATTTGGACTGAGATGATGGGGTTTTCTAAATATCCAATCATGTTGTCTGCAAACAGAGATAATTTGAACTCCTCTTGTCTTATTTGAATACTCTTTATTTCTTTTTCTTGCCTGATTGCCCTGGCCAAAGCTTCCATAACTATGCTGAATAAAACTGGTGAGAGAGGGCAACCTTGTCTTGTGCCAGTTTTCAAAGGGAATGCTTCCAGCTTTTGCCCATTAGGTATGGTACTGGCTGTGGGTTGTCATAAATCGCACTTATTATTTTGAGATATGTTCCATCAATAACTGGTTTATTGAGTGTTTTTAGCATAAAGTGGTGTTGAATTTTATTCATGGCCTTTTCTGCATTTATTGAGATAATCATGTAATTTTTGTCATTGGTTCTATTTATGTGGTGAATTACATTTATTGATTTGCATTTGTTAAACCAACCTGCATCTCAGTGATGAAGCCAGCTTGATCGTGGTGGAAAAGCTATTTAATGTACTGCTAGATTTGGTTTGCCAATATTTTATTGAGGACTTTCACATCGATGTTCATCAGGGATATTGTTCCGAAATTGTTTTTTTTTTTTTTTTTTTGCATGTGTCTCTGCCAGGTTTTGGTATCAGGATGATACTGCCTCATAAAATTAGTTAGGGAAGAGTCCCTCTTTTCCTATTGTTTGGAATAGATTTAGAAAGAATGGTAGCAGCTTATCTTTGTACCTCTGGTAGAATTTGGCTGTGAATACGTCTTGTCCTGGGCTCTCTTTGTTGGTAGGCTATTAACTGCTTCAATTTCTGAACATGTTTTTGGTCCATTCAGGGATTTGACTTTTTCCTGGTTTAGTTTTGGGAGGGTGTATGGGTGCAGGAATTTATTCATGTCTTCTAGTTTCTCCAGTTTATTTGCATAAAGGTATTTATAGTGTTCTCTGATGGTAGTTTGTATTTCTGTGGGATCAATGGTGATCTCCCTTTTATCATTTTTATTGTGTCTCTTTGATTCTTCTCTCTTTTCTATTAGTCTGGCTAGTGATCTATTTTGTTAATATTTTCCAAAAGAATCAGCTCCTGGATTCATTAATTTTTTTGAAAGATTTTTCATGTCTCTATCTTCTTCAGTTCTGCTCTGATCTTATTTTTTGTCTTCTGCTAGTTTTTGAATTTGTTTGCTCTTGTTTCTCTAGTTCTTTTAATTATGATGTTAGGGTACCCATTTTAGACCTTTTCTGCTTTCTCTTGTGGGCATTTAGTGCTGTAAATTTGTCTCTAAACACTGCTTTAGCTATGTCCCAGGGATTCTGGTACATTGTGTCTTTGTTCTCATCAGTTTCAAAGAACTTATTTATTTCTGCCTTAATTTCGTTATTTTCCCAGTAGTCATTCAGGGGGCAGTTTGTTCAGATTCCATGTAATGGTATGGTTTTGAATGAGTTTCTTAATCCTGAATTCCAATTTGATTGTACTGTGGTCTGTGAGGCTTTTTGTTATAACTTTCATTCTTTTGCATGTGGTGAGGAGTGTTTTACCTCTAATTATTTGGTCAATTTTAGAATAAGTTCTATGTGGTGCTGAGAAGAATGTATATTCTGTTGATTTGGGTTGGAGAGTTCTGTAGGTGTCTATTAGGTCTGCTAGGTCCAGAGCTGAGTTCAAGTCCTAAATATCCTTGTTAATTTTCTGTCTTATTGATCTGTCTAATATTGACAATGGGGTATTAAAGTCTCCCACTGTTATTGTGTGGGAGTCAAAGTCTCCTTGTAGGTCCCTAAGAGCTTGTTTATGAATCTGGGTGCTTTTGTATTGGGTGCATATATATTTAGAATAGTTAGCTCTTCTTATTACATTGATATCTTTACCATTGTGTAATGTAATGCTTTTGTCTTTTTTGATCTTTGTTGGTTTAAAGTCTATTTTATCAGTGACTAGGATTGTAACCCCAGCTTGCTTTTTTTTTTTCTTTTTGCTTCCATTTGCTTGGTAAATATTCCTCCATTCATTTATTTTGAGCCTGTGTGTGTCTTTGCACATGAGATGGGTCTCCTGAATACAGCACTCCCATGGGTTTTGATTCTTTCTCCAATTTGCCAGTCTGTGTCTTTTAATTGGGGCATTTAGCCCCTTTACGTTGTTATTTTTTTTTTTTTTTTAGACAGAATCTCGCTCTGTCACCGGGTTGGAATGCCGTGGTGCAATCTTGGCTCACTGCAATTAAAGTTAATATTTTTATGTGTGAATTTGATCCTGTTATTATGATGCTAGCTGATTATTTTGCCTGTTAATTGACGTGGTTTCTTCATAGTCTTGATGGTCTTTACATTGATGGTACTGGTTTTTCCTTTTTATATTTAGTACTTCTTTCAGGAGCTTTGTAAGGCAGGCCTGGTAGTGACAAAATTCCTCAGCATATGATTGTCTGTAAAGACAATCAATTTTATTTCTCCTTCACTATGAAGCCTAATTTTGCTGAATATGAAATTCTGGGTTGATAATTCTTTTCTTTAAAAATGTTGACTATTTGCCCCCACTCTCTTCTGGCTTTCAGGGTTTCTGCAGCCAAATCTGCAGGGAATCTGCAGAGAGATCCACTGTTAGTCTGATGGGTTTCCCTTTGTGTGTAACCCAATCTTTCTCTCTGGCTGCTCTTATTTCCTTCATTTCAACCTTGGTGAATCTGACAATTATGTGTCTTGGAGTTGCTCTTCTCAAGGAGTACCTTTGTGATATTTTCTGAATTTGAATGTTGGCCTGTCTTGTTAGGTTGAGGAAGTTTTCCGGGATAATATGATCAAGCATGCTTTCCAACTTGGTTCCACTTTCCTCATCACTTTCAGGTACACCAATCAAATGTAGGTTTGTTCTTTTCACATCGTCCCATACTTCTTGGAGGCTTTAGTCATTCTTTTTAATCCTTTTTTTCTCTAATCCTGTCTTCATGCTTTTTTTCATTAAGTTCATCTCTAAACTCTGATATCCTTTCTTCCACTTGATCAGTTCAGCTATTGATACATGTGTATGCTTCATGAAGTTCTTGTGCTGTGTTTTTTCAGCTCCATCAGGTCATTTATATTCTTCTCTAAACTGGCTATTGTAGTTAACAATTCCTCTAACCTTTTTTCAAGGTTCTTAGCTTTCATGCATTGGGTTAGATCACATTCCTTTAGCTCAGAGGAGTTTGTTATTAACCACCTTCTGAAGCCTACTTCCATCAATTCGTCAAACTCATTCTCCATCGAGTTTTGTCCCCTTTGGTGAGAAGTTGTGATCCTTTGGAGGAGTAGAATCATTCTGGTTTTTGGAATTCTCAACACTTTGCACTGTTTTTTTTTTCTCATCTTCATGAATTTATCTACCTTTGGTCTTTGCTGTTAGTGACCTTCAGTTAGAGTTTTTGTGTGATCATTGTTTTTGTTGATGTTGATGCTATTGCTTTCTGTTTGTTAGTTTTCCTTCCAACAGTCAGGCCTTTCTTCTGCAGATCTGCTGCAGTTTGCTGGAGGTCCACTCCAGACCCTGTTTGCCTGGATATCACCACCAGAGGCTGCAGAACAGCAAAGACTGCTGCCTGCTCCTTCCTCTGGAAACTTCATCCCAGAGGGGCACCCACCAGATGCCAGCTGGAGCTCTCCTGTATGAGATGTCTGTCAACTGCTGCTGGGAGGTGTTTCCATTCAGGAGGCACAGGGTTCAGGGACACACTGGATGAGGCACTCTTACCCTTAGCAGAGCTCAAGCACTGTACTGGGAGATCCACTGCTGTCTTCAGAGTGGGCAGGCAGGAACGTTTAAGTCTGCTAAAGCTGCGCCCACAGCCATCCCTCTCCCCAGATGCTCTGACCCAGGGAGATGGGAGTTTTATCTATAAGCCCCTTACTGGACTGCTACCTTTCTTTCAGAGGTGACCTGCTCAGAGAGGAGGAATCTAGAGAGGCAGCCTGGCTACGGCAGCTTTGTAGTGCTGTGGTGTACTCTGCCTAGTCCAAACTTCTGGGCAGCTTTGTTTACATTGTGAGGGAAAAACCACCTACTCAAACCTCAGTAATGGCGGACACCCCTCCCCACACGAAGCATGAACCTTCCAGGTCAACTTCAGACTGCTGTGCTGGCAGGAAGAATTTCAAGCCACTGAATCAGCTTGCTGGACTCTGTAGGGGTGGGATTTGCTAAGAAAGACCACTTGGTTCTCTGACTTCAGCCCCCTTTCCAGGATAGTGAACAATTCTTTCTGGCTGGCATCCCAGGTGCCACTGAAGTACAATAAATAAATAAATAAATAAATAAATAAACAAACAAACAAACAAACAAACTCCTGCAGCTAGCTCAGTGTCTGCCCAAACAGCAGTCCAGTTTTGTGCTTAAACCCAGGGCTCTTGTGGTGTAGGCATCTGAGGGAATATCCTGGTCTGTGGGTTGTGGTAGACTGTGGGAAAAGCATAGTGTCTTGGTGGGATAGCACCAGCCCTCACAGCACAATCTCTCATTGCTTCCCTGGCTAAGGGAGGGAGTTCCCCAATCCCTTGCACTTCCCGGGTGAAGTGACACTCCACCCTGCTTCTGTTCTCCCTCAGTGGGCTGCACCCACTGTCTAACCAGTCCTAGTGAGATGAACTATGTACCTCAGTTGGAAATTCAGAGATCACCTGCCTTTTGCATTGGTCTCTCTGAGAAGTGCAAAATGGAGCTGTTCCTATTCAGCCATCTTGCCCAGGAACCAGGAAGAAAATATATTAATTGAGTGAAAAAAGCACTCAAAAAATAATATACATAAAAGCAAAATGAAATGGTTAATAATAGTCTATTCTAAATGTTCATCATTTCTCCCATAAATTTATAAAGCTTTTATTCTACTCTCCTTTTAGGGGAAAAATAGTTACAATCCTTGGAGAAGCAAATATGTTTTCCAAAATATTCTCTGGAGAACGAGTAGCTTGCTCTTGGTCACAGAAGTGTGGAGCTGTGGTTAATTTTCCAGGAGTGATGATGACACATCACTGCACTAGATTATGCTGGCCTGGCAGTCTCGGTTAAAGTAATTCACTGTGTGTCATTTCCATTCAGAACAGTGACAGTCTTTCCTTTCTCTCAGCCAAAAGCCTTCTCAGGAGGGATCTACTTCTGACCTGCCAAAGGTTTCACAGCTTCAGGGACTCCCCAGGGAACTGTCTAATGAACTCATTGTGACAACTGATATTTAATGGTGACATAGTCATCGATCCAGAGCTGTGTTACAAGTCATATGGTTGTTGGGTGGAAGTAAGGCAAACACAGCTCTGTCATTCAACATAACCTTAAATTTAGGTAACCAACTTTTCATGCCTGCATATGTCACAGTTTTTCATCATTAATTCCAGGAAGGAGATATATGGGCAATTTGGAGATCAGACCAGTTAATAATTTTCTCAGGGGTGCTAGTTATCTCTTTCCCAACAAGAGGAACAGTTAACATTTATTGAGGGCCCAGGTCTATTGCTAAGTGCTTAACATAAATGACCTCATCAATTTCTCCCTTTAAATAAAACGAATATCCAAGAACTTAAAAGTTGTCCAAGGTCATAAAGCTAACAGCTATTGGAAGCCAGGAATAAAACCCAGGGCTATTTGATGTCCAAACTCTCTAACACCAACTATTATTCTTTCCTTCCTTTAAATTACATAAAATTAAGCCACTAATAGAACAAAGACCAAAAAATACCCCACCACATTTGAAGAAAAAGTTTGTCAGGAGTCTATTTAGAAATTTTTACTGTCTTTATGCAAGTTCAGAAGAGGCTTATCTTTGTTAACTACAAAAATAACTGCAAGCAGAGGGCACACATATTCAGAAACTAAGATGCATCTCTTCAAAATGGAAATGCTGCAGTAAAACCCATAAATGTGAAAATAGCTCAAAGTCAAGAGCAGGAAACATTGCAGTATAAAAACTAAATGGGAAGGACAACATCTGAGAATCTGTTAACAATGCTGTACAGCATTAAAGATATTTGATTATATTGTGCAGACAAGATCCAGTATTCCAGTGGTAAACTTGTTTTTTAAAATCTATTAGTTTATATACCACTGTGATATCAACCATCAAAGGAAAGGAGCAAATCACAAGCGAATAATATTTTCAAGACAGTCTAACAATATTAACAATTTGACTTTCTGAGAGACTAGCAGAAAAATATAGGTGTTTTTTCAAACACTGAACAAAAAGTCAAAAGTCAGTTAATCAATGAGTTTTTGGTCTACATGACACCCAGTAGACTGATATACTAGTTAAACAAAAATATAAAGAAAAAGAGGAGAGATTGTGTTTTGTTTGTGAGTGTGCTTGTATAAAGGCATGCTGCAAAGCAATGGACAACAAAAAGAAAAACATGAAGAAAGTATGGTTATAATAAATAAGTGTGAAGAAACTGAGTCAAAGGAGATAATTTGTATTCTACATTTTAATAACTTACCAAAGGCTAAGAGCTCTAGATCTCGGGGTGTATTTCCATCAGTTCTCATTAGTGAAGTTCTGGCTAAATTGTTACTAAACCTAGTCTTGATTAAGAATTGTTTGCAGTATTTAACCTCAAAGTGGTCTGAATAACTAGGAGTAACCCTGAGCAACCACAAGTATGTCAGAGGATATTAGATACTAGATGAAGGTGTATGAGGTCTGTCAAAGCAAAAATTTCACTGCACATAGCTAAACAGATAGAAAGACTTTATTCAAGGCAATTACAATAGAGGAAAGAAACAGACTAAGGTTTGAATGCAGTTCCACTGAAACAGCCATCAGAAGTACATTTAGTAGGTGGGATGAGAGGGAGAACACAGGCCCTCTACTTTTGCTAGTTAGCTTTACCCAAAGGAAAAGTAAATTTGTTTGTATCCTCATGACAAGAGGTAGTTTTACATCTTAGAGCAAGTGCTCTCGGAATTTAGGCTCCTACTCTCCCACAGAAACTGAGAGATAGATAAAACTGACAAGAGACTCTTAAAAAGATTTACATCAGTAAATTTATGTCCTGGGGATTTGCTGTACAGATTATTTCGTCACCCAGGTATTAAGCACAGTACCCATTAGTTATTTTCCCTGATTTACATACATATCAAAGCAGCAGAGAAAGAGTTTGCAGTTAAAAGTTTTCTAAAGTAAGGTGCTCTAAGAAAATGGAGGTCAGGGCCTCGAGTTGGGAAAAAGACTGTCTGAAGGTTAGCCAGGTTAAGGGAAATGCTGACACTGTCTTGGTGAGTCCTAGAGCTAGGGACTCTGGCATAAAATGTAAGAGCTAAGGAGATTCATCATTGGTCTTTGACCGGGGAAACACCTTAACAAACCCAAGTACTTTCCAAGAATAAGCCCTAAGGTGTCTAGGAAGGTTTGCCAACTATGACTCAAAATTTCCTGAATATGTTTTGAATTTGGGGTTTGGCTAACAGCTTAGAAATGCATTTTTCAAGAAGTGTCCAGTTACCAATGGCATTATGCATGCTCCAGCTCTAACTTTTGCTTTATTTTCTGTTCCTTACCCTACGTTACAAGAGATTTCCCCCATTCTTCATTACTACTTCTCTAGCTTTGGCATTTGCATTTTTGTACCTGAATCCCTTTCCTTGGGACATGACTCATTGCAGAGTATGGCCTTTCTTCCCTTCCTTTCATTTCCTCAACCCCATGATAAACCATATGACTTTGTGAAGTTTTTCTAAGGTTTGGCCATTACACCAAGGTTAAAATCAGTGCAAATGATCTCCATAGAAATATGAAATTCGAAATTGGTTTTCTGGGTTGTCGGACAAGTAAAGTCAATGAACAGAAGGATAAGCAATTTGGGCTGATGCTGCCAAATGCATTACAGCTATGGCTATTTGTCCCAGAAATTAAAACATCAATTTGGAATGGATAGCATTAATGCCAAGTGATAACAACAACAAAGCTTTTAGCAATGCATTGATATGACATTGATGTCAAAATGTATAGGTACTACCTGGAATGTTGACATAACTGTACTGACATTAAGAAATAGGCATATTTTCAAACAAAAATAGTTACAGTTAAGTGACTAAAGTTGATGGCAAACTCAGAGCCTGCTTATCCTCCTTATCGTCACGTTTTCCTATTTTCACTCTACCTTTATTTGTGTCTCTAGTGTCAGAGACCATAATCTCATTCCATATATTTGAGGTAAATACCAGAATATTTTCTGTTACACTGCTTCCATTTATTTATTATAAGGAATAAATACTCCTTAGTGACTTGCTCCAGTCTCCTTCCTTTTCATCTACCACTATGTTCAGGATTCTTTTATCTTTAAAACCTTAACTTAAGGTAGTTACCTACCCACAAACTAATATCCTGTTTATTTTCTTCATTTCACAACTCAAATTCTTAAAATGTATACCATCCTTGCTACCCCACCCCCAGCCTGTTCCCACCCTGCAGACTCTTTAATCTGCTATGTTTGAAGCTTCTTCCCATTATTCCACCAAACTGCTTTTTGTAGAGATCACCAGTGACTTCTTGATCTTGAATGCAATGAGCTTTTCTTATACCTTATCTCACTGAACTCTCCTGTAGCATTTGGCATATCAGCCACTTCCTTTCTTATGAAAACTTCTATAAAAAGAAAACATTTTTATGTCAAGTTTAATCACTTTGCAGTATTTAATTTCATCCTAGTTTTAAAAGCAAGCTTGCAGAAACACAGGACTCATATGTATGTCTGCTGATCATTGATCCAATGCTCTTGTCACAATTCCATGCTGTTGAGATAGCGTGGTTCAGTAGATAGGACATGAGCTTTGTAATTAGACCCAATTTCTCATTCTAATGCCCAATTGTACCTTAAATTCTCTGCATTTTAGTTTCCTTATGTGTGGAGTGTGAGTGGGTTTGCCCACATTCCAAGATTATGGCTGAGACTACAGTATGATGTAAGTAAAGCCCTTACTTAAATTATTTAATATATGGCACATAGTAGGCATGGTTATTTCCATCCCCAAACATTTGCTACATATTCAACAACTTAGTACGTAGTAACTGGGTGTCTCAATCCTTAGAGGAAAAAACAGATGAAGTAGAAATAAAGTTTTTAGAAGTTTACACTCTGTCAACTCCTTCCTTTTCTCTTCGTCACTTTTTTGCCATTATATCACCCACATTCTCTCCAACTGTTAAGTTAGTCTATTCCATTTATATTTTTCTCTTTTTTCCCCTCTTTCTTATATTAGTCCATGGCCCAGAGTCAGTTCTCAGGTATCTGTCATTCTTTATGCAGTCTCTCATATAGGGATGTAAAACTTCTCATCATCCAGCTGTAACTACAGCTTTGTGCTCCTTCCTAAATTTCAATGTTATTGCATGAACTGCTTGCTGTAAATCTTTGTCCATCAAAACCAATCACCTTCACCTCTAACCAGACTCACCTTAAAACCTTGCTTATGTTTATGTCTCTACCAGGCCTGATGCCACAGAGAAATTTCAAACTCAGCATTTATCAGTCTGTCATCCTACCTTCTCATAAGGTCGAATATCTTTCTATATTCCCTAATTCATTATTTTATATTCCCTAATTTATTAGTGAGACCACCGTCCACTCAACTTCTAAAGCCAAAACCATGTTGTTACTCCTTATATGTCCTTATATGCCCTCCGTCCTTAACTTACATGTTAATTTCTTAAAATCAATTTCATCTATCTCCAAACCTTAATTCAAGTGTTCATTATCTTACACCTGAAATACCAAATAAACAAAAAACCAAACAAAAAGCTCCCTAAAAGCCATCTTGTCTTATACTTCTTCTCCTAAACCTCTCTAGCTCCTGGTATGCACTCAAATGTACTCATTTCATGCCAAAAAATATCATGTTTGCATATTTCACAGCAGTGTCCAGGAAAAAAACAAAACATAATATTCTCTCCCTTGCCTCACAGATGGAGCAAGGCATTGAACATGTGCTTAAGAACACCCTTCATCAGCACAGTCCTTTCTCCAAAATACACTTCAGATAACCAGACTCCCCTGCCATGTGTTTCCAGCCTTCCCCAGTACAGGCAGTGCACACACCCTACGCACCCTTCGTATCTATGTGCCTTCACACATGCCATTCGTCTGCTCAGCATGTGCTTCCTCGCTAGTGTGCCTACAAAAGTCCTGAGTCCTTCAAAATCCTATTAGCTAAATATTTATGTAAATACTTAGCACATATGTAAATAAATAATATATAGCAAATAAATATATTTACTAAATTGGATATCTGTGCTCAATGCTCCCATTTTTTGAAGAGCTCACTAATGGATTCAGCACTGACAGCACTCACTAACCAGTCAGTCTCAGCAAAATCTGTTCCAACAGGCGCTGTTATTATTTCCATTTCATAGATATGGAAACTTTGGCATGGAGAGATTAAGTCACTCACTAAATATTGGTGGAATTAAGATTCAAAACAGGTCTACTTCATCCCAAAGTTATAATAAGCTATGCTGACCCCACATTATTTATTGCCTCCTTAATAAGGCCTTTCCTTTTCCTCCCTCCCATCATTGCCCAGTTCTAATCATTGATTATTTTCTCTTCTGGGGGCTTCTATACATTGTCTGCACTCTCATTTTCTGTATTAATAATAAAAGCTACAAACACACACACATATACATATACATGTGTATAGATATATATATATATTTGGCACTGTACAAAGTGCTTTTGTAATATAATTTATTTAATTTTTGCCATAACCCTATAAGAGAGAGTTTTTCATCACTCCAGTTTTGCCAATGGGGAAACTGAGGCATAGAGAAGTAAGTTGTTCTAGGGGTCACATAATTATAATTCCATGAGCATTTTGGGAAGAAAGCTGTCTTTTTCACGATATTTTTCCTTATGATCTAGAAAGCCCAGTCTCCTGGAGAGGACTTCACAAATATTTACTAAATTGGCTTCCTTGTTCATCCCTGGCCACTAACCCTTCCATGACATTTAGACAGTCTACAAATCTGAATTTCCCTCTGGTATTTGTTCTTCAGTTCCCCAGCTACCACCCTTGTCCATGTTCTCATCTCAATAGTATTGGTTACTGTAATCCAACTGAAACACCTGTATTGGTTCCTGATACCTAAAATTTACATACCTGCTCCTCCATCAAAAAATTATCAGGGCATCCTATTTCCCAAAGAATACAACTGAAAATCTAGAACTTTGCTCTCCCTAGTAAACTCCAAAATTCTATAATCTTTTTTATAGTATAGAAAATAATCTATATATTAAACACTCTGTACTCAGTATTTTTAAGCACATCACACGTATTATCTAACTTAATACTTAAAAAAGCCACTTCATCTGATAATAAGGAAGCACAGGCTCAAAGGACCTTTTTATATCAGCCACAGCGGCTCTTAATCCCCCAAATTTCCTGGGCTGGAATATCCTCCAATGACTTAAGATATCTCAGATCCAGAAATCTTTCAAGGATTAATTTCTAATTTCTTCCTTCTTGTGACCCATTCGTAAATTTTCTGCAAACAAAAGATTAATGCCTTGTTAAAGTTATTTTAACATTTGTTATTTGTTCATTTCCTACCATGCTACCATAAGAAATTTCCATTATTGTTATTTTGCTTACTTTATTTATGTTTTGCTTCTGAAACTCAAGTTTAAGCCTCCTTAAGGCAGGAATCATGTATAAACATCATTTCATCCATATCACTTTTCCAATGTCTTATAAATAGAATGTTTATAATGACAAGACATCAGATGTAGGGGGTGGTTCAGAGTTTTTACTTTCCTGTAATTACAATGTATATTGGGAATATGATGTAAGCTAAATATTCACATCAGGAAAGAAATTGTAAATAGATGTAATTAACTCACATGTATCTTATGAGAGGAAAAGTAAATAAGAATGTTTGACAGAGAACAAACTTTAATGGAGATGAGTTGCCAATTAATATAATTTATTTTTTTCTTTTTTTGATCTCACCCTGTTGTAATCCCACAGACAGTTCTGATGAGTTTTTTCTTCTCTGCAATTTTTTGACAATTTTTGAGATGTCAATTAGTTCTTAAGTTTTCAGTGAATATAGATCTGATAAATAAACATGTTCATTTTATTACATTTCAAATTTTCAATGAACAAAGTTTTTTTTTTTTTTTTTTTTTTCCTGCATCCTTTCTTAGATCATCATTTCAAGGACAGGAGAGGAGTAGATTTTCTAACTCAACCTCAGCAATTTCTATCACCTGAGAAACAAAAAACAATAATCTTAACAAAATATAATTGAGTTAGAAGATATGTCATTGAAACAATCAATACTTTATGTAGTCAAGTGATGTCAAGCCATATGAGCCTCATCTCATAACAGAAGATGAGGGCAGGATAAGAAAAACCTTTCTTTTCTTTAATCTTAATGAGTCAATTATCATGCGAAACAAAAGGGTTTCTAGCATGGATAGATTAGAATGAGCCTCCTCTGGAAAACTAAAATCTCTTTAAGAATTCAATCAAAAAGAACAACTGAATTGTAAGTAACCATAAATTTTCATTTATACTTTTGATTCAAGAAAAAAACTTGATCCATAAGAAATACTTCAATACTCTGAGTCATATAAAAGCAATCCACGTGTTTTTAAGCAGAATTTTTTTCCCTTATAATTGTAAAAAATCTGTGCTGAATTTTGCTGAATTAGCCTAACTAATAATGTGGATATTTAATTTTTTTAATTGAAATTAAGAAATTTTAATCCTTGACCATAATACTCGAATTTGAAATATGATCATCCAAAATTATGAAATACTATCTAATGAAGAAATTATATTATTATTTTTCATTGCATTTTAGGTTTTGGGGTACATGTGAAGAACATGTAAGATTGTTGCATAGGTACACACATGGCAGTGTGATGTGCTGCATTCCTCCCCATCACCTATATCTGGCATTTCTCCCCATGATAACTCTCCCCAACTCCCCACCCCCCCATCCCTCCCCTATTTCCCCCCCGACAGACCCCATTGTGTGATGCTCCCCTTCCTGTGTCCATGTGTTCTCATTGTTCAACACCCACCTATGAGTGAGAACATGTGGTGTTTGATTTTCTGTTCTTGTGTCAGTTTGCTGATAATGATGGTTTCCAGGTTCATCCATGTCCATACAAAGGACATGAACTCATCATTTTTGATGGCTGCATAATATTTCATGGTGTATATGTGCCACATTTTCCCTGTCCAGTCTATCATCGACGAGCATTTGGGTTGGTTCCAGGTCTTTGCTATTGTAAACAGTGCTGCAATGAACATACGTGTGCATGTGTACTTATAGTAGAACAATTTGTAATCCTTTGGATATATACCCAGTAATGGGATTGCTGGGTCAAATGGAATTTCTATTTCTAGGTCCTTGAGGAATCGCCACGCTGTCTTCCACAATGGTTGAACTAATTTACACTCCCACCAACAGTGTAAAAGTGTTCCTATTTCTCCACATCTTCTCCAGCATCTGTTGTCTCCAGATATTTAATGATCACCATTCTAACTGACATGAGATGGTATCTCAAGGTAGTTTTGATTTGCATTTCTCTAATGACCAGTGATGATGAGCATTTTTTCATATGCTTGTTGGCCTCTTGTAAGATGTTAATAATAGGGAAACGATGTGAAGTGTATGGAAACTCTCTGTATGAGGTTTGCAATAATTCTGTAAATCTGAAACTGTTTTGAAATATAAAAGTTTATTTTTAAATGACACCTGGATGTCATTAGAAGTAAGAAGTGCAACCACTCCTTACTCTGTGAGTATTGGCAATCCAATGGAAAACATTAAGCTATTATTCTGTACTTCCTGAGAATTTCAAGATGACACAATAGCTACAGTAGTTGACGGAGAGTTCTTCCTCACTGAAAAATTGCAGCTGAGGAGAGTGAAGGCTGTGTTTTAGTAAAAAATCAAGACAAGACAAAACAAAACAAAAACCCAATATCTGCAACTTACAGTGGGAGATTTGTTGTAGGATGAATGAAAAGCTGTGGTTCAAGGTCAGTGAGGCATCCTACAAGAGAGGAATGAGACTGTCATCACCTGAACCCACCTGCCAGTGTTGGTAAGATCAAGAGTGAAACAACCAGAAATCATGTGCCTCATGCTAGCATGCTGTAGAAGACAGGGAACCAACGATGACGTCCTTTCATCAAAACAGAGTGCGACCTGTGTCAAATCTAAACATGGGCCTAAGGCCTGATAATCAGAATCCATGGGAAAGGGCAACCATTAAATGACACAAAGAGGCAGGAGACAGACAAATAAGTAGCATTGAGACATGCTGTAGGTCCACTCATCAGTCTGCTACAACGAGTCCATACAATGGAAATGGATGGTGGGATACAGAAGGGCATTGTGGGCAAAAGGTCTGTGAGAGACTAAAAGAGACCCAGAAGTATGAGCTAATGCTGAACACCCATAGGCCTTAAGCCCCTCAGAATGTCCTCTCTGAGGTTTGTACTAGTGGAAAGGCATACCTTCATTCAACAAAAGATGTGTCTCAGAATGCCCTTAGTAGCACGCTAGAAACAACCCCCATGTTCATCACCCCTAGCATAGGTAAATACATTGGAGGTCATACAAAGGAATACTACACAGCCCTGAGCATGAAAAAACTATTGCTACATCCACAACATGGAATAAGATCACGAATCTAATATTGAGACAATGTAGCTATTGCAGAGAATATCAGCACCATAATTCCATTTAGGCAGAGATCAAAACAGGCAATACTACTCTATGGCACTAAAGTCAAGATACTGATTTCCTTGGGAGATAGGGACTAGGAGGGAAATGAGGGGAAATTCTCATGGTAGATTTTTTTCTTTCTGATGGTTGATGGGTTCCCCAAGAATGCTCCTGGGTGAAAATTACAGAAGCTCCACATTTATGATCTGTGCACTCATTAAGCAGAGGGAGAGAGGGTTAAGAGACATGAACAAAAGCAATACCGAAATCTAGTAGGTTTGGATCAGAATCCCTAAAGACACAATCCTGTAGGCCATAATGCCAAATGCTGAAAGCCCATAATGTCAATATCTCTGATGTCTAATTTAGAAAAGATCAATATCCCTACGCAGAAAATAGGAGAGGTTAATAAGGAATGCTCATTTGGTATATCATATAATCTCTAAAACAGCAGTGCCATGTAGAAAATGAATATGAGATAGTATCTGAGGATACACATGTCCTAAAAGCAGCTACATATCATGATGCAAAACTTCAACATACAGTTAACAACCGTGAGATTCAGTCAGCTCTCAAGGACTACATCCATGCAACTGTGCATATCTATGCCTGCCGTGCCTCTTTTCTTAGAATTTTCTAGTTTCTTTTTCTTTTCCTGTTTTTGTTTTTTCACTATGTTAATGTGTCAGAATTGTTTTTAACCATTCACTCTGCTATTCCTTTCTTGGTATAATTTCCAATACTGGAGGTATAAATTGCCTGGAGACTTTTAGAGGTTTCTAATTTGTTTTATGCATTTTTTTCAAATTTGATTCCACAAACATACGTTATCACATTGTTAATTTTGTGTGCAAGCACTGTGCATGTATGTATAAACTTTAACACTTGCTCAGTAAATGAAGAGATGTCCTTTTTAAAATAAAAATTTTAAAAAAAGAAATTATATTGTTAAAGAATGATAGTTTGTATTTTCAACAAGTAATATGAATCTCAGAATTTTAACCTGGGAAGAATGCATAAAGAAAGTAAGTAGTCAGGCCGAGTGCAGTGGCTCATACCTGTAAGCCCAGCACCTTGGGAGCCCGAGGCAGGACCACTTGAACCCAGAAGTTTAAGACCAGCCCCAGCAATATAGTCACACCGCATCTCTACAAAACCACACACACATAAAAATGATTTTTAAAAAACAGCCAAGCATGGTAGTGTGCACCTACAATCCCAGTGACTTGGGAGGCTCAGGTGGGAGGATTGTTTGAGCCTGGGAGGCAGAGGCTATAGTGAGCTGAGATCATACTGCATGCACTCCAACCTAAGTGACAAAGTGAGTTCTGTCGGAAAGGGAAGGGAAGAGGAGGGGAGGGGAGGGGAGGGGAAGGGAGAGGAGGGGAGGGGAGAGAAGTCACATAAGATATAATCCATGACATCAAATTTTGGTCCGGTGGTACTTTGTGCAGTTTGCACAAATACATGAGTATCATATACAAACTTTTCTTATTTCAACCTTTTTTTATCTGGTTTCTATAATACTGATATACAAAAATAAGTAATTCTTTGAGAGTTCTTTGCTTGGTTTTTTTGGTATTTGAGTTATTTTTTAATCTAAAGTACATAAAATATGTGATACTGATTGGACTTGGGGGTAAGAAGGGAAACATTTATTTGATGATATATAGCATATGGAAATGTGCTCTTCATTTGAAAAATTTATTGAACCTTGTCAGTAGCTTACTTCCATTGTTTATAGTCTGCCTAACCTACTGGGAAAGGGGCTTAACGGCCAGTCTGAGCAGATAAAGAATACACAAAAGTTCAGCATGAGTGGAGCTTAGAGTCATAATTCAGTTCCAGCACACCACAATGTCCTTCTGACTTGGGAGTAAAAATTTATTTTTCATAGTAGACTAGAAAAAAAATTTTTATCTTCATCAATTTCTAGAACATTTTGAAATGCCATCAACTTGTTCATTTGCACTTTTTTGACCTTCTTTCTTTAGATATTGCTCCCTCAAGACCTAACTCTTGGTTCTCCAAGCCAATTGTTCAATCTCCATATTTAACATTAAATGTTCAATACATATTTCAGATAGCAAGTCAATCAACTAAATGCTTTTCCAGGATGTTCATTTAAACCAATTAATAAGACTCTGTCCCATTTTTTGGTCAGATACGAGTTTCTTAACCCAAATATTATTTTCTTAGCCCACATGAATGAAAAGAATAAATAGCTATATATTAAATAGGATTGTTAAATAAGTTTAAATTAGCCTTTCAATTTTCACTTAAAAATAGAAAATAAATGTAGAAAACATTTAGTGAGAGCTGAGAATAATGTATGAGATATCTCCAAATTGTTTGGGGAAGAAAAATTTAACATTTCTTTAAATTCCAGCATCTTTCTGCAATTTACAACACTCCTCATGTAAAGTCCACTTTTGTCAAATCATAGAATCTCTCTGTACCCATAATAACATATCTAAAACTTACAACTAAAAGTGTCACCTTTCAAATTGCTATTTTAACATAAGATGAATGAATTCAAAGAACAGCATAAAAAGATGACATTTCTTTTGGTGGAACCTCATTTTTCAGTCCTTGTTTTGTTATAAATTGTTATTTTTAAACCAATAAAAATCTGTCTGTACCATGGCACACTGCACATCCTTTTGTCCTCAAAATGTCCCATAGAAATTTCAAGTAAAATGTTCATTAAACATTTAGCTCCATGTTAGTAAACTGAGTAACATATACATTTTGAATTAGTGATCCTAAAGAAAAATGTAAAAATAAATTTTGGATGCAATTATTTTCTTTTCCCTTGAAAATTTACTGACATTGGGTTTTCAAAGGTTTGTCACACACTTCATTATATTCAGCTTGATGGCAATTCTTCCTTATATCAAAATGATTCTGTTGAATTTCCTTTGTAGTTAATGATACATACAATGGAATCTACATTCATATCCATTGTAGAAAAGTATAAATACAGTGACATTTATATTAACTTTAGACACACAGGTTCTTCAACCTGAAAATATGTTGAGGCTTTAGTAGCACTTTCATAGACAGAACAGAGTGAGGGAGACTCTAAGCTGGAAGGCTTTTAAACATTAATGATTTAATTTAAACAATACCCCATCAACAAACTCTTTTATTAACTGTAAACACATCTGGTCAATTTAGGTGCCACTTATAAAGGATTCAAGACTGAATGTGACTTATTTAAATCAGTTCCTTTTTCAGAAAAATGTTCTGGCAATTTTAGAGCCTAGCCATCATCTAGGCAGCAATAACTAGGCAGAATTATTAGCAAGTTAAAATATAGTCATGCTGAACCAAGAGCACAGCTGTGCCTGTGTTTTGCACTGGGCACAAGGGTTAACAGAGACATGGCTGCAAAACAAGAGTTGGGAAGAAAAAAAATCAAACTTAATCTACACGTTTTTGCAGTAAGATTTAATGACCTATATATGTTTACCTTTATGCTGAGGTATTTGCCATGTTGTCTTCAAGAATTATGTTAAAGAATAATTTTAATAATTTTATTAAAATATAATATGCATTATTTGCTACATTTGGGACAGCAAAGTAAATTATAAAGAAAAGTGGACATTAAGGAAATACCACTCTATACACCTCCTTATAAAGACAAAATAATTAAATACATAAGCCATAAAAATTTATAAGTAGTATCATGCTATACACCCCATTAATTTTGTCTGAGTTTCACAGAATAAAAATTTAAGAAAACTGCTAAACTTAAGAAAATCGTTTAAACAGCATTAATAATAATTCTTTCTTCAAAGAGTTTTCTCCTAAAAGATATTTGTTACGATTTTATAAAACATTAACATATGGAATCTCTGTGTTAACACCATTCATCACTTTTAGACATTAATGGTTGGCCTTCTACTTAGGAAAAAATATGAAGAAATGCATCTACCACTCAAATATCCTCTATTTTTTGTTTTTACTCTATATGATCTCCAAATGCTCTTCCAACTTTTTTTTCTTAAATTTACTCCAATTACACTTTTATTCTCATCAATACACTGAAACTGCTTTCTCAATAACCTTTGCATTGCTAAATCCCAGAGTCAATTATTTGTTTTTATTTTACGTGAAACATCAGCAGCGTTTGATACAATTGATCCTTTTCTCCTCCTGGAAACACTTTCTTCACTTGGCTTCCAGGACACCACTACAATTCACAAGTTTCTCCTTTTCAGGCACCTTAGTACCTTCACTTTGAAATTTTAGTATTGTAGAGCTCCAAGACGTAAGTCTTTGGACCTCTCCTATAATTACATTCACATTCACTTACATGGATCTAAAACCATGGTATATCTTGAGAACTCCCTGATAACTCATGCCCTGTGCTCTTGTCTGAAATCCCAACTCACATATTAAATTATGCGCTTATGTCTAATAGACACTTCCAATCTAACATGCCCAAAATAAAACGTTTGATTGACTTCTAATCAGCCAAAAAAACAAAAAAATAAATCCACCTGCTCCATTTGCTGCCTTTTACATTTCAGATGATGATAACAACATCCATTCAGCAACTCAGGCAAAAAAATAAACAAAACCTGGGATTTGTTTAACCTTGAACCCTTTTCTCTCATGGTCAATATCCATTCCATGAGAAAAGTCCAGGCTTGCTCCACATTTGCAATATTTCTAGAATTCGACTTCTTCCATTATCTCCACTCTTACCACCTTGATCTAAATTACTATCATTTCTTGCCTGGATTACTAGAGACAATTCCAGTTATTTTATCAAAGAGATGTCATGGATGTTCTCTGATTCTTTCATAATCTGAATTTTCTGATATCTTTAGAATTAAACAAGAAATCAGTTCTATTTCCCTCAAAATTAAAATTGCTTGCTGTCTTCTGATATTGACTATGTTGTTACCTATTAATGTTCTTATTAATTGACTTGCTTCATTAAACCTGAATGCCTGAGAGCTCTTTATCATTATCATGCAATAACTTAAGAATATGTCTTAATATTGATAACTTTATTACAAGATTTCATAGAATAACACAAGTCCTTTGATTTTCAAGCTCAGTTCTCTTTTTACTTCAGGGAACTTTTAAAATTTTATTTTCTTTTATAGTTTTTCTTAATTTTTTGGATTTTCTACCTTGGGGACTCTGATAACCATTATTTGGCTTCTCTGTGCTCTTTCTAACTCTTTAATCACTTCACCTCTTTCTTTTTAATTTATTCTCAGCATTCATGGCTTTCCCACAAATTAGGTATTTGGTATTGAGCAATATGTAATCTATTCTATTCAACGTGAGCTCTATAATTAGGCCATTCTATGATATTATTACATTGTTTAGTTATATTAAGACTAGCTTTATAACTCCTTTTTTTGGGGGTGGGGGGGAGACAGGGTCTTTCTCTGTCACCCAGGCTAGAGTAGCCTTGCCCTCCTGGGCTCAAGTGACCCTCCCACCTCAGACTCCCAAGTAGCTGGGACTACAGACACACAACATCACACCCAGCTAATTTTTGCTTTTTGTAGAGATGGGGTTTTGCCATGTTGTGCAGGCTAGTCTAGAACTCCTGGGCTCAAGCCATCCACCCACCGTGGCCTCCAAAGTGCTAGGATTACAGGCGTGAGCCACTGTGCCCAACCAAGCTTTGTAACTTCTAAGCAGAAATCACCTACGCATAGTTGTTGTACTTTTCTTTGCATAACGCTCACTTGCACTCTAGGATTTCTGTCTTTTTCTTTTATTTTTCTATAAAAAGTTTGTTCAGTGACTAGGCTACATATTTTCTTCTTCAGTGCTTAATATTGGCAGCTTTATCCAGGATTTCCATTTCCCCCTACAAAATGTGGTGAATTATTTTTGTCGTCACTCATGCTTACATAATATCTCATTGGCACTCTCTCTGAACTATAATTGGAGAACTGGGGTTTTGCTATTACATGTACGTTTTGGATTTTTTAGGTTGGGCAGTTTACAGAAAAAAAGCTCTATTTGTTTGAGTGCAGTCATTTTTGGATACCCAGGTCTCTCTCTGCTGAGATTGTGTTAAGTGTCTTTTAGAATTGATTTCACTGAGTTTAGGTATATATTATTCCTATGGAAGATTCTACTTAGGGTTTTGATCACGCTCCTGAAAAACAGTGCCCCCTGGTGGTTTCTCCTGCCTCTGCTGAGAACCAGCAGGTCTTAACCTGCTGGTGGCATAGAGAAGTGTCCGTTCTTAAGGGGTTTCTGGGAAATTTTCTCCAGGCTACTTACTTGCCCTCTCAATCTGCATTTCTCTAAACTGAGAAATATTAATAAGAATTCTCAGAATGTTTTCAATTCATCCTCCTTCCACTTTATGGCATTGGAGAGGTACAGAAGGAAATGAGGATTAAACAGCAACATACCAGAATCAGTTACTTTTCGAAATGTATATTATGAGGTTGAATATCTTTCCATGTTTGGATGTTGCCAGAGAGTTCATAGCTTGGTTGTATCAGAGAATAGTGGTTGTCTACATGCATTATCTTCTTTCTTTATTCCATATTTGTTCTATTGCTGTGTACATGGCTGCTCAGAATAGAAATTCCACTTGCCAGTATCTATTGTAAGCAGGTGAGTGCATGCCACTAAATTTGGCCATTAAAAGGGCAGAAATATTTTCTGGCATTTTCTACTAAACAGCCTTAAAAGATAGCAAGCATGTTCCATTTGCTCTTTTCTCCTTTTCATTCTGCTGATGGCTTAATATAAAGAGGTAATGGATAGGACTCCAGCCACCATCTTGGAACATGAGAACGGGAATTTCACTACAGGAAGAAAGGACTCAAAAGCTGAGATAAGCCTAGGTCACTGACAGCTGCATGATGCCGCCAGGATTCTTTTATTTGGAAGAAAAAAAGCAGCACATTCTTAAACTTACTACTCTTTGGGTTTTTTAATCACATGGAATTAAACTTGACCCGAATGGATACCCTAGTTTTAACAATTTCTGTTCATTGTGCTAAGTATTGGATGAGGGACGATACTGCAATTCAAACTTTTCCATACATTATATCTGGTGCCTATTTTTAGCATATATTTTTGTGGTTACAGGTTATTTAAAAAGTATTTTCATATACAAAGATGTAGATTTAAATTACACGTGTAAATATAATTTTGTTACATTTTCAAGAGATTTGTCATAACGTTGTTCATAATGTTCCTTTATTATGTTCTAATCTATTTTATATCTGTACATTTTATATCTATTTTATATCTATTTTAAATCTATTTTATATCTATTTATATCTAATCTATTTTATATCTGTACCTTTTTTCATCCTTAATATTTTAGCTGTACCTAAAATATTAAGTCTCTTTTTCTCTTGAGCAATATCACAAAATTTGTCTATTTTTACGTTTTTCAAAGAATCAGCTTTTGGCTACTTACAAAGTATTTTAGCTCTCTCTTATTTCATTAATTTTTGTTCTTACCTCTTTCTTCTACTTCCTCTGCATTTATTTAGCTGTTCACATTTAATTTCTCAATTTAGATGCTTAGCACCTTAATTTTTAGCTCTTTCCTTTCTAATTTTACTACTTATGTTCAAAATTTTTCTCTAAGGTATTAGTTTTGCTGTCTGCCACATATTTTGGCATGTTCTCTATTCTGTATTATTTAGTTATAATTTCTTTAAATTTTATTATAATTTCTTCTTTTACCTATGAGCAGTTTAAAAATGCGTTTTAATGCCCAATTTCCAAAAAAATCACTGTGCTCAGAAAACAACATAGTCTAGTGTTTGTTATATAATAATGTTTTCTAAAAATGCATTGATACTTGATTGTGACCAAGTAAATGGTCATTTTTAAAAAAATATTATGTGTTTATGTTTCAGAGGATTGTTTCTTCTATAATTATTAGAGAACAAGTTCTATAAAGATAAGGGTTTCCACATGACTAGTTGGCCTGCGTGAATCCCTAGTTTATGCTTATTGTTCCAGTGTAATAAATTGTGGCACCCCTCTCACTCACGAAAGTATGCCATAAATTATTTTGTCTTGGGCATTACATTAAGATTAACTCAAGCTAGTTAATTGCATAACTAAAATGTTCTCTACCTTAGCTCAAGTTTTGGTCATTTGGTCTTTGATTAATGAGAAAAACCTGCTGAAATATCCCACTGTGAGGCTACTTTCATAAATTTCTTTCTGCAGTTTATTAATTTCATTTATGCTAAAAGTATTTGATTAGGTATATATATGTTTACAATTGCCATAGTTTCTAAGTGAAGTGAATCTCTTTTTTTCCAGTTATTTTTGGTTTTATTTTTGTTTTTTTTTTTACTAATTCTTTGTTGTCTTTTTTAGTTATTTTAACTTAAACCAAAAAACAAAAAAACAAAAAAACCAGTCACATAGCTTTTTGGGGGCTTGTATTTTCCTGGTTAATATTTTTATTCTCCCTTTTATTTTTTAAACTTTTTGCTTTATGGCTCACATGAGACAGCCAAGCAAGTCTGAAAGGGGCACTTATCTGTCAAGTTCACCCAACTAGCAAGAAACAGAGCCAGAACTCAAAATCAGGTCACCTATGCAAAATCTCCTACTGTGAAGGATAAGCACAGACATTGACTCAATGCCTATCAAGTCTGTGCCAAGTACTGTGCCAAGAGCTTTATATGCAGTATCTCCTCTATTTCCATTAAACTCTAATGCCTCTTCAGGTCATATATGACACAGTATGCCAGGAATGTTCTAATATATATTAAATAATAAAAAGAATAACAAGGGAATCATTTGAAGGTATTTTCTTTCTTGTACAAGATAAATGGTACACTATGAAAGCAGAACAGCTTTGCAATTGAAGGAAAAATTAATGGTTTTAAATCTAGGTTAAATGCACACATGATTTCTTCCCTTTCCAGCTGTTGTTAATGAACGCTTCAGGTCAGCCTGTCTGCACTTTGGCTCCTCTTAGATAGAAGTAACATGTGTATGTTGCTATTTTTGAAACTGCAAAGGGTGGTAGGCACAGTCCCCTGATGTGAAACTCACCAGAAATGAACTCCTTTATTTAACCTACAAGCCATTTATGAAACTGCTGGTTTGATATCAGAGCCTCAAGTGATACTTCTCAAGAAGTTACTCCAAAGGCCAGATCCCATGGAAGAAGAAGTGTTCTTCTCTTTTTTCTTTCTTTTTTGAATTCTCTGTTTAGATTAAAACTGATTGTAATTGTAAGATGCCTAAGTCTCTTAGATTGAATCCTTTAAGCAGTAATGCAGAATACCACAGCTCAGGGTCCCTCTGAGTAACCTTGACACTTATTTACCTTAAGTGACGTTCTGATTACAGCCTCTCAAGCCTGGTTTTGATCAGCCTACTGCTGAAAAACAAAGGGTAAAAATTCTGTGCTGCACAAGAGAATTGCAACCTTGCTTAGCTTGTTTCTCTCTGGAAAACAGCCATCACATTTACTTTTTAATGGCACAGCAGGTGTAATCTCACATGGCTTC
The DNA here is from genome assembly GCF_009761245.1 of Sapajus apella. NCBI lineage: Eukaryota > Metazoa > Chordata > Mammalia > Primates > Cebidae > Sapajus > Sapajus apella. The sequence goes on along the minus strand of NW_022436946.1, from coordinate 29,026,293 downwards.
TGGGTGACAAGCTCCTAGCACAGGCTCATTGTACCCCAGACCCTGAGACTTCTTTCCAAGGCAAGGAGGCTACAGGAGTTTTTCACTAGCTTATTTTGTTAGGATTCTACTTTGACCTTGCTAACTCATTCATTTATTCAATAGACTTTATTTATTGAGCACCTTCTATGGACTATAAGCACTGATCATAATCTACTAAGACAAAGAATTGTAATGATTAAAAAAGTAGAGAAGCATAATATTATAGGCAACACTGGGAAATATAAAATGCACAGTTTATTCTCGGTTTATTTTTCCCTCATGTATCAGTTCCCCTGTTATGCATTTCTGGTGCCGCCATTGGCGAAATTGCACTACCAATTTTTGCATGTCCCCATTTGCTTTGCAGTACCTGAACTGATATTCTCCTTCACCCTTACTCTAAGATGTTCTTTAGAGTAATCTCTATTAGGGGAACTACAATGTCTGTCTTTTTTAACACAGTATCCTCAGCAGTTAGCAAAGTACCTAGTACACAGTTACATGTTTAATGAATATCTACCAAGCGTATAAATGAAAGGACAATCTTACAACTGGTATGAACCATTGCTAGGTATTCAAAACCCATCTCTGTCCCAGCCCATGCCTCCATGTCTGCATGTCACAAATCTCCATTCTGGCTCACATTCCATATTTTGGAGTGCGTAAATTACTCCCTGAAATTTTTCTATAGGTTATATATTTCCGGATGTCTTATGTAACTAGATAAAAACTAAGTAACATGCACTAAAACTCAGCTGGTTATATACTCATGTGGCCACAGCTAGAATACCATTCCCTGACATACTGCCTCCTTTCCACTCTGAATCAATGGCTCCTCTGGGATTCCCATATCTCTCCTTCCTTGGTCTCCTCCATCCTGCCATTATCCCATTTCTGACTCTTACAGCTTTACGTGACTCTGACATCTTCCTCAAAGATTCAAAGCTATAACAACACAAAGTCTGCTATGGAAGACACCCAGATCTTCTGGGAAGAAAATAGCATACTTGTGGGTATTTGACAGTGATGCCTTTGTAAATAATAAGTTATTTGACATTCAAGACTATTTAAAAAGGTATGTGTGTAGAAAGAAGGGTCAGCTGCCAGGGAGGTTTAATTAGTACAAAGGTCAAGGCTGTGCTGCACATATTTTTGTAAGATACCATATAGAATTGTCAGGCAGCTAGATTATGCTTATTTCAGACTGTCTGGTTTTTTTTTTTTTTTTTTTTTTTTTTTTGTTTAATGAGGCAGTGCAGTGCATCTTCACAGATCGCTGACCATTGTTTGAAGCATTGTGATGATAAGTGCATTTAAAGTTATTGAGCTTGGGCTTAAATAAATTATATAGAGGTCAAAGAGCGCATATTCGGTGTTCCATAAACAGGCAGAACCAGTGAATCACAGCTTCTAACGGCAAATAAAATCTTTATTTTAAAAACCACACACCACATCTCTCTACCAGGAGTTTTTTAGACATTCCATATTTTGGAGTGTGTAAATTACTCCCTGAAATTTCTCTATAGGTTATATATTTCTGGATGTCTTATGTAACTAGATAAAAACTAAGTAACATGCACTAAAACTCAGCTGGTTATATACTTTGAACTCATGGCTAAACAATATGAGTTTTGAATTTATTTTCAAGTAGATGGAGAGGGAAGCCTTTTATTGAAACAAACACACATGTTTGTTGATTTCTGTGGATTTTATAAAAAATCTGCAGTTTTGTGAAAATCGTTACTATCATTTTTATAAACCTTGTCTTGGTATTTCCCAATTTTGATAGTAAACACATTTAAAATAGATACAGATTTTATATTTAGATAAAATAATATATTAGATAATAAATTTAATTAATACTTTAATGAAAGGAAAATATGTAAGTGGGTAAATAAATTCAAGCTATTTGCCAGACTTTAAGAAATTAAGCAACACACTTCAAATTATGCAGCTAATAAAAGAAAGTTCCATGATTTGAATTACAAAATGTATACTACTACTTTATCTCACTGTCTAAATTTCCAAGTTTTACTTAACAGTATATTTATGAAATAATTAGGTATATCCACTTAAACAATATATAATTATTTATAGTAATGTAAGTACTGTAATAATCAATGGCAAATATAGTCTGTATTTTACAGGATATTTACACAGAATATATAGGCGGCTCATACCTGTAATCCCAGTATCTGAGGAGGCCGAGGTGAGAGAATTGGTTGAACCCAGGAGTTTGAGACCAGCCTGGGCAACGTGGCAAGACCCTGTCTCTACAAACATTTAAAAATCAGTCAGGCATAGTCGTGTGCGCCTGTGGTCCCAGCTACTCAGGAGGCTGAAAGGAGAGGATCGCCTGAGCCCAGGAGGTAAAGGCCACAGTGAGCTGTGTTCATGTCACTGTACTCCAGTCTGAGTGATATAGAAAGAGACCTTGTCTCATTATTTAAAAAAAATATATGTGTATAACAAGCTTAACAAAATGTTACATACAAATTTATGGCAGATTCTGTTAAATTATTTCATTTAAAATCTGTTTCAATTCTTTTTCCCCATGTCATCTATAAGACAATTGGCTAAAATATTAAAATACTCAACTTCATGGGGTCTTTTTCTGGTAGAAATAGTCATATGACTCAGTCCATGCCAAAGAAACCTAAGCACAAATGTGAGGGTCCTGCAGTTTCTGTCTCTGTTAACCTTCTTGCCTGGGAGAGAGGCATGAGATACAGTTGCAGCCATCACCACCAAGGAAAGTAGCCCTGTGAGTGAGAAGTGGCTTACTTCCAAAATGGCATTGGTGAACTCTACCCACCATAGAGGGTTACCCTACACCTCTAGATTCAGAATATGAAAAACTTCTATATCTTTAAAGGGACAGAATTTAAATAATGAGACAAGTGTCATTTATTGTTTTATGTCTTCTATACAGCATAAGTTAAAAGATTTTTTTTCTTTAATGGGAAGAAACATAAAAATTTCAAAAAATAGTATGACCCAGTCTTTCAGCATATGCCTTAGTTCAAGTGTCAGGACAGTCTTAAATCTCTGAAGAATATTACATTGCTAGGAAGATAGTTTAAAAAATCAGATATATTTCTCCCTGGGGAGTTAGAAGGGAAAATATTATTGTGTTTTTTCTAAGTGCTTTTTCTAATTAAAAAAGTAGCTATATTAACAATAGATTGCCTTTGATTATTAATTACAGCTTATATTTTTAAAAATGCATGACTACTAAAAAGTCTAGAAGATAACACTGCTCTAGCCACATTAATCAATCAGAGATTGGTTAAAGGATTAATCTAATACTTTGAGTAGCCAGATTTTAACTGAAAGAGGTAAGTAAAATATCAGGTCTGCGGCTGTCTACTTTGAATATACTTTTAAAAATCTATATGATTTAAAAATATTCTCTTGCTGTTATTATTAATAAGAACCACATCACTAACTCTACATCTGATTATTCTGCTTCATTTCATATTAAAAAAAAATACAGTAGCAGCCTGTATTCTTGCCTTACCTTTCCTGGAGATGAATCTCTACCTTAGAAGTGAATACACATGAGAGCAACAGGGCACCAGTGTTCTTGGCTTTCTGAGCCTGGAGTAGCACTTTGACCCTACATGTGGGAGCTGGATAGAGAAAGAGAGTCCTAAACCTCTCAGCCATTCATGCATGGAATAGAGCCTCTGAAACACAGAGATAAAAGCCTCAGAAATACTGACGGCCTGGCCATCCCCAAGAGATACTGAATCCTTCTACTGGGAGCCAGAGTGAAGGGAAGCATGTAGCCAGGGGAGAGGGAGCCCTGTGTTCTTGGCCAAAACTACCCGAAGTGGAGCTCCTACCATGTGGAACTGAGATATTAGAGGGAGGAAGTAGCTGTTGTGGCTCAAATGCCACAGATTCTTGTTGTTCTTAGTGAGATATGGCAGAGACTTTAAATGGTTGTTTATTTATATATAATTTTCAGCACTTATGGTTGTCTCACTAAGAAGAAGGTCCAAGGAGTGCCTTACTTCATCATTCTGGAGGTCCTATTCTTGGACTTAAGTCATGGGCCTGGCCCCTAGCTTTCTGTGCTTTCCAGATGTAAGAGATGAAAGCCTGCATATAACTACTAAGAAGGCCATCTGGCTTTCATACTTGACTTGTAATTGCCTTTTAATTGCTCTAAGCCTTTCTTTATATTTTTTGGGATTTCCATCAAGCTCAGCAATAGTCATCTAATTCTGTATTCCTATTTTTCCTATACTTTTTAAAAACCTAATAATATCAGCAGCAAATGGAATCTTTTCCACTGAAATATCATTCCAATTAATACCAGTGAAAGTTTTAATAATCAAACTGCCACTTTGTGTTAGCATCCATCTATGCTTTACCAGCTACCAGTGATGAGGTTCACTTTGCTAGCTGAGTGATTAGAGATCTAACATAATGTTCAGGGTTCTATTAGGGAAATCCTTTGGGATTACATCTGTGGAAAGGATAGGATGGAGAATAATGAAGCAGAGGGAGAAACTAAGCTGAAATGGTCTCAGTCAACCCCAAGGTGAGTTATGAAGCTGAAATGCCCATTAGAAATGCCTTTCAATAGGCCAAAATATCCAGGCTTTAGACTACTTCTTTGTTCAGTCACTGTATGTGGGCCATGCCTGAAAGGGCATGACATCCCTGCAGCTAAGGCAATTCATAAAGGGCTGGCAGTTGGAGGTTTTCAACCAATAGGACTTCCAGCAGCTGAGAAAACCAATCCTTCATTGAAGATAATCAGAGTGATACATCACCACATCCAGTTCTAACCTAGTTCCAAAGATTTGGGAGCTTTCAGACTATCTAGAATTTGGACTTAATATAAGCACTGAACTAATTCACAAACTTACCTTTGAGGATTCTATCTCTCCGTATTAGCCTCAGTATATTAAAGGGCTCAGGAGTAATATGCAAATAATTCTTGTGTACATCTTAGAAGTAACAAGACTTCTCACACAAGTGTACTTGGTACACTGGCCAGGGAGAACTCTATTTCCCTTTGCCAACTCCAACCTGAGTTTTCATTCTAAATTCACTGTTGATAACAGACCTATGTTCTACTATAGGATTCAAAGTATCAAGAAACCTCATGAACCTCAACCTCATATTCAAGATCTCTGTTTTCCATCAATGGAATCCATTGCCACAATATAACAAATTTTAGGGGGAAAAATAGAATCTAACCCAGGTCTTCAAATATGACATGGCTATCAAGCCCAAATATTAAGTATTTTAATAGAAATAGAATTAGTTTCATAGGTTAGGTTTGAGAAAAAATAAAAGAAATAGAGGGGGACGATCCAAGATGGCCATTTAGGAACAGCTCAGGATCGCAGCTCCCAGTGAAAGCGCAGAGGGTGAGTGGACGCCGCGTTTTTATTGCCCACAGACTAGGAAATTCCCGGGCGGAGGTGCTCCACGGTCGCCAGCGCGGCTGTTTCGGCCAGCGCGGCTGCTTTGTCGGCGCCCCGGAGCAGCGGTTCTCCATACAAAATGCACCCGTCTGGGTGCCCTTTTGGCTGGCGATTGGAGCCACGGGAAGTCGCCCATTCACCGGTTCAAAAAGGGGACTGAGCAGAGAACCAGGACAGTAGAGTCCAGGGCAAAAAAAAAAAAAAAAAAAGCGCCATAAACCTCAGTGCCGCTGTTTAAGCCAGCGCAGCGAGTGGCCGCAGGAGAAAACAAACAGACCCCGGCACCTCTTCAACAGGCGCCTGGAACACCAACTTAAAAAAGGCTCTGAGGCAGGGAGCCAGGCGATCAGACTCGGCTGGCCCCACCCCCACAAAAGAACAGCAACCAGAAACTCTGGATTGAGACTTTCACAGCAAGTGCAGCTGAACCCGGGATGGTCCAGCTCTGTGGGGGAGGGGCGTCCGCCATTACCGAGGCAGCCCGCCGTTGCCAAGGGAACCCGCCATTGCTTAGGCAGCCCGCCGTTGCCAAGGCAACACGCCACAGCAGAGACTTCGCCTCAATAGAGGCGGGCCACCATCGCCAAAGCAGTTCTAACTATACCCATATAAACAGGACTGCAGGGAAGTTCACTCGGCAGCGGGGCGGAGCCCACAGCAGATCAGCAAAGCTGCTATAGGCTGACAGTGACTAGGCTGCCTCCTTGCTGGGCTGGGCAAGTCTGAAGGAAAAAAAAAAAAAAAAAAAAAAAGGAAGGCGGCAGCATAACGGAAACTCATAAATAAAGCCCTAAATCCCTGGGACAGAGCACCTGGGAACAAAAAGCAGTTTATGAGTTCTGCTGTAGCAGACCTAAAAGTACCTGCCCAGCAGCTCTGAATGAACAACAACAGAGCTCACAGCTCACCATTTCAGCACCTATAAAGAAAAGACCGTCTCCTCAAGCAGCTCCCTGACCCCTATATATCCAAAAAGACACCTCATAAAAGAGAGATCAGATTGACACCAGGTGGGTATCCGTCTGGGACAAAGACAGGAGAAGAAGAAAACTGGTAACAACCCTTGCTGTTCAGCAGCTGCTGCAGGTGAACCCCAGGCAAGCAGGGCCTGGAGTGAACCTCAGCAAACCTACAGCAGAGGGGCCAGACTGTCAGAAGGAAAACCAAGAAACAGAAATAACCTCATCATCAACAAACAGAACGTCAATCTGAAAGATTTGAGACCCAATCTGAAAGCCAGCAACTACAAAGTCGACAGGTGGATAAATCCTTAAAGATGGGAAGAAACCAGCACAAAAAGGATGAAAACACCTGAAACCAGAACACCTCTCCTCCTAAAATGGATCACAACTCCTCACCAGCAAGGGAACAAGGTTGGATGGAGAACGAGTGTGATGAAATGACAGAATCAGAATTCAGAAGGTGGGTAGTAAGAAACTTCTGTGAACTTAAAGAACATGTTCTAACCAAATGCCAAGAAACTAAGAACCTTGAAAAAAGATTTGACGAAATGCTAAGGAGAATGGACAAAATAGAAAGGAATATAAGTGAATTGATGAAGCTGAACAACGCAACACGAGAACTTGGTGAAACATGCACAAGTATCAACAGCCGAATTGACCAAGCAGAAGAAAGGATATCAGAGGTCGAAGATCAACTCAATGAAATAAAACGGGAAGGCAAGGCTGGAGAAAAAAGGGTAAAAAGGAATGAACAAAGTCTCCAAGAAATGTGAAAAGACCTAATCTACGTTTGATAGGCGTGCCCGAATGCATCGAAGAGAATGAATCCAAGCTGGAAAATACTCTGCAGGATATTATCCAGGAAAACTTCCCCAACCTAGCAAGGCAGGCAAACATTCAAGTCCAGGAAATACAGAGAACACCACAAAGATAGTCGTCAAGAAGAGCAACCCCAAGGCACATAATCGTCAGATTCACCAGGGTCGAAATGAAGGAGAAAATACTAAGGGCAGCCAGAGAGAAAGGTCGGGTTACCCATAAAGGGAAGCCCATCAGACTCACAGCAGGTCTCTCAGCAGAAACCCTACAAGCCAGAAGAGAGTGGGGGCCAATATTCAACATCCTTAAAGAAAAGAACTTTCAACCCAGAATCTCCTATCCAGCCAAACTAAGCTTCATAAGTGAAGGAAAAATAAAATCCTTTGGGAACATGCAAGTACTCAGAGATTTCGTCACCACCAGGCCAGCTCTACAAGAGCTCCTGAAAGAGGCTCTACACATACAAAGGAACAAGTACCAGCTCAACTAAAGGGCAAAACACCCAGCTAGCACCAAAATGGCAGTATCAAATTCACACATAACAATATTAACCCTAAATGTAAATGGACTAAATGCCCCAATCAAAAGACACAGACTGGAAAATCGGATAAAAAGACAAAACTCATCGGTGTGCTGTATAAAGGAAACCCATCTCACATGCAAAGATACACAAAGGCTCAAAATAAAGGGATGGAGGAAGATTTACCAAGCAAATGGAGAGCAAAAAAAAGCAGGAGTTGCAATTCTCATCTCTGATAAATTAGACTTTAAAGCAACAAAGATCATAAGAGACAAACAGGGACATTACATAATGGTAAAAGGATCAATGCAACAAGAAGAGCTAACGATCCTAAATATATACGCACCCAATACAGGAGCACCCAGATACATAAGGCAAGTTCTTAATGACTTACAAGGAGACTTAGACTCCCACACAATAATAGTGGGAGACTTTAACACCCCATTGTCAACATTAGACAGATCAACCAGACAGAAAATTAACAAGGATATCCAGGACTTGAACTCAGACCTGGACCAAGCAAACCTAATAGACATTTACAGAACTCTCCACCCCAAATCCACAAAATATACATTCTTCTCAGCACCACATCACGCCTACTCTAAAACTGACCACATAATTGGGAGTAAATCACTCCTGAGCAAATGCAAAAGAACGGAAATCGTAACAAACAGTCTCTCAGACCACAGCGCAATCAAGTTAGAACTCAGAATTCAAAAATTAACCCAGAACCACACAGCTTCATGGAAACTGAACAACTTGCTCTTGAATGTTGACTGGATAAACAATGAAATGAAGACAGAAGTAAAGATGTTCTTCAAAACCAACGAGAATGAAGACACAACATACCAGAATCTCTGGGACACATTTAAAGCAGTCTCTAGAGGAAAATATATAGCAATAAGTGCCCACATGAGAAGCAAGGAGAGATCAAAAATTGACGCCCTATCATCAAAACTGAAAGAGCTAGAGGAGCAAGATAAAAAAAACTCAAAGTCTAGCAGAAGACAAGAAATAGCTAAGATCAGAGCAGAACTGAAAGAGATCGAGACACAAAAAACCCTTCAAAAAATCAATAAATCCAGGAGCTGGTTTTTTGAAAAGATCGACAAAATAGACAGACCACTAGCCAGATTAATAAAAAAGAAAAGAGAGAATAACCAAATTGATGCAATAAAAAACGATAAAGAGGATATCACCACAGATTCCACAGAAATTCAAACCATCATCAGAGATTATTACAAACAACTCTATGCACACAAACTAATAAACCTGGAAGAAATGGATAAATTCCTGGACACTTGCCTCCTGCCAAGCCTAAACCAGGAAGAAGCCGAAACCCTGAACAGACCCATAACAAGGTCTGAAGTTGAGGCAGCAATTAAGAGCTTACCACCCAAAAAAAGCCCAGGTCCAGATGGGTTCACAGCTGAATTCTACCAGACATACAAAGAGGAGCTGGTATCATTTCTTCTGAAACTATTCCAAACAATACAAAAAGAGGGAATTCTTCCCAAATCATTTTACGACACCAACATCATCCTGATTCCAAAACCCGGCAGAGACTCAACAAGAAAAGAAAACTTCAGGCCAATATCCATGATGAACATAGATGAAAAATCTTCAATAAAATACTGACAAGCCGATTGCAACAGCACATCAAAAAGATTATCCACCATGATCAAGTAGGCTTCATCCCGGGGATGCAAGGCTGGTTCAACATACGCAAGTCTGTAAACATAATTCACCACATAAACAGAACCAAAGACAAAAACCACATGATTATCTCAATTGATGTAGAGAAGGCCTTTGACAAAATTCAACAGCCCTTTATGCTAAAAACCCTCAATAAGCTAGGTATCGATGGAACGTATCTCAAAATAATAAAAGCTATTTATGACAAACCAACAGCCAATATCATACTGAATGGGCAAAAACTGGAAACATTCCCCATGAAATGTGGCACCAGACAAGGATGCCCTCTCTCACCACTGCTATTCAATATAGTATTAGAAGTTCTAGCCAGAGCAATCAGGCAAGAAAAAGAAATAAAGGGCATTCAAATAGGAAAGGAGGAAGTCAAATTGTCTCTATTTGCAGACGACATGATTGTATATCTAGAAGACCCCATTGTCTCAGCCCCAAACCTCCTGAAACTGATGAGCAACTTCAGCAAAGTCTCAGGATACAAAATCAATGTGCAAAAATCACATGCATTCCTATACACCAATAACAGACTTAAAGAGAGCCAAATCAAGAACAAACTTCCATTCACAATTGCCACAAAGATAATAAAATACCTAGGAATACAACTAACAAGGAATGTAAAGGACCTCTTCAAGGAGAACTACAAGGCACTGCTCATCGAAATAAGAAAGGACACAAACAGATGGAGAAATATTCCATGTTCATGGTTAGGAAGAATCAATATCGTGAAAATGGCCATACTGCCCAAAGTAATTTACAGATTCAATGCTATCTCCATCAAGCTACCAATGACCTTCTTCGCAGAACTGGAAAAAACCACCTTAAACTTCATATGGAACCAAAAGAGAGCCCGCATAGCCAAGTCAATTCTAAGCAAAAAGAACAAAGTGGGGGGCATCACACTACCAGACTTCAAACTATACTACAAGGCTACAGTAATCAAAACAGCATGGTACTGGTACCAAAACAGAGATATAGACCAATGGAACAGAACAGAGGTCTCAGAGGCAACACAACATATCTACAACCATCTGATCTTTGACAAACCTGACAAAAACAAGCAATGGGGAAAGGATTCCCTGTTCAATAAATGGTGTTGGGAAAGCTGGCTAGCCATGTGCAGAAAGCAGAAACTGGACCCCTTCCTGACACCTTACACTAAAATTAACTCCAGATGGATTAAAGACTTAAACATAAGACCTAACACCATAAAAACCCTAGAAGAAAATCTAGGCAAAACCATTCAGGACATAGGTGCAGGCAAGGACTTCATGACCAAAACACCAAAAGCATTGACAACAAAAGCCAAAATAGACAAATGGGACCTAATCAAACTCCACAGCTTCTGCACAGCAAAAGAAACAATCATTAGAGTGAGTCGGCAACCAACAGATTGGGAAAAAAATTTTGCAGTTTACCCATCTGACAAAGGGCTGATATCCAGAATTTACAAAGAACTAAAACAGATTTACAAGAAAAAAACTAACAAGCCCATTCAAAAGTGGACAAAGGATATGAACAGACACTTTACAAAAGAAGACATACGTGAGGCCAACAAACATATGAAAAAATGCTCATCATCACTGGTCATCAGAGAAATGCAAATCAAAACTACATTGAGATACCATCTCACGCCAGTTAGAATGGTGATCATTAGAAAATCTGGAGAAAACAGATGCTGGAGAGGATGTGGAGAAATAGGAACACTTTTACACTGTTGGTGGGAGTGTAAATTAGTTCAACCATTGTGGAAGACAGTGTGGCAATTCCTCAAGGACCTAGAAATAGAAATTCCATTTGACCCAGCAATTCCATTACTGGGTATATATCCAAAGGATTACAAATCGTTTCTACTATAAGGACACGTGCACACGAATGTTCATTGCAGCACTGTTTACAATAGCAAAGACCTGGAACCAACCCAAATGTCCATCGACGATAGACTGGATAGGGAAAATGTGGCACATATACACCATGGATTTATTATGCAGCCATCAAAAACGATGAGTTTGGATCCTTTGTAGGGACATGGATGAACCTGGAAACCATCATCCTCAGCAAACTGACAGAAGAGCAGAAGATCAAACACCGCATGTTCTCACTCATAGGCGGGTGTTAAACAATGAGAACACATGGACACAGGGAGGGGAGCACTACACACTGGGGTCAGTTGGGGGGAAATAGGGGAGGGACGGTGGGGAGTGGGGAGTTGGGAAGAGATAGCAAGGGGAGAAATGCCAGATGTAGGTGATGGGGAGGAAGGCAGCAAATCACACTGCCACGTGTGTTCCTATGCAACAATTCTGCATGTTCTTCACATGTACCCCAAAACCTAAAATGCAATAAAATAAATAAATGGGAAAAAAAAAAAGAAATAGAGATACTGTCCCTGAATTTATTATTCTGTCTGAATGATTTACATTTATTATGTAAGCTAGATAAAATTTTCTTTGTATTCATAATAGGACAATAATTTCAGAGATGTCTCATTTTTTTTCAATATATTCTTTTAATCTACCTACATATTCACTAAACAAAGGTTGTGTCTTAGCCTGGCAAATATAGTCATTGTCTTTTGGATTCCTTGAGCATAACTTTGGGTAAGCTGTAATGTTGGCATCATCTAGTTAACCTCTGGTTAACCTCCAGTGGGAAATGTAAGGTTCCAAAGAGTTCACTTAGCAACATGAAGGCAAAACAAAGACTGAAAACCAGGTATTTGGATTGTAGACTTTTGTTAACTTGCCTTACAAAGTCTAAAATTCTCACTTTCGTCTTTAATGTACTTGTAGTTCCTTTTCAAACTTGTGTATAATATCCCAGACTCCTGTGTGAAGCAGTTTTATTATTTGTTTCTTGGAAAAATATATGAAAACTAAAATATCTATCGAAAAATAAAATCCTATTTTCCTTGAAGCTATTATTCTGTTATAAAATAGTAGTTAAGTATTTACTCTAAATGAGGTTCTGTTCATGAGATGGGAACAAAATATCCCTCACAGTCTAATTGCTGAAGCAAGTAAGTGAATGCATAATTATGGTATAGCATGTTAGATCTTTTGCAAGAGAAAATTTCAAAATGCTGCAGAGATCTGTAGGCTAAAGAACAAGAATTAAGAAAAAGCTTCCCACAAGAAACAACGTTTATGTGACAACTTAAATGATGGAGAGGGGTTTACTTAGAGGATTGGCAAGGGTACACCATGCATGAAACTTAGCACAAATGTGAAACCACTTGTTTTAAGAAAGAAGGTAGGATCAAAGGCAAATTAGTCTTACGATTACTTAGTAATTATCTAAGATGAAATGGACATCTTATACTTTATCAAAAAGGGATACTGAAAATTAAAAGATACAACACATTACCAATAGCATCATAGTTTAGTATAAGCTAGAGATGTTACTAGAAAGAAATGGAGAAGACAGGAATGGTGCAAATGTATAAAATGTGACCTGAAAGGAACCTGAAGACTCACTTGCCAAGGACTGTCTACATCACTGAGCTGCCACAGGGTTCCTGGATGCAACTTCAAAACAAAGCCCTAATAGGATAATGCATTTTCATCAATGAAGAACGATGACTTCATTAGAGCAACAGAAACAAAGACTGCACCCAAAAGAAAGGAACAGAGAGGATGGCTGATGCTGAGTAGGGTGAATCTCATAGGATACCTGCAGAAGGACAGGAAAGTCCTTTCATCGTTGGGGATGATGGCACCAAAAGGCAACAAAGGCTATCCACATTATTTGGCAGGTTTAGTCCCTGTAAGTAATCATGGAAAGAAATGGGTGCAAAGTGGTTGGTTTGCGCATTTTAATGAGAAAAAATTAAGAGCAGACAAGGATTTCCCATTTCCTTGGGAAATGCATTAAAGCATAAATAAAAATATCTGCTTTCCAACAGATAGTGTTTTTTTAGGAAAAGAGCAAGATTAGGAGAATGCTAAAAGCAACCATATCTTGTTTTTTTTTTTGTGTAACATTTCTGGTTTTACGGCACAAAGTAATATAGATCCCTACATTTTGAAATAAAGAAGGAAAAAATGTAAGTCATACAGTCGACCCAGCAAAATCACAAAAGGAAAAATGAGTTTTTAACTGAAAAAGGTTTGTTAAGGCTGGGAGTTGGCCAAACCATCTTCTCCTACATGATTTACAGTCAGTAAAAGGTTATCTGCAATTCTAAAACTGCAGAGCTCTGTTTTCTAATCTGAATAAGAAGAAAACTTTGTCATAAGTTTTGGAAGAAAATCACTGCTTTAGACTAAGGCTTCTCATTTATATTCACAGTCCTGTGGTTGGTGAAGCTTAGTGGCTAGAAAACTGGAATAGTAAGAATAATAAATAATAGCTCATTAAGCAATTTCTCCATGCTAGGTGTTGTTTTAAATTCTTTAGTTATATAATTTTTTACTTTATCCTCCTAACAAGACTATGAACTAGGATCATTATTATCACAAACTTATAGATGGGATGCATTGGGCAGGAGTCTCCTACTCAACGCCACATAGTAAGTTGCAGAACAGGACCAGAACCCAGAAGGCAGATGCAGCCTATTCTCTGACCACTGATTAGGTAGAGATTTCTTCTTCAGTTTGCTGCCTTATGATGTCACAGAAAACACAACAAAAGCTGTAATTGGGTTTAGGGTATATTAGGTAGGATATTTGGGTGGAACTAGAAATCAAGAAACCTGGTACATGACCTTGTTCTGACCTTGATATGCCATATTCTCTTTGGACATATTCTTCATACCCTCTGTCATTAGTTTTCTTATCTGTGCTAAAAATAAAAAAATGTAATAATCTTTATAATACTAATGGTTTAGAATTTTAGAACTATATTTGTTAACTACTCACAAGACTCTTAACTTTCAGAGCTCAAAGTCAAGTATGTGTCTGTCATTGATGATTTTCCAACCCTTTTGTGACATGTTTCAAGTAATCACAAAGAACCATGTGTTATTGGCATGGAATTGCAGCTTGCCCGCAGTCTTTTTATTTCTTTACAACTGGGTCAGGTTTAGCTCAGTGTGGTTGTGTCTGATGTCATAGCAGATACCACGGCATCTCTGATAGTGTTTTCTGAAGTAGGATGTATCCCCAACACACTAGATCCCCAATGAAAACATACTGAATTGTGCTACCCTTTGACAACTTTAGCAGAATCCTGAAAGGAAAAAAAATCACTCAACCAAGAATTTCTAGGGGGTTGCAGAGTATTCCAGGGATATTCTTATGTTTCAGCTATAAATGCCACAAGAACAGGGGAATATTGGAAAACGCTTGGAGGAAAGTAGTTCTATATTCCTCAAAGGAAGCACATAGGTTTTATAGGCTGGCCTTGAGCAGCTACTAATTAACCATGGCCCCAGCAATTATAACTACATATCATTAGAAAAGTATCTAGTATACAGTATATACCATATCTATGTACACATAGCTATATATATAAGCTATATATATAGCATATTTATATAAATATATATCAAATATGTAGGACTGTTTATTGATGACTATGTTTTAAATATTCTATTCAAACACCAGCTTGAAGTTCTCCCTTTTTTCAATAGGAACTGTTGTTTGTAAGATGAGAATTTGCTTATAGAAGTTGTGATTCTTTTTGTGTGTGTTTTTTCTTGGAGTTCAGGTCACCTGTCCTCTTTATAATATAGGATGCTTCCTGTGCTGTTTTGTTTGGTGCCTGAGGAGAAAAAACTCCATGCTTTTCTTTCTAGGTACTTCACACCAGGCTTACCTGAGAGTTTTTATGCACTTTGCTTTGAGCTTTCCCTCAGAACTAGTGACTCCCAGATATAATCTCCAAATTCTTGTTCCAAATAGCTGTTTGCATCCAGTCGCTGCCTGTGGTTATGTTTCTCCACATGTTGGTTGTTCTTGGGTTTTCCTATTGTTGTTCGTTTTTAGGCACTCATCAGAACAGAAGTGTTACAGCTGCTTCTGAGATGCCATAACAAGCATGGCTTGGGGCTAAAATGTGACAGACATGTGTTGACTTGCTGTCACCTAATATTTCATTTGTAGCTAGTGACAGCATCCAATGCCTCTGGCTTCCCTCTTGTATTCATATGAAGTAATGCAATGTCAGCTCCCCAAATGTAAATACTAAAGTTTTAAAACCCAGATTTAAGTTACTAGAAAATCTTTCCTGTAACATCTTCACTAAAATTAATTGACAAATGATAGCATTTCTGTAGCAACAGAAGTAAAATTCTGCATATATATAGTGTGTTGGCAAAACAAGCTCATTCATTCCTACGATCATATATGCCTCTAAAATTTTTAGTGTCCTTTCTCTACCTATCCTATACCCAGCTTACTTCTTATATTGATGACTATGACCTCTTACTAAACAAGTTCAGCTATACTGATTGCTTTGCCTATTGGATTCTGAAAGTACTCAGTATTTTAAGAGAATGAAGTCCTACAGCTTTACCCTCAGCTATAATATTTTGTGTGTGTGTGTGTGTATATGTATACACACATATATATACATGCATTGTTATATACTTAAACAGTGTTATGTGTATGGATTCTTTCCCTAGTAAGAATAAGAGTGTGAAATAAGTACTATATTTTCTACCTCTTCAATATCCTCTGTATTATTTTGCATGGATCTAGGAATTACAGAAAACACTCACTAGTTCATGTGAATTTTATCTGATTGGAAAACTTTAATAATTCTTGACACCTAGAATCACTGAGAATATAGAAAAAAAACTCAAATTTGGTGAGTGTAAATTGCTGCAACTTTCATAAGGCATTTTGTCATTAGCTGTCAAAATTTTTAAGTATGACTATGTTTGAATCAGGAATTTCAGTTTAAGAAATCTAGTCTATGAATATTATCACAAGCAAATAAAGATACAGTAGATATTTTGTAATAACATTATTTATATTAGGAATAAAAGTGGAGTCAAACACTGATCAAGCTGAGATTGGTTAAATAACGGCATATCGATACCAGAGACTATGAAGCAATGCCTCATAAAAGAGTAGACTTCAATATCTAACCAAAACAAAGTTCCTTCTATAGCATTTACAATAACCGAAACCATAAGTAGACAACAAACCAAAAAACAGACACAAAAAACCTATGTTGCAGAATATAATGTATAGGACAGCCCATTCTGGTAGCACAAACACACCACATGTGCCAGCTGTGGGTCCACATCCCACCTAGAGAAGGACAAAGGAGTCACTTTCACTTTGACTAATATTTTGGATACATTTATTTAATTAATAATTTATTCGAATGCCTGTTATGTTCCAGATACTGTGCTACATGAGAATTTCATTTTAATGATTTCAATTGTATTTAGTCATTTAAAAATATTTGTTTTGTCTTTAAATGCATTTTCTTTTTACTGCACTTTAGGTTCTGGGGTATATGTGCAGATCATCCAGGATTGTTGCATAGGTACACACATGGCAATGTGGTTTGCTGCCTCCATCCCCTCGTCACCTACATCTGACATTTCTCCCCATGTTATCCCTCCTCAACCTACCCACCGCCTCCCCGGCTGTCCCTTCTTTGGCCCCCCCAACAGACCCCAGTGTGTGATGCTCCCCTCCCTGTGTACATGTGTTTTCATTGTTCATCACCCATCTATGAGTGAGAACATGCAGTGTTTGATTCTCTGTTCTTGTGTCAGTTTGCTGAGAATTATGGTTTCCAGATTCATCCATGTCTCTACAAAGGACAAAAACTCATCATTTTTTATGCCTGCATAGTATTCCATGGTGTATATGTGCCATATTTTCCTTGTCCAGTCTATTGTCAATGGGCATTTGGGTTGGTTCCAAGTCTTTGCTATTATAAACAGTGCTGCAATGAACATTCATGTGCATGTGTCCTTGTAGGAGAACTATTTATAATCCTTTGGGCATATACCCAATAATGGGATTGCTGAGTCAAATGGAATTTCTATTTCTAGGTCCTTGAGGAAGTGCCACACTATCTTCCACAATGGTTGAACTGATTTACACTCCCACCAACAGTGTAAAAGTGTTCCTATTTCTCCACATCCTCTCCAGCATCTGTCTCCAGATTTTTTAATGATCGCCATTCTAACCGGTGTGAGGTAATATCGCAATGTGGTTTTGATTTGCATTTCTCTAATAATCAGTGATGATGAGCATTTTTTCATATGTTTGTTGGCCTCATATATGTCTTCTTTTGAAAAGTGTCTTTTCATATCCTTCTCCCACTTTTGGATGGGTTTGTTTGTTTTCTTGTAAATCTGTTTTAGTTGTTTGTAGATTCTGGATATTAGCCCTTTGTCAGATGAGTAGATTGCAAAAATTTTTTCCCATTCTGTTGGTGGCTAGTTCATTCTAATGATTGTGTTTTTTTTTGCTGTACAAAAGCTCTGGAGCTGAGTTAGATCCCATTTGTCTATTGTGGCTTTTGTTGCCAATGCTTTTGGTGTTTTAGTCATAAAGTGCTTGCCTATGCCTTTGGACTAGGTATTGCCTACGTTTTCTTCTAGGTTTTTTTTATGGTGTTAGGTCTTATGTTTAAGTCTTTAATCCATCTGGAGTTAGTTTTAGTGTAAGATGTCAGGAAGGGGTCCAGTTTCTGCTTCCTGCACATGGCTAGCCAGTTTTCCCAACGCCATTTATTAATCAGGGAATCCTTTCCCCATTGCTTGTTTTTGTCAGGTTTGTCAAAGATCAGATGGTTGCAGATGTGTGGCATTGCCTCCAGGGGTTCTGTTCTGTTTCATTGGCCTATATCTCTGTTTTGGTACCAGTACCATGCTGTTCTCATTATTGTAGCCTTGCAGTGTAATATGAAATTAGGTAGCACGATGCCTCTGGCCTTGTTCTTTTTGCTTAGGATTGTCTTGGCTCTGCGGCCTCTCTTTTGGTTTCATATGAAGTTTAAGGTGGTTTTTTCCAGTTCTGTGAAGAATGTCATTGGTAGCATGATGGGGATAGCACTGAATCTATAAATTACTTTGGGCAGTATGGCTATTTTCACGATATTGATTTTCCCTAACCATGAGTATGGAATGTTCTCCATCTTTTTGTATCCTCTCTTATTTCCTTGAGCAGTGGTTTGTAGTTCCCCTTAAAGAAGTCCTTTACATCCTTTGTTAGTTGTATTCCCAGGTATTTTATTCTCTTTGTAGCAATTGTGAATGGAAGTTTGCTAATGATTTGGCTCTCTGTTAGTCTGTTATTGGTGTATAGAAATGCTTGCGATTTCTGCACATTGATTTTGTATCCTGTGACTTTGCTGAAGTTGCATATCAGTTTCAGGAGACTTTGGGTTCAAATGATAGGGCCTTCTGAATATACAATCATGTCATCTGCAAATAGAGATAATTTGACTTCCTCTTTTCCTAATTGAATACACTTTTTTTTTTTTCTTGCCTAATTTCTCTGGCTAGAACTTCCAATACCATATTGAATAGGTGTGGTGAAAGAGGGCATCCTTGTCTAGTGCCAGATTTCAAAGGGAATCCTTCCAGTTTTTGCTCATTCAGTATGATATTGGCTGTAGGTTCGTCGTAAATAGCTTTTATTGTTTTGAGATATGTTCCTTCAATACTAGATTATTGAGAGCTTTTAGCATAAAGGGTTGTTGAATTTTGTCGAAGACCTTCTCTACATCTATTGAGATAATCATGTGGTTTTTGCCTTTGGTTCTGTTTATGTGGTGGATTACGTTTATAGACTTGCATATGTTGAACCAGCCTTGCATCCCTGGAATGAAGCCTACTTGATCGTGATGGATAAGCTTTTTATGTGATGTTGTAATCTGTTTGCCAGTATTTTGTTGAAGATTTTTGCATCTGTGTTCATCATGGATATTGGTCTGAAGTTTTTTTTGTTGTTGTTGTTGAGTCTCTGCCAGTATCAGGATGATGCTGGTGTCATCAAATGATTTGGGAAGGATTCCCTCCTTTTGGATTGTTTGGAATAGTTTCAGAAGGAATGGTACCAGCTCCTCTTTGTATGTCTGATAGAATTCAGCTGTGAAGCCGTCTGGACCTGGACTTTTTTTGGTTGGCAGGCTATTAATTGCTGCCTCAAATTCAGCCCTTGTTATTGGTCTATTCAAGGTTTCGACTTCTTCCTGGTTGAGGCTTGGGAGGGTGCAAGTGTCCAGGAATTTATCCATTTCTTCCAGGTTTGCCGGTTTATTTTCTAACAATAAATACTATCGTAGTTCATCACAAAATTTATGTTTTTAAGAGTATTGAAATTTGTTTAGACAGGTCACTCAGGAAAACTGGCAAGATTATGTTCTAAATAAGTCAGTGCTATAACCATGTATAGCACTTACCAAAACTGCATTATGTGAAAATCTCTAAAACAAATTCCTATATGTGTGTATGCCATAGATATAGCTGAATATCACATTTTTAATAGGAAGCATTGAAAGAAGTGTTGGTTTTTCAGATAGAACATAGTGAAAAGGAACTAATTGCTTTAAAAGTTGTCTCACATGACACCACAGTACCTCCAGTTGGACATGACTTTAGGCATCACCTTGTCATGTGCCCTCTGAAAGAGCTTTGAAGAAGAATCTGGGTTTTTTCTGTTTTCCAGGTTTTAGAGGACACCTACATTTCTTGGCTCATGACCCCTTCCTTCACCTTCAATGCTAGTCGTGACTGGTCAAGTCTTTCTCATACTGCACCACTCTGACATCCTATGCTTGTAGTCAAATAGCCCCTCTCCATTCCTCTAAGAACCACTGTGATTACATTGGGCCTATCTGGATAATACAAGCTAATCTCCCTGTAATGGTTAATATTGAGTATCATAGATAATACAAACTAATCTCTCTGTGATGGTTAATATCAAGTATCATGTTTTGAAGGATGCAAAGTATTTTTTCTAGGTGTGCCTGTGAGGTTATTGCCAAAGGAGATTAATATTTGAGTCAGTGGACTGGGAGAGACAGAATCACCCTCAATCTGAGTGGGCACCATCTAATCGGCTGCCAACACAGCTAGAATAAAGCAGAGAGAAGATGGAAGAGCAGACTTGCTGAGTCTTTTGGCCTTCATCTTTCTCCAATGATGGATGCCTTCTGCCCTTGAACATCAGACTCCAAGTTCTCCAGCTTTTGGTCTCTTGGACTTCCTCCAGTGGTTTGCCAACCCACAGCCTGAAGGCTGCACTGTTGCTTCCCTACTTTTGAGGTTTTGGGACTCGGACTGATCCACCACTGGCTTCCTTGGTCCTCAACTTGCAGACAGCCTGTCATGGGACTTTCCCTTGTGATTGTGTGAGTCAATTCTCCTTAATAAACTTCCTTTAATAGATTCATCTATCCTATTAGTTCTGTCCTTCTGGAGAACCCTGACTAATACACTCTCCATCTCAAGATCCTAAACTTAGTCAAATCTTCAAAGTCCTTTTTACTGTACATAGTAACATATTCACAGATTCTGGAGATTTGGATGTTGACAACTTTGTGGGGCCATTATTTAGCCGGCTACAACTAGTAAATAACCCAGACCAGTTTGAATAAATTCTCAAAAGTACTGTTTCAATAGCAATGAATTTGAAACAGGCTACATCACTAAAAATGAGTTGCATAATTCATCTATTACTAAGTGGGGTGGTGTGCTAGCAGAAAAGAACATGGAGTGACAGGAAACTTTCAATGCCCTTAACTCCAGGAGACAGACAGACAGACAAATATTTACAATATGATGTATTACAGTGTAAAGCAAAAGGGGTTTAATTAGGGAAAGCTTCAGAGAATAGACACCCTTAAAGGAGCAAGGATTAAAGTAATATAGAGTCGACACCAGGTAAAGCAGGTAAGAGGAAGAAGACTAGAGGTGTAGGAAAAGGAAGAAGCATACACAAAGGTGTACAAGACATATGAATATGGATGTTCAGAGGACAAAGGTTTAAATTTGGCTGGAGCAGAAGGTTCAGGTTAAGGAGTGGTGAGAGTAAGTTTGAACATTAGTCAAGAGCCAAAGAAATTTGAAAAGTATCTTCAGTCTCACTATAATTACTCCATGAGATGATCAGACTGTGCATGTCTATCAGTCAGCAATTAGTCAGTACTCATTGAAGTAACAGAATCAGGTGATTCCCTCTCAACTCCCATGAGAGAGTTTGTAATTTCCTGCTTAAACTCATAATGTCTATCAGACATCCTCAAGGACTATGGAGAAATTCTGAATCTTTTTTTTTTTTTTTTTTTTGAGATGGAATTTTTGCTTTTTTTCCCCAGGCTGGAGTGCAATGCCACTATCTCAGCTCACTGCAACCTCTACCTCCTGGGTTCATGTGATTCTCCTGCCTCAGTCTCCCAAGTAGCTGGGATTACAGGTGTGCAACACCACACCCAGCTAATTTTGTATTTTTAGTGGAGACAGCGTTTTACCATGTTGGTTAGGCTGGTCTTGAACTCCTGACATCAGGTGATCTGCCCACCATGGCCTCCCAAAATTCTGAATCTTTTAGGTGGAAAAAGCTAAAAGTGACCTTAAAACCATCTTTTTAAGGATATTGCCAAGTGCGTTCCATAAAATGTTAGTTCTGGAAAATATAAATTAGAGACCCCTCAGAAAAAATGTGATGGTCGCAAAGGTTTTAATACCACTGTATATTATATATGCCATTTTAAGATGAGAGTTTCACAAGTATATTAGCATATTAATTATCCTGAAATTGTGCAAAAATTCATTTTTATTCATAATTTAATAGATTTTATAATCACACAAAATTTATTTTTCCCTTTGGTTTGTTTGTTTTCCCAGAGGATCTTTGAAAGGAGGTCCATTGAATAATAATCTGGAAAAACAACTAATCCAGTTAGTTTCTGGATATAACTCAATGGTTCTTTCTGGCCTAGCAGCATTAGTACCACCAGGGAACTTGTTAAAAATGCAAATTGCCAGGCCCCACTCCAGACCTACTAAATCAGAAACTTTAGGAATAGAGCTGACAATCTATTTCAACATGTCATGCTGGTGATTTTGATGCCACATAAAAGTTTGAGAACCACTGCTCTAATCCAATCTAGTTGCACAGGTGAGAATGTTCAGCCCCAGGAAGTTCAAATGCTCCTTCTGCCCCTGCAGGTCAGAATTTTACCTTGGGCATTGGCAGATCTTAGGCTCCCCAAGTTTCAAATTATTCTGCCCATTAATCATCAATTCTTCCTGATGCTCAACAATGATACACATTTCCAGCATCCGCTTTAGAGCAACAGATTGCATAGTTGCTCTCCTTGTAGAGGATTTACTTCCTTATGCTTTGATTCCATATCTCTAGGGAATGTTTATAGCTTGAATGGAAATAATATGTCTTAATACTGCCTGAGCCCCTACTCTAAAACAAATATGAATAGCAGCTTTCTATTCATATTTTGTGTACTAAAATCTCTTGCTATCTTTTATTTGAGAAATTGTTTTTTAAAACCCGATGATTCTTCTCTGTAGGCCATCTTGTCTTTCTGAACTGCTCTGGAAGCAATCTAGCATCATAAAGTATTGCCAAGAAATTATTTTTAAAAGGCTACTTAGTAAAGAAAAAAAAATGAGGGAACTAAGCTTCATAAAATAGGGAAAAAACTAAATTTAAGTTTAGATTAAGAAAAATAACTGGTAAATGTTAGAAAAATACAAAGTAAAGTGATAAAGGACAATTTCATTTTGGTTAGTTTTGCTGTGGTGGTGGTGTTTTGTTTTGTTTTTTGGTTTTTTTATACCTTAACATTAGAAAGAAGATGAGAAGTAAATTTGATTTGGAAGGCAAAAAATGAAATAGAATGTTCATTTGGGATTTTATTTTTATTCTATCACAGTCATTGGTGTTCTCTGCCTTTCTAATTATATACAATTTAAGCAGCAGAAGAAAAGCAAGCCTTCTTTAGCCATTTATGAGAATGTATTTCCACCAGAGTGATTTCCCCTCCAGCTGTCATGAGCTGGGAGGATATATTCCCTCTGTGTAAATTTAAAGAGCCTGGCAGTAACATGAGTGGATGGCAGTAAATAACACTGCCACCTGCACTTAAATGGAATTTCTGATGTCTTGTTTTTCATTGCTGTCAGTAATGTATCTCTCCTTAAAACAATATTTCATCTGACTTATAATGAAAATGATAATGTGGCCATGGTTTATTTATGGCATGCAGTTCTATTGGTTGGGTTGAGTTTTGTTGTAGTCACATTAATCAAACACAAAATTGATTTTAGTTCAGCACTGAAATTCTTCAAAATTACTTTTCCAAAACAGATACTGTTTACAGCATAGAGAGAGACATATTATAAAACCACAGAAATGTTTCAATGTAAGATCATTTACAAGAACGTATTTTCTTTTATTAAGAGTTTTTTATCAACAGTTTTCCAGAAACATTTTCCAGGAAAAATAAGACAATATAGCTACTTCTACCCAGATGAAATGACAATTTCACTAAAGGAATTTTCTGATTTTCACAAAAATAGAAGTTTATCAGAAATGTTTACAATAAGTTATTGGAAGATGCGTCTTCCTCTCCTACATGCCTATAGACCGATTGAGAAATCCAGCTCTGAAAAGTAAATGGAAGCTTGCTTACTGAATGATTCATTGTTAACTGTTTTCTTTCAGTGAATCAAAGAGATCAAGCAAACTGAATCTCTAGCCACTACCCGTCTACATACAGAGTGGAAGAATACATAAGACAGAAGATTTTATTTAATTGAAAATTTAACTATGGCTTTACTATTCCTAGAGTTTTTCTACACATGAAATATTAGAAAACATGCTACTTTTTATGTGATAGAATTTTAAAATGGCAAACTGCATGTTTCATATCGAATTTATATTTCATATTGCATATTCATAATTCATTACACAAATTTATATTTTATAGGTATATAACAGAGTCAATGAGAATTATTGGTCATAAAAATAATTTATAGAGTAAAAGGCAAAGTATATCGTTAGTACAGGGGAAGAGTATGCATGTGAATCAAGTTACAGCGCTTATTAGTTGTGTGAACCTTGGGCAAGTTATTCAACTTTGTCATTTAGTGTCCTCATCTGTAAACTGGGGATAAGTAGCATCTACCTCATGAGATTTCTATGAAGATTAATAAATTGACATTTATAAAGCCTAGCATATCATAAGATCTAGATTAGTGTTTGTTAAATGGAATAAGTCAGTGGGAACAAAAAAGTGGAATCATTTCTCCCTGTTGTAATTATTTCTTGTGTTGTCTCCAATAATTAAGAATGTTATCAATGAGCAAAAATGTCACTTTTAGAAAATTCATGCATATGACACAAATTTTAATGTTAATTTCATTGAGAAGTGCCCTGGTACCTAATTGATGAGCTCATGAATTTAAAGAATTATGAAAGTGTGAAAGTGAAAGAAGCAAGTGTTATATTTTTAGAAAAACAATTTTTGCATTCCTGTAACCAAAGCATTTTTCAACTGAAAATTGTGTTCAAAATATATTACATTTTCATGGCACACAGCAGAGTGAACAATAAAGCAAACACAAAGTATGCATAGGAGATAATGTGAGCTCTCACAGGGCAAAAATAATTAAATAAATAATGTAAGAACTGAAGTATATAAAGAAGACCCCAACTTAAAAAAAATTGAAATTAATGCTTGTACATTTCAGTTTTTTAATCTGAGGTCCTCTTTATATATTTGAGTTCTTATATCATTTATTTATTCCTTATTTCACATTAACCTAAGGATGTTACCTACCACAAATTTAACCATTTATTAGAATTACCACAAAATCTTAAACTAATGTGGCTATGTGGTTCGGGGTGGTGGGGTAGAGAATAAGTGGATTTTATCATGTAATCAATTTTTAAATGATATATCCTCTCATATTGCGAGAAATACAATAAATAACACACACACACACACACACACACACACACACACACACACAAAGAAATATGCCTTGCTAAAATGCACTTTTACAAGTAGTGTATTCATTTCATTTGTGGATATCGGAATCATGACTGCAAGGTCAGTCTAGATGGCAATGTCTAGATAACAATGCTAGAAGACGTCCTCAACTTAGAATTTTAAAAAGCATCAGAAGTGACTACTTAAGAATATCGGTTTCATCCAGCCTGGCTGTGGGCATGGGAAATATCTATAAGTGGTCTCTTCCAGGAACTGATGTTTCGATAGGCTTGTAAGGACAATGGAGCTTAGGAATTGGCAAATGTACTGAAGTGATAGACAACAGACTCTATAAAGGATAAAGAAGAATTTCTGCATTTGAGAAGGTCATTATACTCAATCTGTACTTAGAAAATATTTGGTCTAACAGAATCGAAGTTTTTCCCTGATATTTTAGCATTTGTTGAGAGATTTTCTAGGCAGTGATTCTTCAGCCATGGTGTCACATTGCTGTAGGTTACTTTGAACAGTGCAGAGGTATGCTGGCAGATTTTAACCAAGATGCACTATATTTTTAAACTGTTATTGAAGACATAAGTTGTTACAGTGATTTCCTTCAGACAAAACATTAAGTTAAAGAAAGAAACAAAGTATGAATTCAGTTAATACCAAAAGAAATACGTTTATGATTATAGACAAAAACTTTGACTACTAATCTTTCAAGATAAAGTCAGGGTAGTACAGTTCCACTAAAGCATCATCAGAGTTTTGAAGGTAAGCGAGTAAAGAAATTGATCATTTTTGATCATTTCTGTTGATCAAGAATGCATACTGGTGTCTATTAACAGTCAAGTAGGTATGTTGTAGGCTGTAAAGTAAAAACACAGTTCAACCTATTTTTTAAGCTGTTTTTGGAAATCATCCCTGTCTCATTTATAATTGTTTTGAATTTTATATGATGTTATTATTTGGTATTGTGGTAAATAAATTCAAATATTCCATAATTTGCTCCAAATACAGAAAGAATGAAAAACGGCTAAAAAGATGTCTTGTGATTTCTTCAAAATACATTTCTGAAGACAAAGAACACTATTAACTTTTTATGTTTATAGCAATCATCATATAACAACAACACCCATAAATTTGGTCTTCTAAAATTAAAATAATGTCTCTCAAATTTAAATTTTACTTAAGTGAGGACTTAAAACCATAATTATTGACATTCTAAGGTCAAAGTTGTGTCCACCCAAGCTAAAGTTTACTCATGTGGTGACCTAACACAAACCATAAATTCTTTTAAATATTTTTTTCCATTTTTTGGTCATTTTGCTACATTTAAATGTCTTTTAAGTTTTAATTATTATGGATACATAAGAGTTGTATGTATTTATGTGCTATATGTGATATTTTGATAAAAGTACACAATGTATAATGATCAAATCAGGGTAACAAGAATATTTATCACCTGAAGCATTCATTTATTTGTGTTAGGAACATTCCAATGCACTCTTTTAGTTATTCTGAAGTATACAATATATTATCTTTAGTTATAGTCACCGATTTGTGCTACTGAACACTACTAGATGTTATTCTTCCTACATAACTGTATTTTTGTATCCATCAATCACCCCTTCCCTTCTCCATCCCTAGAAACTTTCCCAGCCTTTGGTAACCATAGTTCTCTATCTTCATACGTATATTTTTACCTCCCACATGTGAGTGAGAATATGTGATATTTTTCTTACTTTGGCTTATTTCACTTGACATAATATCCTTGGTTGTTGCAAATGACAAGTTTTTATCCTTTTGTATGTCAGAGTAATATTCCATTGTATATATGTATCACGTTTTCTTCAACCCTTTTCTGTTGATGGACAGGCTGATTCCATATCTTGACTGTTGTTAATGGTGCTGCAATGAACATGAGAATGCAGATAATTCTTTGATATACTGATTTCCTTTCTTTTGGATATATATCTAGCAGGAGATTGCTGGATCTTTGCTGGTAGTTCTATTTTCAGTTTTCTGATAAACTTCCCTACTGTTCTCCACAGTGGCTTTACTAATTTACATTCCCACCAGTAGCATATAAGAGTTCCCCTTTCTCCATATCCTTGCTAGCATTCGTTGTTGCCTGTCTTCTGGATAAAAGCCATTTTAACTGAGGTTAGATGATACCTCACTACAGATTTGATATATATTTATCTGACGTTTAGTGATTTTTATCATTTTTAAAATACACCTATTGGCCATTTGTATGTCTTCTTTTAAGAAATGTCTATTTCAATCTTTTGTTCATTTTAATTGGATTATTATTATTATTTGCTTTTGAGTTATTTGAGCTCCTTATATATTCTCGTTATTAATCCCTTATCAGATAAGTAGTACGTAAACATTTTCTCCTGTTGTGTAGGTTGTCTCTTCACTTTGTTGATTGTGTTCTTCCCTTTGCAGATGATTTTTAGCTTATGTGATCTCATTTGTTCATTTTTGCTTTGGTTGCCTGGGTTTTGAGGTCACCTTCAAGAAATCTTTGCCCAGACCAATGTCCTATGGTATTTCTCCTATGTTTTCTTCTAGTGGTTCCATAGTTTCAGGTCTTTAAGTCTTTAATCCAGTTTGATTCAATTTTAGTTTACAGTGAAAGACAGGGGTCTAGTTTCATTTTTCTGCATATAGATACCCAATTTTCCCATCACCATTTATTGAAGAGACTGTCCTTTCTCCATTGTATGCTCTTTGTCTTGGTACATGTGTTGAAAATAAGTTGACTAAATTTATTTCTGGGTTGTCTATTCTGTTCTATTCATCTATGTATCTGTTTTCATGCCAGTACATGCTGTTTTGATTACTATACTTTTGTAGTGTAATTTGAAGTCAAGTAATATGATATCTCCAGGTTTGTTCTTTTTGCTCAGGATTGCATTGGCTATTCTGGGTCTTCTGTGGTTTCATATAAATTTTAGGATTATTTTTGGCACCATAAATCATTTAATTCCTGGTTCTATGAAAATACAGCTAAAGGTAAAATACATTATTTCTCTAATTAGTTAACGAGGAGATTGAAGGGGAGCAAAAGGCAGAAAAAAAACCTTCAACCTTAGCTGTGGCATGAACAACTATAAATGAACCAACTGAAAGTATTGATAACATTAAGCCTGAGGCCAAAAATCGCAGTAAATAACTGTGAAAACCTGAAATTTTAGAAGCTCACAATGGAAGTTGTCTTGAAAACCATGTCACTTTATATCTTTTAATATGCAATTTGGCTACAGTGGCAATTATCGTAGTTATTGATTTAATTTGCATTGTTTTAGTTTTGGATCAGGTTTGGCTAGTAATATCTGATTCAGTAACACAATAGATGTTCCATTTAATCAAGATTTCAGTAAGGCTATGGGAAATCAAAGTCCTGTGACTATAGTTAAGATATATCAAAGTTAAGACATATCAATACAAATGACCCCAGTTGACATTTAACAATGTCAGAAATTATTTTTGAACACTGTAGGAATCATACCAAAAAGTAATACAATTGTACAATTGAGAAAATAAATTCTCAAGGAAACCAAAGAAAGTATAGAGCAAAGATATTACTCTTGCATTCATAATGCCTTTGTGACTAATCAAGACACTAATGGTTTTAGTTTATTTTTATAAGTATTTTTTAAATCACTTTATAAAACTGTGTCAAGAATGAGAAATTATCTAGACTATACTGACTCATACACCAGCAGCCAATGATGAATTAATGCTTGAACAATTCTATTTCAAGCTATAATGAGCTTTATTGCCAGAGTTCTGAACAGCAACATGAATAAGAAGCATTAACAGAAATATTAGAAATGTGCCTCTTTTTCTATTTCCGCATTTCATGTAGATGAAAGTTTTTTTCACTTTCTTTTTCCCTTCACCACATTTGCCTAGGAATGGTTGAGACAGAAGTAAGCCATCTAAGGCACACATAAAATTTCTCTTCTATTCATGTATTTATCTTCAGTTTTCTTTCTTTATGAATGTAGCAGTTTTTAAATATGGTCCAAAATTATTTGACACTCCTTACTCTGCCACTACTTGATCAACAGAATCCAGCAGAAATGACACAACGCCAATTTTCAAGTTCAAGGCATTAAGAAACTGGGAGCTTTTACTTGATGTCTCTTGAGACACTTGCTTCTAAAACTGAGTCGCCAGGTTATAAGAAAGCCCAAGCAGCCCATGGAGAGCCCACATATAAATGTCCACATGGAATCCTCAGCCCTCAGTCCTTGCTGAGCTCATAGCCAAACAATCATCATCAACATGACAACCATCAACATGTGAATTAACCATCTGAGAAGTGAATTCTTCAGTTCTCCATCAAACTTGCCCAGATGACAACTCCTGGAGCAGACACAAGCTTTTCATGACAAACTCTGCACAAGTACAGATACATGCACTAAATATACAATTGTGATTGTTTTAAGCCACTAAGGTTTTGGGGGGTTTTGTTTTTTTGTTCGTTTGTTTGTTTTAAGCAGTTGTAATTAAAAGATATCTATTTGCATCTCTGTGTGTGTCAGGACAGGGGGGTTTTAACAAAAATATAAAATATGTGTCAGATAGAGAGAATTTGAACTTCAGGGTGAGTGTATATCAGAAAGGTCTTGCTAAGAGTTACTAAAAGAAGCCTAGAGTCTATGAATAAAGTTTTAATGGAGGTCTAACGTTCCTTAAGAAGGTTGTCATAAATGACTTAAAGAATATCAAAGAAATATCTAAAATTAGAAGAAAATAAATTCTTGTTAAGTAGTGGCAGAAATTTAGCAAAACTGACATCTGCAGTAATGTGCAGTACAGGAAATTTACATACTAATGAGAATATTTCCAAGCAGAATATTACAACTGCCTCCTGGATTCTTCTTGCTGTCTATGATACAATGTGGGAGAAGAGAGTTAAGCTAAATAATATATTGTTAAATACAAAAAATACAGGGATCACTAGACTCAAAAATAAAACTCTTAACATTCAAAGACTCATCAGATGACAGAATATTCTCAAAGTAAGAAAGTGTCTCAAGCCAAAGATAAAATCCATGGTGAGACAATAAAATCCTTTGCTAAAATCTCAGAAAGAACTCAAATGATGCCTCATGGAGACTTTCAGTCAGATAAAGCATGCTTTGAGTACACCTCTCAATTAAACAATGGTACTTCTTTCAATTTCTAAGTATCCTAAGGACATATCTCTTCTTTAAAAAAATGCTCAGCTTCACATACAGGCAATATTTTTTGGAAAAAGGAAAAATAGAATAATAAGAGGATGAAACCAAGACTCAAGAGGAGAGAGCCAAGATGTGGGGAATCATTCTCAGGAAGCAATACAACCTCAACAAAAATTAGGATTAGGATTAGTTGGATTTCGGAATTACTACAGACCAATCACTCATGTGTGCCTTTTGTTTTCCCCTTTTTAAATCAGAATGCCTACTGAAGTTATACAATACTTCCTAGCATTGTATGTTTCATATGAGGATAGAGGGTGCAGATCATTGTAGTGAACCTCTGTAGTTCACAGGTCTTCAAAAATGAGCCTTTGGGAACTGCACCCAAAGAAATGAACTCAAGTATTCTCATCTGTACCTGCCTTCACTGAGATGATGAAACTCTGTACCTCAAGCCTTAACTTGTTGCTTTAGCAACATGGGACTTCAGGAAGGACTTGGGAGGAAATGAGTACATCATGCATATGGAAGAAATGCTAATAAGTTTTGGTCATTTTAAAACCTACATAGAAATTCTCTTACACTTCTCCCATCAAAAACTGGGGTCTACATGCCATTCCATTAAATTTGATTTCTGTGACTATTTGAGCAATATAATATAGCGGAGTTGATGCTTTGCTAGTTTGGTGGCCAAAGCCTTAAGGATCTGGCAGCTGCCACTTCCTGTTGCTTAGAATACTTGCTCCTGGAACCCAGGCATCAATCCCCAGGATGCTGCCTGTGGGGGTACCCATATAGAAAGGAACCAAGCAGTCCTTGTTCTCAGCCTGAGTTAAGCTCATTAACAATAGAGAGCACCGAATTGCATCCACGTGAGTAAATCAACTTAGAAATGGATCCTCCAGTTCCCAGTGGAGTGGTCCCTGATGATACTATCTTGAAAAGAAATAAACTTTCTCTGCCTGATCCCGTTTCATCCCATAAAAATTGCGATTTATATATGCAGTAACAGAAAACCAGAACATAACTATTACTAGACTAATAATCTTGAAGAAAAGGAAGATGTTTTTGTAATAAAATTATGAGTGCTACAGAGGGTTAAGAGAACTGTTATTTTAAGAAGTAATCTCTCTCTTTGTCTGCAGATTCATATTACCCGGACCAGGTCTCTAATAAAATAATCTCTGAAAACTAGCTATATTTCTTTTAAAAGAAAATGTAAGTACTAAAAAATTTTTAAAGTTTATTCAAAATTCAAGTTGAATCATACAATAATGAACAAAAAATAAGAAATATCAATACTTATATTCTTGTTTCTCAGAGAGATTGAGTCTGACACACTTTTTTTTAGAATAACTACTACTGGAAACCAATCACATTCATACTGGTGATATTCAAACCAAATATTCATACTAGTTTTAATGTCCATAGGTAAAACCACTGACAAATGCATCTCTATTTTAGTTTGCTTTTATGACTGTGTTACGAAACCAAAGGTAATTTTTCTTTCTCATAAAATGGTGAAAAGAAAACAAACAGGGTTACTGTTCTAGTGCTTCCTCTCCTTCTCCTCTTCTTCCAGCTTTCCAAAAAGTTAAAAATAACTATATAGCCTCAAAATCTAGTTGGAAAGCAATTCATTTGCTTTTCAGTATGTTGCCTTTTATAATTAATTTCAGGTAGAGATTCTGTTTTTATTATGTAAATGTATTATTCAACTAAACACTATCCCATAAAATGTTAATATTGCCATTTTTAATTGAGTATGCGATGTTTGCTTTGGTCTTTGTGGGGAGTGTGTTTCCAGTGAGGCAGGAAAATCAGTTCTCACTGAGCAAGAATACGTGATATGCTTCTCCTGGGAGGTGTGCAGTTCACCAGTTCCACCTGGAGGACACTGCAGCTATAGTGTGATTTGGGTTATAGTCTCAGCCATTTGACATTAACTCTGCTGTTGACTAGGCCTTCAGCAGATGTGACAAGAACCACTTGATTTAAACCCCTTTTTATGATGTTCCAGTTCTTGAAGTATAGATTACGCTAGATGAAAGGACATGATTTTTTCCCAGTGTAATTCTCAAAGACAACCACTCTCCAGTCTCTAAGTGGGCTCAGTATATGCCTGAGGAAAAGTGAATTAAGACTGATGTATGAAATAGGCATCAAGATAAACAATTCAGAAATTCAGACAAGCAATATCAGTGTTTCTTTGATTATCCTAAGCATCCTCCAAAACAAAATCAATTTACTTTCTAAAGCTTGTATTATACTGATTATTGGATAATTTAGCTAAAGCCTAAAATACATTATTGACATAATTGGTACACTAAGGCAATTTCATGAGTTCTTTTAAAGTGGAGTCCACACACATTAAAAACTGAAGAAGTAACTTAAACTCTGAGTTTCTGTTTTCATATCTACAAAATAAAACTAATATCAAGATTTTTTTTTTATTTTAAAAATTCGTGATGAGGATGCAAATAGGTTGGTAAATGAGTGCAAAAATATGGTTAGACAGAAGGAATACGATCTAGTATTTGAGAGTATTGAATATTTCTAGCATCTGAAGTAATGAATGTCCCCATTACTCTTATTTGATTATTACGTATTTTATTTTTATGCATGTATCAATATAGCACATGTAACCCAAAAAATATGTGCAACTATTATGTATCAGTAAAAAGAATTAGTGAGGAGATAATGAATATGAAACAACTGACAAAACATCTGATATCCCACAAATAGTAGCTATTATCATAATTACATGAAATATATAAGAAAAATTTTGTGTGTGCTCTAAATCATACATCTCAGTAAATTTTTTTTGCTATCACATACTTGTTCTGATATAAATGTTCATAAAAAATACAAGTTAAGATCTTCTGAGGATCCAAGATGGCCAAATAGGAAAAGCTCCAGAGTGCAGTTCCCAGCAAGAACAATGCAGAGGGTGACTGCCCACTGCATTTCCAAACAAATTTTCACTACCCACAGACAAGGAGATTCCCGGGCTGAAAAGCACTACAAGTTTTCAGCATAGCAATTTCAGCCAGTGCTGGGCTGGCTCACAGAAACTCACACAAATCTGGGCAGCCATTTCAACTGGCACCTGGAATGCCTGGGAGACAGAGCCGCCCATTCAACTGAAAGGGAGGGGGCAGAGACAGGGAGCCAGGTGATCTAGCTTGGCTCTGTTTAGTACCGCCCCCACAAAATGAGCAATCTGAAACACTCTGAATTGAGAGTTTTGCAGCAAGTGCAGCTGGACCTAGGACTGTCCAGCTCAGTGGGGGAAGGGCGGCCACCACTACTGAGGCAGTCCACCACTACCGAGGCATTTCACACAGCAGCTGCGCAGAGCCTGCGGCAGCTCAGCAATCCCTCTGCTGGCAGACTGTGACTAGACTACTCCGTGCGGGGCAGGGCATCTATGAAAAAAGGCAGCAGCATGACAGGAACTTACAAATAAAGCTAACTGTCCTAGGACAGAGCACCTGAGAAAAGGGGTGGTTATGAGTTCCATAGCAGCAGACTTAAAAGTACCTGCCCAGCAGCTCTGCATGGAAAAACAGAGCTCCCAGCACAGCACTTGAGCTCCTATAATGGACAGACTGTCTCCTAAAGCAGCTCCCTGACCCCCGTATGCCCAAAGAGACACCTCATAAAGAGGAACTCAGGCTGACATCTGGAAGGTACCCTTCTGGGATGAAATCAACAGAAGAAGAAACTGGCAGCAATCCTTACTGTTCTGTAGCCCCCACAGGTGATTCCCAGGCAAGCAGTGTCTAGAATGGACCTCCAGCAGTCCTGCAGCAGAGGGGCCTGACTACAAGAAGGGAAACTAAGAAACAGAAAGAAATAACTTCACCATCAACAAAAAGGACATCCACTCAGAGACCCCATCTGAAAGTTACCAACTACAAAGACCACAAGTAGATAAAGCCACTCAGATGGGAAGAAACCAATGCAAAAAGGTTGAAAACACCCAAAACCAGAATGCCTTTCCTCCTCCAAAGGATCACAACTCTTCACCAGCTAGGGAACAAAGATGGATGGAGAATGGCTCGAATGAATTGACAGAAACAGGCTTCAGAAGGTGGGTAATAACAAACTTGTCTGAGCTAAAAGAGCATGTGTTAACCCAGTGCAAAGAAACTAAGAACCTAGAAAAAAGGTTAGATGAGATGTTAAATAGAATAAACAGCTTAGAGAAGAATATAAATGACTTGATGGAGGTGAAAAGCACAGCATGAGAACTTCACAAAGCATACACAAGTTTCAATAGCTGAATCAACCAAACAGAAGAAAAGATATCAGAGATTGAAGATCTACTCAATCAAATAAAACAAGATGGCAACAATAGAGAAAAAACAGTGAAAAGAAATGAACAAAGCCTCCAAGAAATATGGGATTATGTGAAAAGACCTAATCTACGTTTGATAGGTGTACCTGAATGTGACAGAGAGAATGAATCCAAGCTGGAAAACACAATTCAGGATGTTAACCAGGAGAACTTCCCCAACCTAGCAAGCCAGGCCACCATTCAAGTCCAGGAAATACAGAAAACACCACAAAGATATTCCTCAAGAAGAGCAACCCCAAGGCACATAATCATCAGATTCACCAGGGCTGAAATGAAGGAAAAAATGCTAAGGGCAGCCAGAGAGAAAGGTCAGGTTACCCACAAAGGGAAGCCCATCAGACTCAAAGCAGATCTCTTGGCAGAAACCCTACAAGCCAGAAGAGAGTGGGGGCCAATATTCAACACCCTTAAAGAAAAGAACTTTCAACCTAGAATTTCAGATCCAGCCAAACTAAGCTTCATAAACGAAGGAGAAAGAAAATCCTTTTGGAAAAGCAATTGCTGGGAGATTTCATGACCAACAGGCCTGCCTTTTAAGAGTTCCTGAAAGAAGCACTAAACAAGGAAAGGAACAACCAGTATCAGCCACTCCAAAAACATACCAAATGGTAAAGAGCATCGACACAATGAAGAAACTGCATCAACTAATGGGCAAAACAGCCAGCTAGCATCAAAATGGCAGGATCAAATTTACACATAACAATATTAACCTTAAATATAAATGGCCTAATACCGCAATCAAAAGACACAGAATGGCAAACTTGATAAAAAGTCCAAACCTATCAGTGTGCTGTATTCAGGAAACCCATTTCATGTGCAAAGACACACATAAGCTCAAAATAAAGGGATGGAGGAAGATTTACCAAGCAAAAGGAGAGCAAAAAAAGCAGGAGTTGCAATCCTAGTCTCTGATTAAATGGATTTTAAACCAACAAAGATCAAAAGAGACAAAGAAGAGCATTACATAATGGTGAAATGATCAATGTAACAAGAAGAGCTAACGATCCTAAATATATACACACCAAATAGAGGCACACCAAGTACATAAAGCAAGTGCTTAACAACCTACAAAGAGACTTAGACTCCCATACAATAATATTGGGAAACTTTAACAATCCACTGTCAACATTAGACAGATCGACGAGACTGAAAATTAACACGGCTATCCAGGACTTGAACTCAGATCTGCATCAAGTGGACCTAACAGATATCTAAAGAAATCTCCACCCCAAATCCACAGAATATACATTCTTCTCAGCACTGCATTGCACCTACTCTAAAATTGACCACATAATTGGAAGTAATTCACTCCTCAGCAAATGCAAAAGAATGGAAATCATAACAAACAGTCTCTCAGACCACAGGGCAAACAAATTAGAACTCAGAATTAAGAAACTAACACAGGACTGCACAGCTTCATGGAAACTGAAAAGCTGGTTCCTGAATGTCGACCGGATAAACAATGAAATGAACACAGAAATAAAGATGTTCTTTGAAATGAATGAGAACAAGGACACAACGTACCAGAATCTCTGGGGCACATTTAAAGCAGTGTCTAGAGGGAAATTTATAGCAATAAATGCCCACATGAGAAGTGAGGAAAGATAACATCAACACCCTATTGTCAAAATTGAAAGAACTAGAGGAGCAATATCAAAAGAAAACTCAAAAGCTAGCTGAAGACAAGAAATAACTAAGATCAGAGCAAAACTGAAGGAGATAGAGGCACAAAAAAACCCTTCAAAAAATCAATAAATCCAGGAGCTGGCTAAAAAAAAAAAAAAAAAAAAAAAATCAACAAAAAGACAGACTGCAAGCCATATTAATAAAAAAGAAAAAGGAGAAGTATCAAATAGATGCAATAACAAATGATAAAGGGGATATCACCACTGATTCCACAGAAATACAAACTACCATCAGAGATTACTAGAAACAACTCTATATACGTAAACCTGGAAGAAATGGGTAAATTCCTGGACACTTGCACCCTCCCAAGCCTCAACCAGGAAGAAGTTGAATAGACCAATATAAAGGGCTGAAATTGAGGCAGGAATTAATAGCCTACCAACAAAAAAAGTCAGGTCCAGATGGGTTCACGGCTGAATTCTATCAGACGTAAAAAGAGGAGCTGGTACCATTCCTTCTGAAATTATTCCAAACAATCCAAAAAGAGGGCATCCTTCCTAAATCATTTTGTGAGACCAACATCATCCTGATATCAAAACCCAGCAGAGACTCAACAAAAAAAGAAAACTTCAGGCCAATATCCATAATGAACATAGATGGAAAAGTCTTCCATAAAATACTGGCGAACTGATTGCAACAGCAAGTGAAAAAGCTTATTCATCACAATCAAGGAGACCTCGTTCTAGGAATGCAAGGCTGGCTCAACATACCCAGGTCTATAGATGTAATTCACCACATAAACAGGACAAAAGACAAAAACCACATGAGTATCTCAATAGATGTAGAGAAGATATTTGACAAAATTCAACAGCCCTTTATGTTAAAAACTCTCAATAAACTAGGTATTGAAGGAACATATCACAAAACAATAAAAGCTATTTATGACAAACCCACAGCCAATATCATACTGAATGGGTAAAAACTGGAAGCATTCTCTTTAAAATCTGGCACTAGACAAGGATGCCCTCTCTCATCACTCCTATTCAATATGGTATTGGAAGTTCTAGCCAGAGAAATTAGGCAAGAAAAAAAATAAAGCGTATTCAATTAGAAAAGGGGGAAGTCAAATTGTCTCTATTTGCAGATGACATGATTTTACATTTAGAAGACCCTATCATCTGAACCCAAAGTCTCCTGAAACTGATAAGCAACTTCAGTAAAGCCTCAGGATACAAAATCAATGTGCAGAAATCACAAGCATTTCTATACACCAATAACAGACTAACAGAGAGCCAAATCATTAGCAAACTCCCATTCACAATTGCTACAAAGAGAATAAAATACCTAGGAATACAACTAACAAAGGATGTAAAGGACCTCTTCAAGTATAACTACAATCCATTGCTCAAGGAAATAAGAGAGGATGCAAAAGACGTAGAAACATTCCATGCTCATGGTTAGGAAGAATCAATATCATGAAAATGGCCATACTGCCCAAAGTAATTCATAGACTCAACGCTATCCCCATCAAGCTACCAATGACCTTCTTCACAGAACTGGAAATAAAACGACCTTAAACTTCATATGGAACCAAAAGAGAGCCCACATAGCCAAGACAATCCTAAGCAAAAAGAACAAAGCCAGAGGCATCTTGCTACCTGATTTCAAACTATACTACAAGGCTATAGTAATGAAAACAGAATGGTACTGGTACCAAAACAGATATAGACCAATGGAAAAGAACAGAAGCCCTGAAGGCAATGCCACACATCTACAGCCATCTGATCTTTGACAAATCTCACAAACACAAGCAGTTGGGAAAGGATTCCCTGATTAATAAATGGTGTTGGGAAAACTGGCTAGCCATGTGCAGAAAGCAGAAACTGGACCCCTTTCTGACATCTTACACTAGAATTAACTCCAGATGGATTAAAGACTTAAACATAAGACCTAACACCATAAAAAACCTAGAAGAAAACATAGGCAATACCTAGTCCATAGGCATAGGCAAGCACTTCATGACTAAAACACCAAAAGCATTGGCAACAAAAGCCAAAATAGACAAATGGGATCTAATTAAGCTTCAGAGCTTTTGTACAGCAAAAGAAACAATCATTAGAGTGGACCCACAACCAACAGAATGGGAAAAAATTTTTGCAATCTACTCATCTGACAAAGGGCTAATATCCAGAATCTACAAACAAAACAGATTTACAAGAAAAAAACAAACAAACCCATCCAAAAGTGGGAGAAGGATACGAACAGACACTTTTCTAGAGAAGGCATATATGAGGCCAACAAACAGATGAAAAAATGCTCATCATCACTGATTATTAGAGAAATGCAAATCAAAACCACATTGAGATACCACTTCACACCTGTTAGACTGGCAGTCATTAAAAAATCTGGAGACAACAGATGCTGGAGAGGATGTGGAGAAATAGGAACACTTTTACACTGTTGGCGGGAGTGCAAACTAGTTCAACCATTGTGGAAGACAGTGTGACGCTTCTTCAAGAACCTAGCAATAGAAATTCCATTTGACCCAGCAATCCCATTACTGGGTATATACCCAAAGGATTATAAATCATTCTATAATAAAGATACATACACATGTTATGTTCACAGTGGCACTGTTTATAATAGCAAAGACCTGGAACCAACCCAAATTCCCATTGACAATAGACTGGACAAGGAAAATGTGGCACATATACACCATAGAATACTATGCAGCCATTAAAAAATGATGAGTTTGTGTCCTTTGTAGGGACATGGATGAATCTGGAAACCATAATTCTCAGCAAACTGACACAAGAACAGAAAATCTAACACTGCATGTTCTCACTCACAGGTGGGTGTTGAACAATGAGAACAGATGTACACAGGGAGGAGAACATCACATACTGTGGTCTGTTGGGAGGGGCTGTGGAGGGACAGCGGGGGTTGGGGAGGTTCGGGAGGGATAACATGGGTAGAAATGCCAGATATAGTATGGTGATGGGGGGATGGATCCAGGAAACCACATTAGCATGTATGTACCTATGCAACAATCCTGCACGATCTGCACATGTACCCCAGAACCTAAACTACAATAAAAAAAAAAAAAGAAAAAACATACAAGATAAAAGTAAATGGGAGTGAATAAAATAATTCTACTTTTATATAAAAATATGAGTGATTTCTACAGGTCAAATAAGAATTGAAACTTTATAGTTGGTGTGAAGAAGATTTTAGAGGGTTTACCTGATCTAAAATTCAACATGAGTTTATGATATGGTTTCTAACATAGTTTTAGCCTTGTTAACAGAAAAAAATTCAAAATATTTTAAATACGATATCATCATCATGGACAAATATGAATCACCACTTCTACTATTGCAATTGTTATGGGTACCAAATCCTAAAAAGAATTTTGACAAGTGTCTGCAGAGAAAGTGATGGGTTTGAAAGTCATTTATAAAAAATGATGAGCTTTTATATACTAATATTTACCTTGAAGTAAAGAAAAATAAAAGGAACAATGATAACTGCCTTTAAATATAAGACACAAGAGCAGATTTTCTTCCAAAAAGGCATATCAAAGGTGTATCTTCCAAAAAGGCCAGCCCCGCTGAAAATCTCAGGCTCCAGAATAGTAGCGGGGGCTCTAGCATTCAGGCCTGCCCCAGAGACAGGTTAGCCCTAGTATCCCCAAGAGCAGTTCCCACATAGTTAGGTTCCAGTCCAATGCCAGTTTCCAAACAGGCCTCTGTGGCCCCACAATCCAGAATACTTAGGTCCAGGCCTACCCCAGTAGACTCCAGCACCAGACAGGTACCTCCAGACTTATGGTTTCTGGTCTACCACAACCTATCCTCCAGGGAAGAAACCACAGACCCAGCCACACAGACCTGGGATAAATGCCTGCCCAAGAACCAGGCTGACACTAGATTGGAGTCTACAAGGGAATTTCCAAAACCTGTGCAAACTCAAGCTCAAGGGTACCACTACTCAGTACCAAGTCAGCCTCCATGGATCCAGGTTTTAGACATATCCTTATAGAAAGAGACTCCAGGCCCATTCCCATGAACACAGGCTCCAGCCTCCACACCAGGAACCCAGTTGACAGGTCCACTACAGCGGACCCCAGCACCAGGTCTGTCCCCATAAACCTAGGATCCCGGCCCACCCCATGAACCCAAGTTCTAGACTAGCCTTAATGAACCCAAGTTCTCAAACAAACCCTTGTGGACTCTGGTGCCAGGTCTGCCCACCTACTAAGTTGTTACCTAATAATAATACCTTGTATTGGTATTATGGATTAAATTGTCTAATGACATAAAGTGGCAGAATGGATTAAAAAAATAAGACCCAACTATATACTCCCTACAAAAGACTCTCACTGCACCTGTAAAAACACACATAAACAAAAAGTAAAGTGATGTAAACAGGTATTTCATGCAAATGGAAACCAAAAGAGTATAGGAGTAGGTACACTTATGTCAGATAAAATAAACTTTAAGCCAAATACTGTAAAAAGAGACAAAGTCATCATATAATGATAAAGGGGTCAGGTCAGTCAATTCATCAAGATGATATAAAAATTGTGAGCATATATGCATTCAACATCAGTAAAACTAAACATAAAGAGCAAATATTAGATAAAAAACAGAATTAGATGAAGAAATAGAAAGCAATACGATAATACTATGGTACTTTAATACCTCACTTTTAACTATACATAGATCATCAAGACAGAAAATCAGCAAGGAACAAGTAGTCTTGAATAATACTCAGATCAAATAAAACTAACAGCCTTATGCAGAACATTCCATCCAAAAGCACTAGAATACACATTTTGTTAAGTGCACACAGAACATTCTCTAATATAGTTCATATGTTACACCACAAAACAAGTCTTAGCAAATTTAATAAGACAAATCACATCAAATCATATCAGGTATCTTAGCTGATCACAGTTGTATAAAACTAGAAATCAATAACAGAAGAAACATGAGAAAATTCACAAATATATGAAAAACAACATGCCCCAGAACAACAAATAGATCAATGAAAAAATTTAAAAGGAAATTTAAAAATTCTGGACACAGATATGGACACACAACATAGCAGAACTGCAGGATACAGCAAAAGCAGTTCTACGAAGGAAGTTTACAATGATAAATGCCTATATCAAAAAAGAAGAAAGATCTCAAGTAAACAACCACATAGTACATCTCAATGAACTAGAATAAAAAAGAACAAACTAAGCCCAAAGTCAGCAAAAGAAAAGAAATATTAGAGCATAAATAAAAGAAAGAATATATAAAAAGAAAAATAAATGACAAAAAGAGTTGGTCTTTTGAAAAGATAAACAAAGTGGGCAAATCTTCATCTAGACCAAGAAAAAAGGAGACTATACCCATAAAATCATAAATGAAAGAGGAGAGATTACACCTGATACCACTAAATACAAAGAATCCTAAAAGACTACTTTGAACAATCATATGATAACACATTTGATAACCTAGAAAAAATTGATAAATTCCTAGAAACATACAACCTACCAAGACCAAGTTATTAAAAAAAAAAAAAATAGAAAATCTGAACAGATCAATAAAAGGCATTGAACCAGTAATCAAAAGCCTCCCCAAAAAGAAAAGTCTACCACAAAATGGCTTCATAGATGAATTCTACTAAACATTCAAAGAATTAATGCCAATACTGCTCAAAAATGTGAAGAAGAGGGAGTATTTCAAAAATCATTTTGTGAGGACAGCATTACCCCAATATCAAATCCAGAAAGGGACACTGCAAGAAAAGAACATTGTAGGTCAATATCATTGATGAACACAGATTTTAAAATTCTCACAAATACTAGCACATTAAAAGGATCACATACCATGAATAGGTAGGATTTATCCCTGGATTGCAAGGATGCTTGTTGCACATATGTACATCAATAAATGGAATACACCACATTAACATAATAATAAGAAAAAAATATACAATCATCTGAATAAAAGCAGAAAAAGCAATTGACAAAATTCAACATCCTTTTATGGTAAAAATAAACCTTTAAATATTCAATGAATTAGGTATTTAGAAATGTATCTCAACATAATAAAGGCCATATATGACAGGCCAACAGCCTACATCCTATCTCAAGGGCCAAAAGCTGAAAGCTTTTCTCTAAGATCAGTAAAAGACAAGGAGGCTCACATCACAACTTCTATTCAATAGTATAGAAGTCCTAGCCAGAGCAATTGAGCATGAAAAAGAAATAAACAGCATCCAAACTGGAAGGAAAGTAATAATTTTGTGTTGGTTTACTGATGATATGATCTTAGAAAATTATGAAGACTGTACTGAAAAAATTGTTAAAACTAATAAATTCAGTAAATTTGCAGCATACAAAAATCAATAAACAAAAGTCAGTAGTGTTTCTATATATTAATAGTGAACTATCTTTAAAAAAAATCAAGGAAACAATCCCAAGGATGTATCAACATATACAAATCAATCAGTGTGAAACATCATATTCAACAGAATGAAGGACAACAACCATATGCTCATTTCAATTAATGCTGAGAAAACATTGGATAAAATCCAACATCCCTTCATGATTAAAAAAAAAAAAACCTCAAAAAACTGGGTGCATACATTAACATAATAAAAGCCATATAAGACATACCCACAGCTAGTATTATACTAAACGGGAAAAAACTGAAAGCCTTTTCTCTAAGTTTTGGAGCATGACAAGTATGCCCACTTTCACCACTGTTAATTCCAGAGTACTGGAAGTCCTAGCTAAAGCAGTCAGACAAGAGAAGGAAATAAAGGGCATCTAAACTAGAATTTTAAAAGTCAAATTATCTTCATTTATAGATAATATGACCTTGATATAAACTTGCACTTAGAAAAAACTAAAGTCTCCACAAAAAAAAACTATTAGAACTGATAAATTCAGTAAAGTTGCAGGATACAAATCTACATACAAAAATCAGCAGCATTTCTGTATGCCAAGAGTGCAAAATCTGAAAAAGAAATTTAAAAATTGATTCCATTTACAATAGCCACATATAAAATTAGGTACTTAGGAATTAACCAAAGAAGTGAAAGATCTCTATAATGAAAACTGTAAAAACTGATGAGAGCAATTGAAGAGGACACACCCAAAACAAAGATATTTGATGTTCATGACATTTTAACACTACTGTAAAATATCTATATTGCCCAAAGCAATCTATAGATTCAATGTAACCCCTATCAAAATACCAATGACATTCTTCACAGAAATAGAAAATACAATCCTAAAATTCACATGCAACCACAAAAAAACTAAGAATGGCCAAAGCTATCCTAAGCAAAATGAATAAAAGTACAGGAATTACATTACTTGAATTCAAATTATACTACAGAGCTATAATAACTAAAATAGCATGGTACTAGCATAAAAACAGATACTTATACCAATAGAACACATGTAAAACCAATATACAAATCTGAACATCTACAATGAACTCATTTTTGACAAAGGTGACAAGAACATACTTTGGGGAAAAGACAGTCTCTTCAATAAATAATGCTGGAAAAACTGGATATTCCTGGGCAGAAAAATGAAACTAGACCCCTCTCCTCTGCCATATGTAAAAATCAAATCAAAATAGATTAAAGACTTATGTCAAAGACCTCAAACTATGAAACTACCACAAGAAGATATTGGGGAAAATCTCCAGGACATTGGTCTCAGCAAAAAAAAATGGTGCACAATACCCTACAAGCACAGGCAACCAAAGCAAAAATGGACAAATGAGATCACATCAAGTTAAAAAGCTTCCACACAGCAAAGGAAACAATCACCAAAGTAAAAAGACAACCCACAGAAAATATTTGCAAACCACCTATCTGACAAGGGATTATTAACCAGAATATATAAGGAGCTCAAACAACTCTATAGAAAAAAATCTAACAATCTGATCAAAAAAGGGCAAAATATCTAACTGGACATTTCTGAAAAGAAGACATACAAATAGCAAACAGGTATATGACAGAGTGTTTAACATCATTAATCATCAGAGAAATGTAAATTAAAACTACAATGACATATCATCTTATACGAGTTAAAATGGCTTATATCCAAGAGACAGGCAATAACAAATATTTGTAAGGATGGGGAGAAAAGGGAACTAACTCTCTTACACTGTTGGTGAGAATGTAAATTAGTACAACCACTATGGAGAAT
Source organism: Sapajus apella (assembly GCF_009761245.1). Lineage (NCBI taxonomy): Eukaryota > Metazoa > Chordata > Mammalia > Primates > Cebidae > Sapajus > Sapajus apella. The sequence goes on along the minus strand of NW_022436946.1, from coordinate 28,981,527 downwards.
AGTTTGAAGGTTCCTCAAAAGACTGCTGGGTATGTGCCTAAAATGAAAGAAATCTGTATGTAAAAGAGTTATCTTCACTCCCCCATGTTTGCTGCAGCACTGTTCACAACAGCTAAGATAGAAAACAACCTAAATATCAATTGGCAGAGAAATGGCTAAAGAAAATGTGGTACATATACATAATGGAGTGCTATTCAGTCATAAAAAATAATGAGATTCTGTCATTTGCAATAACATGGATGAAACTGGAGATCATTATACTAAGTGAAATAATCCAGGCACAGAAAGACAAACATCGCATGTTGTCACCTATTTGTGGGATTTAAAACAATTTAACTCATGGAGATAGAGAGCAGGATGGTTAACAGAGGATGGGAAAATTAGCAGTGGGATGGGAGAAAAGTGGGATGGTTAATGGGTGCAAAAAAAAATAGAAAGAATGAATCAAATCTAATATTTGATAGCACAACAGGGCAACTATAGTCAATAATAAATTAATTGTATATTTTAAAATAGCTAAAGGAGTGTAAATGGATTGTTTGCAACACAAAGGATAAATGCTTGAGGTGATGGATACCCCATTCTCCGTGATCTAATTGTTACACATTACATTCCTGTATGTATCAAAACATCTCATGTACCCCAAAATGTATACAACCACAAAAATTAAAAATAAAATTATAAATATAAAAAACTATGAGATACCACTTCATCAGTGTTAGAATATCCATTATCAACAAGACAAAAGATAAATGTTTTAGATGGTGTTGAAAAAAGCTGAATGATATTATGCTAAGTGAAATAAGCCAGACACAGAAAGACAAACATCTCATGATCTCTCTTATATGTGGAACCTAAAGTAACTCATAACTAAGCCCAGAGTAAAATGGCAGTTGCCAAGGGCTAATGGGGGAAGAAGTGCATGGGGAAATGTTGGTCAAAGGACACAGAGTTTCATTAGACAGAAAGAATAAATCTGAGGATCTGTTGCATAGCATAGTGACTATAGCTTAATCATAAAGTATTATATACTTAAAAATCTCTGACAATAGATATTAAATGTTCTTACCATGTATACACATGAAGGTTAAGTATCAGGTGATGTATATGTTAATTAGCTGACTTAATCATTTCCCAATATATACATGCTTTGAAATATCAGTATGTATACTTAAGTATATACACTTGTATTTATCAATTATATGTTATTAATCTATACATAATTGAGTGGAAAGATAGAAATACAGAAACATTTAATAATTACTTCAACTCTAAAAGAAGTGATTTTATTTGGGGCTCAAAATGTCCAATTTCAGCTGCAACTAAATCTAGCTCCATGATTCTCATTTTTTTTTCCTTTTTAAACAATAGCTGGAATATTCTACTAATTGATCACCTATTTTGAATGTGGCAATCTTCCCACTCAATTATCTGAATTTGCTACCTGGTCAGGTGTTAATTAAACAGTGTGGCCATGCAAGTAAAAAGCAAAGTGTTCTACTGGGCAGCTTTGAACATACCTCATAAATAATGTTTTGGAAACCCAAAATTTAAGCAAAGTACTAGGTTTGTATTCCACCTATTATTGTTCACAGCCATAATTGAGTTGCTTTCCAGTTTTTGCAATTTACTTGAACCCAGAGTAACAATCAGAGACCTATCTAGGTCTCTGATTAAAACTATCTAGTTTTAATTTATAAAAAGTCTCATCTACAAAACAATCCATTTTTTTCCTAAGAACATTTCCCCCACATCTTTATATGTGCAAAAAGAAGGGTTTTGAACTCAGTAATCCTACGGTTGGAATTCCTCCATCTGTTAACTAAGCATGTGTAAATTAGGCAAGCTATTTACTCTCTGAAACTAAGTTTTGTCACCAGCAAAATAAGATAATAAGAAATTAAATGTGATGATGTTTACCAACCCCTTAGCACAATACTGGACATATATGAACACTATTAATATTTGCTTATATTTTTATTATTGTTATTATATTTCTTCCAAAATGCTGTAGAAGCTGTATACAAATATACACTAAGACAGACCTGTTCTCTTAGAACTTAGGATAAAAGTACATGTGTAAAGTATTTAGAAATAATTATTTCAAGGCCGGGCGCGGTGGCTCACACCTGTAATCCCAGCACTTTGGGAGGCCGAGGCGGGTGGATCACGAGGTCAAGAGATCGAGACCATCCTGGTCAACATGGTGAAACCCCGTCTCTACTAAAGCTACAAAAAATCAGCTGGGCATGGTGGCACGTGCCTGTAATCCCAGCTACTCAGGAGGCTGAGGCAGGAGAATTGCCTGAACCCAGGAGGCGGAGGTTGCGGTGAGCCGAGATCGCGCCATTGCACTCCAGCCTGGGTAACAAGAGCGAAACTCCGTCTCAAAAAAAAAAAAAAAAAAAAAAAAAAAAAAAAGAAATAATTATTTCAGTTGTATATATGCATCACATTTTTGTTATATTTCAAGGAATTCTATAAATATTTCAAGAATTATAAATATCATTGTCTTTATTTTACATGTGCAAAATTAAGAATTAGAGAGTAGGTATACTGAAACTAGAATTACCTATCAAGTATTCATCCCACAGCAGCATGCTACTACTAACTTGTAAGAATGAAGTAACTTATACAAGGCACATGTTTTCATTTGTAAAATAAATATTTGTCATTGGCATCTTAGATCACTGTGGGCTGAAATATAAACAGGGAAGATTTCATTGAAGAGGTGGCAAAGAATGTGCCTAGAAGTATCAAGTAGGTGTATGAAACAAGACATACCAATGAGTGTTTAAAACATGACCAAAAGCAAAAGGAAAAAACAAGGCATCTCATGCATGTGATACAGAAGATTAGAAGTGGAGGACATATATTGATGAATTATAGGGAAAAAAAATATCGTTATATTAAAACAATTAGTGTATAACCTCAAATTTCAGAGTATGAAGGAGATTCTAGTAGGACAGATATTTTTAGTTTGGAGGAAAGAGTGACATGGTGAAAGAGGGTGGGGTTAAAACTCTTGTCTCTAGATGATGTCATCAGTGTGTTTTAACGCGGAATCTGTAATACTTTATATTCAGAAACATATAGATATGACATAAATGTGATTATATTATCAGTAAAGAAAACAAACTGCTATCCATACTAACATTCCCTCTACCCCTCCTTCCTTCTTCCATCATTTGATGGCATATTCTTGACATTTTATTTATAGCATAAAGTAAGCAGATTTTCTTTGGTCACATCTTATGTCTGAGGATATTGTTTCTTATTAATTTTTTAAAAGATAGTTAAAAACATGCAAACTACTTGGTTGTGAGAAAACTTTTTAGTCGCTTCAAATAAACCATTTTAGTGAGAAAAATGGCCACAGAGAGTCACAATTCTGCATCCTTCAGTGTCATATTGGGTCCAGCTTCTGTCTATCAGTATAGATTTCTGTTACATTCCTCCTAAGATTTCTTTTTTTGTCAGCACACTAAAGAAGTAGCTGTAACTCCACTTGTCTTCTGAAAAACTCCTTAAAATATCCCACAATTGGAAACATACTGGCTATTGACAGGAAATAACTTGCATGATCCTCCCTAAAAGTAGTCACTCTGCTTCTTACCTAACTTATCCAGGTTGTTAGGAAACATCTTTGAAATTCAAATTACCTGATGCAAATTATCTAGTGAGTTTTGCCATTTTTTACATGTAAAATTGATTCTGCTTTAACATAACCTTGAATTTTGCAATCATCTACAAATAACTTTTTTTTAAACTCCACTAAGGAAACCATTTAAACATACTTCACTTCACTTTGGAATGACCCCTAGCATTCCTGTTTAAACAAACAAGAAAAAAAAAAAAAAAAAAACATATCATCAAAATAGAATACAATTTGAGTTGTTGTTAACCTCTTAAAGATAAGTGAGCTTTCCTTTTCTAAGATCCAAGAAAGTCTTAGAGAGTGATGGGCATAAAACATTACTGGAGCCTTGACTATTCAGAGGATACCACCTTATAGTCACCTACACTGTCTAGCAGGCTTGCACAAACTTTTGGAATATTGATGATATTACAAAGCATTAAAAAATATGAATGTTGAAATACTTGCACCAAAAGAAGTGATTTAAGAAATTGCAGGGCCCACAAATTTTGCAGGTCAGAGGAATACTCTCATTCTTATGAGAATTTTTCTTCTGAAAAGCTTTAAATCTAATTAATTGTAGCAGATTAAATCTCTTATAAATATTAAGGTCATAAAACTAAACTATAACTTTGTTATACTTTGTCAATTCCCAATTATGTATTAGAAATGTTCTGAAGTATATCATAGGTTCTATTCACAATGGAGAAATACATGGAATCATTGTACCTAGAAAAATTTGTGTCTGTGTGTTTATCTATTTGTGGGAAGACATGGTAGGAAACACTTAGAAGGAAGAACACTGCATGGACTAAAAGAGGACATGAGTTTTGTGATATTATTTTGCTGTAATAGGTGAATGGGGGAAATGGAATAAAAGGTCACTGGGCAGTAGAGTTGATTTTTTTTTTTTTTTTTGAGACAGAGTTTCACTCATGTTACCCAGGCTAGAGTGCAATGGCATGATCTCGGCTCACCACAACCTCCGCCTCCTGGGTTCAGGCAATTCTCCTGCCTCAGCCTCCTGAGTAGCTGGGATTACAGGCACGCGCCACCATGCCCAGCTAATGTTTTGTATTTTTAGTAGAGACGGGGTTTCACCATGTTGACCAGGGTGGTCTCGATCTCTTGACCTCGTGATCCACCCGCCTCGGCCTCCCAAAGTGCTGGGATTACAGGCTTGAGCCACCGCGCCCGGCCTAGAGTTGATATTTTCATTGCAGGTTAGATGGCAGGCATAGGCTTTGTTTTGTAATTCTGGCTACAAACCAGTATTGAAGCCAATACTAGTAGTCATTTAGAACTACTTCCATCCAAGTAGTTGAGCAAAGTCTGATTTTGCTCAAAAGCAGATGTTATACATTTTTTGTTTATTTTATACATGATTTGTAGGCTATTTTACGCATGTGGTGGTTGGAGAAGGAATAAAGACTTCTAATATCATTTCTAATCTTGACCAAATGAAAACATTTTAAAAGGGAATCCAGGAATTCATAGTGAAATACATAAGGGCAATACCAGGCAATACTGTCTTAAATCTATATCTATCTATCTGTATATGCATCCATCCATCCATGTCTTCATCTATATGTATATACATTTACATAGGCACATGTTCTAATTTTCAGCAGTTTGTAGTGCCCACCACACTTCCACACTCAAGTAAATTATATAAAATATTTCATTAAATTTAAATTACTTTTATTCTCCTTTCATTATTGCCTTAGATCATTTTTTCTCCGGAAGCAAACTGGACAGCAAGTAGTTTACTTTGCAGGTGATTGAGGAACTATAACTGAGGGAGTAAAAGGATTGAGAGAGTAAAGGGAGAAAAATCAATCAAAGGTATGTTAACTTATCATCCTGGGTAGATGAGCATAATCCCTCTAAGAATTCTATGAAGAACCATGGAGAGTGAGCTTCAGAATTGTACCACTACAGAATGAAAGCTGTTCTCCACTGACTTCTTCAACTCATTAGTTAAAGTTTACTCCTAAGAAAGTTAACTCTTCTTTATTTAACAGATTACATGGGTACTGTTGAATGGTATTGGTAGTATCTGACGAAAGAAAGTCTGCACTTTTCATATGAGAGCTAGAAAGTACAGGGAACTGTCCACCACAGCTGTGCTGAAATCCAGGAATGTAGTACAGTGCAGCACAAGTGCCTGCCACAATTATTTTGTTGTTGTTGCCATTATTTATTTTCAATAATGATGTATTTATATATTTCATTCAATTTCTAAGTATGTTCATTTTAAAGTTACTCAGATCTGCATTCAAATCTTGGTTTGGAATTGACAACCTATAAGGCTTTTAACAAGTTACCAAATCTTTCTAAATTTGTTTCATAATCTGTAAAATGATGCTAAAAAATGTGCTAACAATAATACTCACCCGTTTAAAATTGTTTTCAAAAAGAAGTAACATTGTGTAAACAACTCTCAATTCACTGTTTGGTAGAGAATAATTATTCATCATTATTATCTCATGTTGTGCCTAAGATAGACGTAGGAGCTTCAAATCAGTCAAACTTAGCATTAAATAGTGGCTCATTGGTTGTCTGACTTTCAAAAAGTAATTTAACACTTTTAATTATTAACCCCTTTACCTGATTTCAAAATGCATTACAAAGCTAGAGTAATCAAAACAACATGGTACTGGTATAAAAACTGATATATAGACCAATGTAATAGAATACAGAGTTCAGAAATACATCCAGACATTTTCAGTGAAATGATACTCTGCAAAGGTGCCAACAACATGCAATGGAGAAAAGACAGTTTCCTCAATAAATGGTGCTGGGAAAACTGAACACTCATAACAATAAGAACAAAATAAGATCCTTGCCTCTTACCATATGAAAGATCAATTCAAATGGATTAAAGAGTTAACTGTAGAACTGAAGACTATGAAATTACTACAAACAATATATAGGGAGAAAGCACAATGACATGGGTCTGGGCTATGATTTTTTGGACAATACCTCAAAACCACAGACAACAAAAGCAAAAATAGACAATGAGATACATCAGCATAAAAAGCTCCTGTGCAGCAACAAAAACAATCATCAGACTGAAGAGACAACCTACAGGGCAGGAGAAAATATTTGCAAACTATATACTGATAAAGGGTTAATATCCAAAACACTAAAAGAACTCAAACAACTTGATAGCAAAAAAACAAATAACATAATATTAAAATGTACAAAGAACCTAAATAGGCATTTCTCACAAGACGTATGAATGACCAACAGCTATATGAAAAAATACTCAACATCAGTAATCATGAGGGAAATGCAAATGAAACCACAATGAAATATTATTGATATCTCATTTTAGTCAAAATGGCTGTTATCAAAAAGACCAAAGATAACAAATGTCAGTGGTAATATGGAGAAAAGCAAACCCTTACACATGGTTGATGGGGCTATAAATTAATACAGCCATTATAAAAAAAAAAGGGTTTTCATATACAAAGAGCTGAAAAAAAATAAAAATAAAAATGTAACTGTAATATGATCCAACAATCCATAAAGGGGTAATAAAATACCAATTTTATAAGTTTGTTGTGAGAAATAGTTAAGATATTACAGAAAAATTTTACATGTAAATCAAATAGCCTGGGCCACAGAGGGCAGTCAGTAGATGTTGGTTGTCTTTCTCTTCCCCTCTGCTGCAATATTCATTAATTTGTACATCTGCACATTTACACACTCACTTAATAATGCTAGTCTCTGGGATTATAAAGATGTACTATTATTTACTTTTTAATTGGAAAAAATTCCCAGGCTAGTGGGACACATATAAATATAAGAAAATGTTGGTAGTGCTGGTCCACCTGGAGCAGCTGCTGAGAGGATGCCAGCTGCAGTGGGAGAGGCACAGCTGGGGCTGCATGCTCTGCAGAACCAATGGGTACTAGGAACAGGTGATCCCAGTGAGTGTCCCATGTCCTACCACGGTGGTGGTGCAGGAGCCCACACTCCTAGATGCAGCTGTAACTGCTCAACCACAGCTCCAGACCCAGGTATCCCTGTCCTCCCCAGCCCAGGGAAGCCCCATTCCCCTGCAGGCTCAGAAGTGCCTGCTCCTGCTCCCTGGCCTCTCTCTTCTCCTGGCACCCTCTCTGGTGCAAAGGAAAGTTATAGCTAAGCCTACACTGTCTTGACCTGGCCAGATATGCATGCCATGCCCTTGGGCATTGCTGACATGCCAGCCCACCTGCCGCCTCAGCCCTGTCTGCACTTTGGGTGCCAACTAGAGTGGGAAGGAGGCTGGGCAACTGAGGGCAGCTCAGCATGGGCTTCTAGACACCCCTTGGTGTGGACAGCCTGGGCACCATGGATGGCATGTTGATGGCAGCTATGGCAGCAGCAGCACATCTGGAGTGGCTGCTGCAAAGACACAGGCTGCAGTGGGGGAGGTGCAGCTGGAGCCTGTAGGAACCAGGAACCGGCAGAAGTCCCGCTTCTGAGTTGGAGGGGCAGGAGCCCTGCTCTCCTGGGCACAGCTGCAGCCACCCAGTGGTGGCTGCAGACCTAGATATTCCTGCACTCTCAGGGCCTCAGAAAGCCCATCTTGCCTCCACAGGCTTGGAAATGCCTGCTCCCACTGCCCAGCCTCTCCTGGCTCCCAGGTGCCTGCTCTGATTACGAAGCAAAGTTGAGGCTGAGCCTGGACACTGTTGTAACCCAGCCAGGCGTGTGTACGCTCAGGAAAACACTGGCACACCAGCCCCCTGCGGCCTCTGCCACCTCCAGACTTGGGGCAGCAGCTGCATGGGAGAGGGGCTGACACAGGGCTGAGGGTGGTTCAGTGCAGGCCTGTAGGTGTCCTTCAGCACAAACAGCCTGGGCACTAGGGTCAGCAGGTTGATGACGGTAGGAGGCTGACAGCCTCCTGGGTGGAAAGGAGCAGGTTGCTGGAAAAGTGCCACCTTTAAGACTTGGAATGGCCTGAAGCCTAGGGGTGCCAGGGTACTAGTTCTGCAGACCGGAGTGAGAACTTATAATGCTTTTTCTGGGCCTGTCCATGGCCACCCACGGACCAATCAGAATGTACTTTCTCCCCGCTGAACACCATAAAAACTCCCAGATTCACTCAGAATCAGGCAGACATCAGAATGATCTCCCTGAACACAAGAGCTACCCACTGTTGGTCTCCTCTCAGGAGAGAGCTGAGCAGATGTCAGGACGACCTGCCTGCAGACAGGAGCTACCCACTGTGGGTCTCTTCTTACCTGACAGCTGAGCAGACATCAGGTCAACCTTCCTGTGGATAGGAGCTATTCACTCTGGGTCTCCTCTTTGCTGAGAGCTGCACATTCAATGGGACAACCTGCTTGTGGATAGCAGCTGCCCACTCTGGGTCCCTTGAGAGCTGTACTGTCATCTAATAAAGCACCTCTTCACCATACCCTGCAGTTGTCCACATATTTCATTTTGGATACAAGACAAGAACTTGGGACCCACCAAATGGTGGGACTGAAACAGCTGTAACACAAACAGGGCTGAAACATGCCCCTCACTCACCATGTTGCAGGAAGGAAGGAGGGACTGCATATTTAGGGGAGCCCAGACCTAAGGGCTCCCTGAGCCAGGACTGTGACACTGTCTGTGGGGCTCTGTGGTTCCTGGCAACTCCAAGCTTCTGAGTGCCACTATGTTCCCTGGTGCCAGCAGTGGAAGTCACTTGCAGTATGCCTGGTCTAGTCACAGCTTTGCAGGGAGCTGGCACCCATGCTGGCACCTGGAACTTCCTGCCCCTTGGCAGCTAGTGTGCCTGGCTGTGTGCAGCAGCCAGACCCCTGCACTTACTTGTTCACGCCCCCCTTACTGCTCCATGACTGGCTCGCCCTTGGCAGGTGTGAGATCCAGGCTGGTAGCATTAGCTACCAAGTGAGAGGAGTGCGCCCAGCAGGCCTGAGTAAAACTGGGGCAAAAGCACCACTGGCCACAAAGGTTTCTGGCTGGCAAACAGACACCCCAAGGACCCTGTGACAGCAGCAGGAGGCAGACAGCTTCCTAGGTGTGGGGGGGAGCAGGTCCCCAGTGAAACCCCACCTTTGAGCCAGGAACAGCCTGAAGCCTGAGGGCTGGGCTGCCAGTTCCATGTAAGTCCACAACGTGGAGTAAGAACTTCATTGATACCTCCCATCCAATTGGACGGTGCTTTTTCCAGTCCTGCCCATGGCCACCCGTGGACCAATTAGCACACACATCCTCCATTCTGAGCACATAAAAACCCCAAACTAAGCCAGACTCCAGACACTCATGAGGACAACCTGCCTGAGGATAGGAGCACCCAACTTCGGGTCTCCTGAGAGTTGTTCTGTCACTTATTAAAGCTCCTCTCTACCTTGCTCACTCTCTAGATTTCTCTGTAAACTCATGCTTCCTGGATGCGGGACTAGAACCCAGGACCCATTGAATGGTGGGAGTGAAAGCAGCAATAACAGTTCCTGGCCAGTTCACCAAGCTTCAGGCGGTGACATGCTCCTGGACTGTGGGAGTGAAGAGTGGTGAGTCTTCTGGTGACCCAGACCTCAGGATTCCCTGAGCCAGAACTGCTGTAACACTATATCCCTTCCCTCTGCTGGTACCAGGTGGCCATCCCACATGATGGGAAGTAGTGGCAGGGCTGCACAAACCTGGGAGCCATGGGCCCGAGTGGGGCAGTGAAACTGAAAGAGCCATAACACAAACTGAAAGACTCCCCCAAAAAATACACCCCTTCACTACCCATCCCCTGAGAGAAGAACTGCAGCCTTTCTGAGATCCCAGACCTCAGGGCTTTCTGAGCCAGGGCTGTGACATGCTGTAACACTCTCTTTGGGGCTTTGGGGTTCTTGGTGTCTCCAAGCTTTTGGTCGCCACTTTGGTCCCTGGTACCTGCAACGGAAGCTGCTTGTGGTATGCCTGGTCCAGCTGCGGCCCCCCACAGAGCCAGCACCTATGCCAGCTCCTGGAGCTGCCTGCCCCACCACAGCAGCTGACATGCCTGGCTGTGCGCAGTGGCCAAACCCCACACTCACTTGTTCACACACCCATTACCACTTCATGCCTGGATCTAGGCCAGTAGTGCAAGCAGAGTGCAGCCTCTGGGCCAAGAGGACAGAATGAGCCCAGTGGGGGAGAGCAAAACCTCAGCAGAGGTGCCGCAGGTCACAGAGGTGTCTGGCTGGCAAAGTAATACACTAAGGATCCTGAGGAAAACAAATATATATATACACATAACAATATAACACATATTCTGAGAAATTCAAAAGGAAGTGTCTACTTTGCCAATGAGTATCAAGAAAAGCATCAGAGAAGAATTATTGTTTGAGGCCAGTTCGGGAGGGCATATAATTTTACTCCTTTCCTACCTTATTCTATTAGTTGATAAATATGTCTTGTCTATGCCTCATGAAGGGGGAAACATTTGATAAAATGAAAAGCACCCTGTCCTGGGAGTCAGGCTCACTCGGTCCTAATTCTAGCTTTGGTACTCATCAGTTGAAGCAGAATAACCTCTGTGGACCACACTCTTATTCCATAACAGCTTTTCCTAATTCACAACTCCAACACTGCAGTCATAATACAGAAAATTATGAAAATAAATAAATAAAACATAAAGTTGGACAGATAGATTATTTTCATGTCCCTTAGTTACCCTGGATGACCTAACAAATAAACTCCTGGAAATGTAAAGGTAGAAATTGATGGTCTCACCAGTGTGTTTGTGGTTACTTTGCTAGAACCTTTGATATTGAGATCACGTTTTTAAACACCAAAGGGCATTCCAACTAAAGTGATCTTAATGATAAAATTGGTTCATCTGTCTCTTTGTAAAAAGAAAAAATATATGTATTTTTTCATTTCACTTGTCTGTATCATGAAATTTGAATTATTTTATTAATTGCTGGCATTTGCCAGTTCAACTCAAAAATCAACTTCATAAACGAAATAACTGTCTTTCATAATTCAGCTTATAGTTAGATTTAGAAATTATAATTAGGTATCTTAATCTCATTTCAAAATTTATCATTGCAAAAAAATTCTGACAAATTATTAATTTTTCCCTTTCTATAAATTATTTAATCTAGCCAAACAAAAACCTAAAACCAGAGTGCCTTTCCTTGAAGTTTATTATTTTTTTCCTCCTTAAGGTAAATTCTGTTTTCAAATTCTATAGGTTTGCTTTTGTAAAATTTTTTAAATGTAAGTGACAAAAATTCTGTAAGATATAAAGCATGATGTCTGCCTAAATATTAAAAAGAAGTTAGAGACTATATTGAAACGGTGAAGTGAGTTCTTTTCCTATGTCATAGACTCTGGATATGCAATAGCAAACAATATGTGGCAACCTGCAAAAAAATAAAAAATACTACTTAGCCAACTTCCTAAAAACAGAATTATACCTTTTCCTCCCAGAGGGTCAGCCTTGAAGCAGCCAAGTTTTTCTCTAGAGGTTTTAGGTGTTACCCCTGCTGCTGCTCTTTGCTGATAAAAATTTGAATAATACTCTCTTCAGTATTGTGGAGAGGATTTTACCTCTTGCACATGCATAGTAAACCAAAACATGGCTTGTTTGAGAGTTACATTTTTAGGTTGATGCTTTATTTACATAGAAAAACAAGAAATATTTCTTGAGAAATAAGCACTAGTGTGGGTTTCTTTTCACTTTTAGATGGTGAAAAGAAAGTTATGGGAGAATCATTACTAAAAGTAAAACACTCATGGAAATTAAAAAAAAAAATGAGTGAAAGAAAATGAAAAAATAAGGCCATGGTAGCGTTAGCAACTACTTATAAAAATTTTATTTCTGAAAAATTTATCAGGTGATAGAAGATACAAAGAGACTTTGCTGCCACATATTGAAACAGAAAGAAGGAGCTGTGTGAAGGGAAACTGAAGCCTGTATGTAGACACAAAGAAAACTCAAGGAGGTATATTTCTGAGGAGAGAAAATTCAGGATAAAAGAAAAAAAAAAAGGTACTAAGTATGAATATCTTAAGCACATGCACTCTTCTTTGCTGACAATCCCTGTCAGAGTTCTCATTCCGTCTGCTACTCAGGAAACCTGCCTCAGAGAACGGAGTGGCTGATTACATTGTCTAAGGCCCTGTTATGTCCTGCTGTGTTCTAATCTCCCAGTGGGTATCTGTGGTGGTAGTTGATTTTGGAAATCAGTAGGGATTTGTGTAGGTACACACATTTGAGATTCAGCCTCCTCTAACATGATGCTGTTATACTTTAAGCAGCGGAATTTACACAGCTAATTTTTGAAAGGCAGTGCTCCTGGGTAGAAAAAGTGGATTTGATTTGGAGTTAATGAATGATGAATTTGTTCTACGATAATGTATCATTAGAGTCATGCTAAGAAGAGAAGTTTCAAAGGATCATTAAAAAACTCAACTTGCCAGACTAAGCTGTTTCACTTTAATCGAGAAATCTCATCTGAAGTATAGCTCCTTACAGGGATATACAATGCACACAGTACACAGAGCACAAATAAAAGCAATTACACCTACTACCTTGGGCTTCATGAGGTCTGCCTTCTCCAAATGCCTGATTAAATTCTGATCTCAAAGGCAGGCTCTGATGCAGTCACTTAACTCTGTCCTTGAAGTAGGAAGGGTTGTAAGGTTTGTTTCCAAGGAGCCTAGGGGATGAGAAGAGTAACTGACCTATGAAAAAGGAGCAATGCTTTTTCCCCAGTAGACCATATATATATATAGATAGATATAGATATATATAGATATAGATATATAGATATAGATATATGTATACACACACACACACACACATTTATATATATGGTAACCATACATATATATAATGTTGCTTCATATTATTCCCTTCAAAAATCCTGGATAAACATAGGAATTATAAAAATGATATCCCAAGATTGCAACTATTTCGCTTTATCAAAGGGACCATTTTATTTGGTAAAGCTCTTAACCATCTGTAGGAGACTCCCTAAATTTAGACCCCATAATTTTCCTTAGAGAAGTAATGCTAGGCTATTTCAGTCTCTCGATAAAGATTTTAACACTGTTATTGTCTCATTAATAGAACAGTTTTTTAGCCAGACATGGTGGCTCACACCTGGAATACCAGTAATTTGGGAGGCCAAGGCAGATGGATCACCTGAGGGCAGGAATTTGAGACCAGCCTGGCCAACATGGCAAAACCTCATCTCTACTAAAAAATACAAAAATTAGCCAGGTGTGGTAATGAGCACTAATCTCAGCTACTTGGGAGGCTGAGGCAGGAGAATCGCTTGAATCTGGGAGGTGGATGTTGCAGTGAGCCAAGATAGCAGCATTGCACTCCAGCCTGGGTGACAGAGACAGACTCCATCTCAAAAATTAAAAAAAAAAAAATACGGTTTATGTTGTTTGCCATTATTCCTATTTCTCAAATCAGACTTATGGGCAATCTATATAAACAGATGAGCAGACTTTCAGTAACTCAGGGTTTTCCTAAATAATTCAGGGTTAAAGGTAGCCATTCTTCTGGTGAGATAATCTCCTTGAAAATCAACTTGATGTCTTCACTTCTACTTTTTAATAAACTCTTTCACCTCACCTACTCCAATCTGGCTTCTGCTCTCCTTCTTCATCATATACACTCGTACTCATATTCACACTCTTTCTATCTCTTTCTGTTGAAACTACTCTTATCTACATCAACGATGACTTCCTTTTTGCCAAATTAAGTATACACTACTCTATCTTGGGTTTTCTTGACCTCTCAGCAATATTCAGCTACTTGACTGCTCCCTTCTCTTGAAACATTCTCTTTTCTTGCTCTTCATGACTTCAAAGTCTCCTAACATTTATTCCATCTCTGAAGAGTTACTCTTTCTCAGAATTCATTACTGAGTTATTCTACTGTAGCTTATGTCTAAATGTTAAAGTTTCTAAAACCTTACCACCTCTTTCTCTGCAGTCTCACCTTTAATTACTTCATGTATTTCCATGACTTAAAAATAAACAAAAGGACTTCTGCTTTCAGTTGTAATAGGTAGAGTCTGGAAGCCATCATTCCCTTAAAATAATAAAAAGCTGAAAATCAATAATGTTTCTGAAATCTGTTAGAAAACTGAGGTCACCAGGGCAAACTGCCATCCTAAAATGTGAAGATGTTAGTGAATTCTGAGAACGATAGCCAAGATCTGATTAACTGAAGCTGAAACCTCTGGAGCCATAAAATGGTAGTAATAACCGAATGACAAATTGCTGGAGGCTGAATGTGGAGTAGCTGAACAATGAGAAACTCATAGGGGTCACAGCCATAAAGGACCCACTATTCTTTCATGAGTTTTACCTTCATAAAATCCACAAGTTTCTAAGATGAACTGTCAAAAAACAGCCCTTTGTGGCTGTGGAGGAAGAAGGATCCCTTAAAAGTAGGTGCAGAGGCCTATTTGGGGATGAAGGACTTTCCCCAGGCTCATCCCACTGGGGAAAGGATATTTCCCCACCTCCAGCCCCCTTGTACCTTCCTGTTTCAACTAAGGGAGAACTGTGGAAAGCAAGAAATGTTTATGAAAGTACAGCCCAAGTGCACTGGAGAAAACAGATTTATTAGTAGGATTACGCAATGCTTCTCCTCACCAAAACCTCACCAGAACATTAATAGAGCTCCAGCAAAGTAACAGTGAACTAGAGTTGCAAGAGCTATAAAGTTCAGACTCTCTCTGACAAGGAGTATTTAGGGAAGACCACTATTAAAAAGGGAGATGTAAGTAAAGATACATAGAAAATTAAAATATATAGATCAGAAACTTGAATTTACATCAAGAAAATAAGAACATTGGGGAAGGCATAAATAAAGATCAATAAAAGCTTTTATTTTTCTTATTCTTAGTTGATCTAAAACTTTGTTTAAAGTAATAAAGTAAGAATGTATTGGGAGATGATTACCATATATAGACCGACAGGAATGCCATTAGAGATGACTAAGAGGAATTGACAATATTATGTTATAAGGTACCTTCACTACATACAAAGTGTCTGAGAAACGTGTATTAGAAACTCTGGAGCAACTGCGAAAAACATTTAGAAAGATGTATACTTACTGGGTTAAAAGAGGAGTGAAAATGTAATCACATAAAATGCTCCATTAAAACCATGGAAGACATAAAAATTAGGATATTTTTAGAAGAAGAAAAATGTAATAAATAGAAAGTTACAAATATGGTAGCTTTTAATCCAACTAGATCAATAATCGTAAAAACCATGGGATGCAAAGCAGGTACAATGGAAAGGAGAAATAGGCAAATCCACTATTATAGTTGGGGTCTTCAATACTCCTCTACTTGTAAATGATAAATAAAGCAGGTAGAAAATCAGTGAGGATTTAGTTGACCTGAACAGCTCTATCACACAATCTAGTCAACATTTCTAGAACTCTCCATCTAACAACAGCAGAATATAAATTCTCAAACTCACATGGAACATATGTCAAGACAAACCACATTCTGGGCCATAAAACTTACCTTAACAAAATTAAAAGTATAGAAATTATACAAAGTAACTAAGTATATTCTCAGACAACAATTGAATTAAATTAGAAATCAATAAAATAAGGATAACTGGAAAAATCCCTAAATGTGTGTAGATTAAACAGCAATGTCTAAATTACACATGGCTGAAAGAAGAAATTTTGATAAAAATTTTTAAAAACTATATTTGGAACCAAATGAAAATAGAATTTATCAAAATTTGTTGGCTGTAACAAAAGCAGTGCTTAAAGAGAAATTTATAGAACTGAATGCATATTTTAGAAGAGAAGGAAGCTCTAACATCTATTATCTACTTTCCCACCTTAGGAACTGGGAA
Source organism: Sapajus apella (assembly GCF_009761245.1). NCBI lineage: Eukaryota > Metazoa > Chordata > Mammalia > Primates > Cebidae > Sapajus > Sapajus apella. The sequence goes on along the minus strand of NW_022436946.1, from coordinate 28,965,056 downwards.
AGAAGAGCAATATAAACCTAAAGTAGGAAGAAGGAGATAAACGATAAAAAATTAGAGAAGTTACATCATTGAAAAAAAGAAAAGCCATAGAGAAAAAAACAATAGAGCCAAAAGCTGTTTTGTGTTGTTTTTTTTGTTTGTTTGTTTTATTTGTTTGGTTTTTTTGTTTTTAAGATCAATAAACATCTAGTCAAGCAATCAAGAAAAAAAAAGGAAGAAACCATGAATTATTAATATCAGTAATGAAAGAGGGGTCATAATTACTGATACTAAGATCACTAAAAGGATAATCAAGTAATAATAGAAACAGGTTTTTTACCCACAAATTCAATAACCCTAATGATTAACCAATTCCTTAGAAATTACAACCTACTAAAACTCACACAAAGAGAAAGAGGCCATCTGAATAGACCAATATCTATTAAATACATTGTATTAATAATTTATGCCTTTGACAAATGAAAGCACCAGGCCTAGATGGTTCTGGTGGTGCATTCTACCAAATAGTTAAGGACTTCATGGTACCAATTCTCCACATTCTCTTCCAAAAACAAACAAGAAAAAACACACCTCAGTGTCACTAAGCAGATCAAACTTACATCTCTGAGACATTTCTTCTGAGTTCAAGATATATGAATATCCAATTCCCTACTTTAAATTTCTTCTTTTATGTCTCATAGACATCTCAAATTTAATGTCCTAAACATACTTTAGAAAAAATATTTTACCCCTATAAACCATTATTTTCCCCTCTGCTGAATCTAAGTATGTAATATCAGTTACAGAAACCTAGGAATCATGCTTGATCCTCCAAGTAAATCATTTTTATACCAAATCTGAGAGTAGGTTCTGTGGATTTTCGCTCCCTTATATTTCTCAAATTCGTGTACTGACTCCATCTCGTTCTTGCTGGAATTTCCATCATCACTCTCTTTGGTTTACTCCTTAATGTACTGACTGGTGTCGCTCCACCCTCTCTTGTTTCTCTAATACACTGTATACTACAAGGAGAGGACTTACCTTTAACATTCCCCTACATAAAACAATTCAATAATTCTTCTCATATACTTATATCAAAATTCAATATCTTATTGTGATCTTTAAAGTCCTATATAATCTAGCTGTTACTGATTTCCTTCCAACCCTTGTTTTTCACTAGACTCGAGCCACACTGGGATTCTCTCAGATCTCAAACACCAAAAGAGCTCAACACATTCTATTTTCTTTGCAACAGGATATTCAACTCACACTTGATCCACTCCCTTGATATAACTAGCTTCTCATTCTTTGGGATTTAGCTTAAATAAAACTTTCCAATAAATGTTTTTCCTGATCATCATTTCTAAAGAAAGTTTTTTTCACTCTAATTCTCTTTCTCAGCAACTTATTACTGAACTCATAGAAATGGATTACAAACAGCATTTATTTTGTTTGCTTCCTCGTGTTGCTTGTCTCCTCCAATAGAATTTAAATTTCAGGAGTGGCAGAACAATAGTGGATTTGTTCACCATTGTATTCCTAGTTTCTAGAACAGAATATGACACTTAACATTCCTAGTATATATTTTTTGAGTCAATGAATGTGACTAGAAAATTACAGTTGACCCTTGAACAATGCAGAGGTTCAACAACCATCACACAGTCAAAAATACACTTACAACTTTTGACTCCCCCAAAACTTAACTAATAGCCTACTTTTGACTCTTTACTGCTTCCTGGGAGAACTTCAGTATAGTGGTGCTTTGTATGGGTGTCATAGTATTATTGACTAAATATTACAAAAAATAAAATGAAAAATACGCAAGAATAGTGAGAGATAACTTTACTGCAATGCTGGAGAGAAGAACTTCCAGGTGGAAATGATGTGTCCCACTGCATTTTAAACTGATATTTGCAAGGCCTGAGCTCCCTGCAATTGCAACAGGAGGTGGCTACAAAATTACTGTAGCAATTATAATTGCATAAGTATAGTACATACTATACTAAGTGTATATATATATATATATATATTATACACTTAGTATAGTATGTACTATACTTA
>NW_022436946.1:28872619-28962616 GCF_009761245.1 Sapajus apella | reverse complement strand
ATATATATACACTAAGTATAGTATGTACTATACTTATGCAATTATAACTTTTTGGGGGTTTTTTTGGAGACACAGTCTACCTCTGTCACCAAGGTTTGAGTACAGTGGCATGATCTCAGCTCACGACAACCTCTGCCACCAAGGTTAAAGCGATTCTCCTGCCTCACCCTCCTGAGTAGCTGGAATTACAAGCGTGCACTATGCCCGGCTAATTTTTTTTTTTAAGAGAAGGGGTTTTACCATGTTGCCCAGACTAGTCTTGAACTCCTGACCTCAAGTGATTTGCCCACACTGGCCTCCTAAAGTGCTGGGATTACAGGCACGAGCTACAAAGCCTTCATCATTATGTTTGTTTATATTTCTCTTGACTGTGAATGGCTCCATGTGTTTGTATGCTTAAGTGTTGATGAACTTTAACTTTTTGTAATAGATTTGTACATATGTTATGGTAGTACATGATGAAATAGACTAATTTTTATATATATCATATGCATTCATGACATACCTAACTTTTGAAATTTTTTCAATATTTCTATGGTACACAGTTCATCTGCAAAATTTTTCAAGTTTCCAGAAATCTCCAAAAATATTTTCCTAAATTAATATAATTATAAATCTGCATGTAAGTGGACCCACACAGTTCAAACCCATGTTGTTAAAACATCAACTGTATATATTAACTTGATTTGATAACACCAAAGAGAAACAAATATTTGCCCAGTTCAAAATTAAGTAAATTATTTGTGTACAGATTCCTGAATTCTCCAAATAAATGTTTGGTATGGTGTTTTTGCATCACTGTCGTAGAAAAAGAAATCAATGGAATCATTATAAACAATGTACATAAAGAATTTGTATTTAAATTTCTCCAGTATACTAGCCAGAAATTACTCCTGCCCTTAAAATAATTATTTATATTATACCTGAGAGAACATGATGAATATTCATAAATTTTAGTGAAAGAGATCACTAGTTGGCAGCTTCCTGAATCTTCCTTTAATGAGGAAAGCATCTGTTTATTCACTCTTATTCACTTCATACTCTGTATCAATATGTAATAGAGCCTGAGTTCTGGTGACAGATCATTGGCTATTTACTTGCTATATAATCTTGGGCACATTTCTCAATCCTATTGAATCTAAGTTTCTCATCTGCAAAACAGAGTTAATAATAATATTCCCAATGTTATTTCCTTTTCTTTAACTTCATTCTCTTTATATGTAATGCATTTAATGTTAGAATAATTATTTTAGAGAAATTAATCTTTATTTTTAAAAAAATATCAAGCAATACAAAAATAGAGCTAAAATTACATAAAATGTCACTGCTTGGAATTACCTATGTAACCTCCTGTATTAATTCCTGAGGACTTCATTCCAGATTTATTTATGCAAACAATCAGATACATAGATAGATTAATATAGTTTAAAAGATTAATAGACAGGATCTGTTAATCTCTGAGAACCATAAAAGTACTAGCTCCCCCAAATCCTGCTTATACTAAAGATAATATTATGTAAATATTAAGAATTTGCAGTCACTATGTTTTAGCCACAATTTTTTATTATAGACGGTTTTAAATACTGTCTTAAAAATAAAATTATTCCTCTTTGTGATCTCCTACCTTTACTCCAACTTTTTCAGTTAACGATATAATTTTCCTCTCTCAAATTTTAAATACTGACTTTATATTTTTAATCCAATTTCCTCAAGTTGTTTCATCTTTATTTAATACTTAAAAGCTCACTATTTTAGATTTTTATTGCATGTAACAAATTAACACATATTTAGTAGCTTGAAACAGCAGACATTTATTATCTGATATTTTGCATGGGTCAGGAGTCCAATGTGTTTTGGGTTCAGAGTCTCACAAGACTGAAATCCAGGTCTGCCTGGCTAAGTACTTTTCCAAGCTCAACTATTATTGGCAAAATTCAGTTTCTTATGATTGTAGAACACAGCAGACATTTATTATCTGGTATTTTCCATGGGTCAGGAGTCCAATGAGGTTTGGGTTCAGAGTATCACAAAAGACTCTCTCTCCTTATTATCCTGCTAGTGGTTGCCCAGGAACCAGGCACTCCTTTCCATAGGCAGATCCTAACATGTTTCTTTTGTTCAACTCAGCAGAAGATCTTTCTGAAATTACATATTCTTTAAAGGATCCCCCTGATTAAGTCAGGCCCACTCAGTTAATCTCTCTTTTGATTAACTCAAGGCCAACTCATTAGTAACCTAATTAGAAAGAGATATCTGATCTCATTTAATAGTCGCACACACACTCAAGGAGAAGAGATTACATAAACCATACAAACCTAGTAATGAGAATATCAAGGGCCATGTTAGAATTCTGCCTACTACGCTCAATTGAAATTTGTTTTATTCCTGATTCTTTATTTGATTTACTTATTGATTACTTCAACTACATTAATAAGTAGTTATTTCAAGAAAATATCATAGGAGTTATAGTCCCTGAATTCTTTCTTGCCTAAGAACATCTGTCAGGGGTTACTTTTACTATAAATAGCTTGACCAGAAAAATATTCTTAGATTATTTTTGTTTTCCCTCAGAATTTTATATAGCTTTCAGATGATATTGAAGACTGTTGTGGAGAAATCTGTGATATTTATGATTTCCTGCTTCCCACTCATTGCAGGAGACAAGATTTTTTTCCTGCCTAGATGTCTAGAGAAGTCTTTCATTTTTGAAGTTTATAATTTACCTAGGCTATGTTTTCATATTTGTCTTAATTTGGGAGTATTTCCTCCTTGTATAGCTCTTAATAGTTTTTCTCTTCCATTAACTAGTTTCTCTCCTCCAAGAATAGCAATTGCTTTTATGCTACATCATCTGTGGCCTCCAAATCTGTCAATCTTCTGTAATTTAAAAATTTTTTTATTTACTTTTCTTCATTGAGTTTATTATCCTGTCTTTTCCCCAGGACAGAAATTCAATATTTTACTCTCACTTTCCTGACTCTTCTTGTTTCTAATTTATTTATTAGAGCTATAAATGTTGAAATTTTGAACTTGATTTATTAGCGCTGAAATTTCCTTTTCATTTTATTCTTGTTTAGTACCTTGTCTGTGACCTGTTGTTTTATTGATTTTGTATTTTTATTAAGTTCTTTACAGCTCAAAACCTACTTGGAAAGTTTTATTCTCTTTCTTGGACAATATATTTTCCCTACTGGGTACCTCATTTGTCTTGCATTGCTGCATTCCTTTTACCCACTGTTTTGCAATGTTTATTTAGTTGCTGGCTATTTTTTAAAGCCTTGCTCTTGGTAGCAAATGTGTTTCTAATATGAGTGTTAATTTTCTCTCACATAGTGAGGGTGAAATCTCTTTACTGTAGCATTTTATCAAAACTACAGTTTCAGGACGGGATCATGTTTTCTATCCATTAATCTGCATTGTGAGAGCTGGTTGTGTTGAAAAGGGAAGGAACACCCGAAAATAAAAGCACCACTTCTAAAAAAAATAACTGCCTCTATTTTACCGTTGGAATTTTTCTTAAGGTCCTTTAAGGAGCACAATCCATATAATCCATTTCCTGCTCTGAAAATCTTTGCCTCACTGGCAAATTTTTTCCTAGAGACCATTTCCTAGAGACCATTTTTAGTTCCATTGAGATCCTACTCTCAAGGGCTTCATTTTGACTTTTTCCTACACTCTCTATCACAGTTACAGTTAGCATTCTCAGTGAAAAATACCAGGATTTTGTCAGCTCACCTATTCGCTGGCATGAGGATTAGGGTGACAGCAGAATTAGGAGCTGTTTTGATATAGAATCTTCTGTCTCTTTCCTTTGGCCTTCATTTTTCAAAGTTTATAGCGTTAACATTTTACCACTTTGTATTCACTGTATGTTAGAAAGGCTTCAATCTGTGATGAAGCTTTGCTCAGTCATCCTTACCTGAAAGTTTCCATTCCTTTATAAAGAGCAGATTTAAAATATTGAAAACATCTAAATATCTAAGTGTCACCAGTTAGAAAATTGTTAGATACCCATGCAGCCATAGAAGTATGAGTAGGAAGAAATACTCATGGATTGATATGAAAAGATCTCCAGGATTCAGTGTTAGGTAGAATAGGATAAATGCAAAACACAGTGCATAATAGGCTTTGTGTCAAAAAGGGAGGTGGCTTAATGATGGCATGCTGATCTGCTAATATATGCATAAGTATCTCTGGAAACATACATAAGTAATTAATGGGGATGGAAGACTTTATATACTGCACTCTTTTGAATTTTATACATATGAATACCTACCCAAAAATTACATCTGTAATAAACTTATATCCAAATAGATTCACATTCTGAGGTGCTGGGAGTTAGGACTTCAACATATCTTTTTTTTTGAGTGGAGGACACAAGTTTTTTTTGTTTTTTGCTTTTTTTGGTAGGTGAATATACATAAAGCCAGATGTAAAAATACTAGGATTATTATGGTTCCTCTAATATTGAAGCAATTCTCTTAATAGGCAAAACACTCACTTGTAAAGCCTTTCAAACATATATTTTTGGTTCACCTAGAAACCCCTTTTTTAAAAAAATTATGAAATGTTGAAAAGATCTCAAATAAAATTTATAAAATATTTATAAGTGAGCATGTATATGCCAACCAGGTTAAGAAAGAAAAAATTACTATATTGAAGGCTCTTATGTATTTCTTCCTAAAGCCATTCACTTTCATTTCATCTTCTTCTATGAAACTGCTACTCTGAACTTAGGTTTATCATACATTTGTGTTGTTTAGTTTTGCATGTTTTAAGTTTGTGCTAATTTAATCGCTCCATGTGTATTCTTCTTGCTTCTTCTGTTTAAGACTATGCTTCTTGCAAACTTGGCATTGTTGATAGATGCCATTTAGGTCACTCCTTCTATAAAGTGTTTGCTTAAAGTTTTTGCCTATTTTTAGTAGATTATTTGTCTGTCTCTTACTGATTTATTGAGTACTTTATATATTCTTAAGACCAATCCTCTAGCAAATATTTTTGTTGAAAATATTGTCTTTTATTTTGTAAATTGTATCACTATGGTATTAATAAACACAAGTTTTATTTTTATGTCTTTAAATTTATCAAGCTTTTCCTTATATGATCTCTGCTTATTGTGTTTGTGTGTGTGTGCATGTGTGTGTGGGTGTGGGTGTGTGTACATGTGTTTAAGAAAATTTTCTTTACCTTGATGAAAATACTCATCTATATTCTTTAGAAAACATTATTATATACTATTTATAGAAGTTCATTGTTTGCCTTTTACATCGAGGTCTTTAAGACATAGAGATTATTTTTTAGTACATGTTATGAGGTAGAATTCCAACTCCATTTTTTATTCCAAATAGACAATTATGTGTTCTAACTTCTTTTAATCAAGTGTTTCCCCACAAGTTTGCATAAATCATGTTTCTGCTTTTTTGTTTCTATGCTCTCTCCTCATTTTACTACGTTATTTGTCTATTTCTTCACCATTGAGCTACTGTATTAATTATTGTAGTAATAAATTTTTGATATACAAAAAGGCAAGTCTCCTCACTTTGTTCTGTATCTTGATTAATTGCTTGTTCTTTATTTTTTGCTCATCCATATACATTTTCAAATCACTTGATCAAATTATACATACACACAGGCTTGTTAAGTTTTTATTAGAATTACTTGAATCTATTATTACAACACTGAAACTTCTAATCAATGAACATGATATATATCTCCATCACTGGATACTTTTTCAATATTTTCAAAATGTTTTATTATTTTTCCATTAAGAGCATGCATAGCTTCTCTTAAGTTATTCTGACATACTTTATATTCTTTGTATTGTTATTGTGATTACCTGTTTTGGCACGTACATAAATGTGACTGATTTGTAGATATTGATGTTCTTTAGCCAAAAGGTTGCTAAATTCTGTGATTATTTTATAATGTATTTGTATTGATAAAGTCATAGTAATGTTTAACATACACAATCATATCACAAAAATAAGAATTTTTAAATTTTTCTAATTATTACCTATTTTATTTCTTTTGTGGCTTATTATTCTAACCGAGTCTGCCAGAGGTTTAGGTACAATTTTGAAAAGTGCTCATGGTCATCTTTGTCTTATTCCTGATATAAAAGAGAACATTTTCAAAGTTTCACAGTTAATTATGATGCTTCCTAGAGGATTTTGTTTTAGTCTATTACTAATTTGCTACAAATTTGTATCATAAATGAACCTTCAATTTTTACAAATACTTCTGCCTTTCCTGAATCATTATATGGGGTTCTCCTTTAATCTGCTGATGTAATTAATTACATTGATTGATTATTAAATGCTAAACAAAAGTTGCATTACAAGATGTTTCCAATATGTTTATGCTATCTTTTTACATAATTCAGGCTTTGGTTTATTAATATATTATTTAAAATTTTTGAAACAAAAATGCATTTTAGCACTTTTCTTTCAACTACCCATTTTATTTTTTAGTATCAAAGTCATTGTAGACACATAAAATGAGGAAAGTTTCTTTTTTGTCCATATTGCATAAAATATTCTTGACTATTTTGTATTTAATATTATTTTTCCGTTAAATGGTTGGGTACACAAAAATAATCTAGTGACTAGAAGTTATTTTACTTATTTGTTTCTGTGAAAATATGTTTACCTGCACATCCTGCACATGTACCCCTAAAGTTAAAAGTCTGAAATAAAAAAATATTTTATTGTATTAAAATATGTATTTTTATTTTTTTTTATTTATTTTTTTTTGAGACGGAGTTTCACTCATGTTACCCGGGCTGGAGTGCAATGGCACGATCTCGGCTCACCGCAACCTCCGCCTCCTGGGTTCAGGCAATTCTCCTGCCTCAGCCTCCTGAGTAGCTGGGATTACAGGCACGCACCACCATGCCCAACTAATTTTTTGTATTTTTGGTAGAGACGGGGTCTCACCATGTTGACCAGGATGGTCTCGATCTCTTGACCTCATCGTGATCCACCCGCCTCGGCCTCCCAAAGTGCTGGGATTACAGGCTTGAGCCACCGCGCCCGGCCTAAAATATGTATTTTTAATTTATTTATTAAATATTAATAAAATACATATTTTAATAAATACATGTTTATTTAAATTATTATGTATTTATTTTTAATAAATATTTATTAAATGAATATTTTAAAAATTAAAATTTAAAATATTTATGTATTTATTAAAAATAAATATTAAAAATATTTATGTATTTATTAAAATACATATTTTTGACAAAATTTTTTAAATTTTAAAATATTTATTTAATATTTATTTATTAAAATGCATAATACTTTTAATAAATATTTTTAATATTTATTCATATTTATTAAAATACATATTTTTTAATTTCAAACTTTTAACTTCAGGGGTACATGTGTAGGATGTGCAGTTTTGTTAAATAGTTAAACATGTGCCATGGTGATTAGCTGCACAGACCATATATCATCCAGCATCCATTAGCTATTCTTCCTGACTCCTGATGCTCTCCCTCCTCCCAACCTCCATGCTCTGACAGGTCCCAGTGTGTCTTGTGCCCTTACGTGTGTCCATATGTTCTCATCATTCAGTACCCACTTATAAGTGTGAACATGCTGTATTTGGTTTTCTATTCAATTGTTAGCTGAGGATAATGGCTTCCAGCTCCACTCATGTCCCTGCAAAAAAGCCATGATCTCATTCCTTATTACAACTGCATAATATTATATCATGGATATGTACCACATTTTCTTTATCCATTCTATTATTGATGGGCATTTAGGTTAATTCCATGTTTTTGCTATTGTGAATAGTGTTGCAATGAACATACATATGCATGTGTATTTATAATAGAATGATTTACATTCATTTGGATATATACTCAGGAATGGGATTGTTGGGTCAAACAGTGTTTCTACCTCTAGGTCTTTGGGAAATCACCACACTGTCTTCCACAATGGTTGAACTAATTTATACTCCCACCAACAGTGTAAAAGCATTCATTTTTCTCCACAACCTCACCAGCATCTGTTGTCTTCTGACTTTTTAATAATAGTCATTTTGACTGATGTGGAATGATATCTCATGTGGTTTTAAGTTGTATTTCTTTAATGATCAGTAATGTTGGGCTTTTTTTCATATGTTTGTTGGCTGTATGTATGTCTTCTTTTGGGAAGGGTTTGTTCATGTTCTTTGTCTACTCTTTTGATGAGGTTATTTGATTTTTTTTCTTGTAAATTTAAGTTCCTTGTAGACGCTGAATATTAGACCTTTTCCAGGTGAGTAGACAGCAAAAAGTTTCTCCCATTCTGTAGGTTGTCTGTTCACTCTGATGATAGTTTCTTTTGCTGTGCAGAAGTTCTTTAATTACATCTCATTTGTTAATTTTCCCTTTTGTTGCAATTGATGTTGGCATCTTTGTCATGAAATCTTTGCCTATGCCTATGTCTTGAGTGGTACTGCCCAGATTTTCTTCTAGAGTTTTTATAATTGTGGGTTTTACATTTAAGTCTTAAATCCATCATGACTTGATTTTTGTATAGGGTGTCAGAAAAGGTCCAGTTTCAGTTTTCTGCATATGGCTAGTCAGTTTTCCCAGCATAATTTTTATTAAATAGGAAATCCTTTCCACATTGTTTGTTTTTGTCAGTTTTGTCAAAAATGAGATGGTTGTATGTGTGCAGCCTTATTTCTGGGTTCTCTATTCTGTTCTATTGGTCCATGTATCTGTTCTCGTACCGGTATCATGCTGTTTTGGTTACTGTAGCCTTGTAGTATAGTTTGAAGTCAGGTAGCATGATGCCTCCAACTTTGTTCTTTCTGCTTAGAATTGTCTTGGCTATGTGGGCTCTTTCTTGTTTCCATATGAATTTTAAAATAGTTTTTTTTTTTTCTAAGTCTGTGATGAATGTCAATGGTAGTTTAATGTGAATAGCATTAAATGGCCATTTTCAAAATTGATTCTTCCTATCCGTGAGTGTGGAATGTTTTTCTATTTGTTTGTGTCACCTCCGATTTCTTTGAGGAGTGCTTTGTAGTTATCTTTGAAGAGGTACTTCACTTCTTTTGTTAGCTGTTTAACTAGGTATTTTATTTTTTGTGTGTCAATTGTGAACAGAAGTTCCTTCTTGATTTGGCTCTCAGCTTGCCTGTTATTGGTGTGTAGGAATGCTACCAATTTTTGCACATTGATTTTGTATTCTGAGACTTTACTGAAGTTACTTATCAGCTTAAGATGCTTTTTGGCTGAGACAAAGGGATTTTCTAGATATAGGATCATGTCATCTACAAAAAAAAAAAAAAAAAAAAAAAAGACAATTTGACTTCCTCTCTCCCTATTTGAATAACTTTATTTCTTTCTCTTGCCTGATTGCCCCAGCCAGAACTTTCAATACTATGATGAACAGGAGTGGTGAGAGAGGACAACATTTTCTTATGCCAATTTTTCAAGGGAAATAACTCCAGCTTTTGTCCATTCAGTATGATATTGACTGTGGGTTTGTTACAAATAGCTTTTATTATTTTGAGGTATCTTCCTTCAATACCTAGTTTATTGAGAGTTTTTGACATGAAGGGATGTTGAGTTTTTTTCAAAGGCTTTTTCTGTGTCTGTTGAGATCATAATGTGGTTTTGTCTTTAGTTCTGTTATGAGATAAATTATGCTTATTGATTTATGCATGTTAAACCAACCTTGCATCTGAGGATGAAGCCAACTTGATTGTGGTGGATAAGCTATTTGAAGTGCTACTGGACTTGGTTTGCCAGTATTTTGTTGAGGATTTTTGCATTGATGTTCATCAAGAATATTGACCTGAAGTTTTCTTTATTTGTTGTATCTCTGCCAGGTTTTGGTATCAGAATGATGCTGACCTCACAGAATGAGTTGGGGGAAGTTACTGCTTTTCAACTGTTTGAAATAGTTTCAGTAGGGTGGATACCTGTTGTTCTTTATATCTTTGGTGAAATTCAGCTGTGAATCCATCTGGTCCTGGGCTTTTTGTGCCTGGTAAGCTATTTATTATTGCCTCGATTTCAGAACTCATTATTAGTCTATTCAGGGATTTCTTCCTGGTTTAGTCTTGGTGAGGTGTATGTATCCAAGAATTTATTCATTTCTTCTAGATATTCTAGTTTATGTGCATAGAGATGTTTATAATATTCTCTGATGGTTGGTTACATTTCTGTGGTATCAGTGGTAATTCCCCCCTTGTCATTGCTAATTGTGTTTATTTGAATCTTTCCCCTTTTCTTCTTTATCAGGATAGCTAGTGGCCTATTTATTTTATTGATTTTAAAAAGCAGCTCCTAGAATTACTGATTTTTGAAGAGTTTTTTTTTTAATCTCTATTTCCCTCATTTCAGCACTGATATTGGTTATTTCTTGTCTTCTGCTATCTTTGGGGTTTGTTTGCTCTTGGTTCTCTGGTTCTTTTAGGTATAATGTTAGGTTATTTACTTGAGATCTTTCTAGCTTTTGGATGTGGGTATTAAGTGCTATAAATTTCCCTCTTAACACCTCTTTAGTTATATCCCAGAGATCCTAATCCTAATATGGCGTCACTTTGTTCTCCTTAGCTTCAAAGAACTTCTTGATTTCTGCCTTAATTTCATTATTCGCCCAAGAGTCATTCAGGAGCAGGTTGTTCAATTTCTTTGTAGTTGTGTGGTTTTGAGTGAATTTCTTAATTTTGAGTTCTAATTTTATTGCACTTTGTTCTGAGAGACTTAAGATTTCAGTTCTTCTGCATTTGCTGAGAAATGTTTTACTTCTGATTTTGTTATCAATTTTAGAGTCAGTGTTGTGCAGCAATGAGAAAAAAATCTATATTCCTTTGTTTCAGGGTAGAGAGTTCTCTAGATATCTATCAGGTTCACTTGATCCAGAACTGAATTCAGGTCCTGAGGTGAGGTCCTATATATCTTTGTTAATTTTCTATCTTCATGATCTGTCTAATATTGCCAGTGGGGTGTTAAAGTCTCTCACAACTATTGTGTGGGAGTTTAAGCCTCTCTTAAGGTCTCTAAGAACTTGCTTCATGAATCTCGGTGCTCCTATATTGAATGCATACATATTTAGGCTAGTTAACTCTTCTTGTTGAATCAAACACTTCACCATTATGTAATGTCTTTCTTTGTCTTTTTTGATCTTTGTTGGTTTAAAGTCCATTTTGTCAGAAACTAGGATTGCAACCCCTTCTTTTTTCTGTTTTCCTTTTGCTTTGTAAATTTTCCATCATCCTTTTATTTGAGCTATGTGTACCTTTGCATGTGGGATAGGTCTCTTGGAGACAGCATACCATGGGTCTTGATTCAGTATCTAGCTCGTCATTCTGTGTCTTTTAATTGGAGCATTTAGCCCTTTTACATTTAAGAATAATACTGTTATGTATGAATTTGATCCTGTCCTCATGATGTTAGCTGGTTATTTTGCAGACTTGTTTATGTGATCGCTTCATAGTATCACTGGTCTGTGTACTTAATAGTGTCACTGGTCTGTGTACTTCAGTATGTTTTGTAGTGACTGGTAATGGTTTTTTTCTTTGCATATTTAGTGCTTCCTTTACAAGCCTGATGGTAACAAATTCCCTCCGCATTTGCTTGCCTGAAAAGGATTTTATTTTTTCTTCACTTATAAAGCTTAGTTTGGCTGGATATAAATTCTGGGTTGGAAATTCTTCTCTTTAAGAATGTTGAGCATTGGTCCCCAATCTCTTCTGGCTTGTAGGCCTTCTGCTAAGAGGTCTGCTGTTGCTCTGATGGGCTTCCCTTTGTAGGTGACCTGGCCTTTCTCTCTGACAGCCCTTAACATTTTTTCTTTCATTTCAACCTTGCAGAATCTGATGATTATGTGTCTTGGTGATGATCTTGTAGAGTATCTTACTGTTGGTTCTCTGTATTCCCTGAATTTGAATGCTGACCTCTCTTGCTAGGTTCTCTTGGATGATATCCTGAAGTGTTTTCCAACTTGGCTCTATTATCCCATCACTTTCAGGTACCCCAGTCAGTCGTATACTCTGTGTCTTTACATAATCCCATATTTCTCAGAGGTTTTGTCAATTCTTTTTCATTCCTTTTTCTCTATTCTTGTCTGCCTGTCTTAATGCAGAAAACCAGTCTTACAGCTCTGAAGTCCTTTCTTCTACTTGGTCTATTCTCCTATTAATATGTGTGATTGCATTGTGAAGTTCTTGTGATGTTTTACAGCTCTAACAGGTCAGTTATGTTTCTCTTTAAACTGGCTATTTTGACTGGCAGCTCCTGTATTGTTTTATCATGATTCTTAACTTCTTTCCTTTGGGTTACAATGTGCTCCTTTACCTCAACAAAGTTCATTATTACCCACATTATGAAGCCAGCTTCTGTAATTTCAGCCATCTCAGCCTCAGTCCAGTTCTTAGCCCTTGCTGGAAAAGTGTCGTGGTCATTTGGAGGAAAAGGGGCACCCTGGCTTTTTGAATCTTCATTGTTTTTGTGTTGATTCATTCTCATCTTTGTGGGCTTATCTATCTTTGATCTTTGAGGCTGCTGACCTTTGGATAGGGCTTTTGTGGTTTTTCTTTGATGTTATTGTTGTTTGTTTGCTTGCTTGGTTTTCTTTTAACTGTCTGACCACTCTTCCATAGGCCTGCTGCAGTTTGCTGGGCATCCACTCCAGACCCTAGCTGCCTCAAAATTCTTTCCATAACTAGAGATCTCACAAGTGAAGGCTGTAAAACAGCCTGATCCTTCCCCTGGAAGTTCCATCCCAGGAAAGTATTGAACCATTGGCAGATTGAATGTATCTGTAGGAGGTGGCTGGAGACTCAGCTGTGAGGTCTTACCCAGTCAGGAGGAACAGGATCAGGGACCTGCTTAAAGAAGCAGTCTGGCTGCTTTTTGGTAGAGCAGCTGTGCTGTGTTGGGGATCCTTTCATCCCCTGTTGGTCTGGGCTTCCCAAGGCCCACAGGCTGGACTGGCTGCATAGCCAAAATAACCAAAGTGGTGGCCTACTCCATCCCTCAGTCACTTGGTCCCAGGGAAAATTTGTAACACTGTGAACCCCATAGAACTCAGGCAGTGGCTGGAAACTCTGGCCGGAAGGACCTGGCTGGGAGGACCCACCTGATGAGGGGGAGTGGATCAGGGTCCCATTTAAAGTGAGTTATTTTTTAATCATCATAAAACTATTCAGGAATTCTGTTCTTGAGTTGCTTTTGTTAAATTGCATTTTTCAAAGAATACATGCAGTTTATCTACATTTGATGTTTTTGACATAAAGTTGTCTTCAGTGTCTTATTATATATTTAGTATCTATTACAGCTATAATTATCAATAGCATTTTCAATTCTGTATTAATTGTCTTCTCTTACTCTCTCTCTCCATTAAGGCTGCTAGAGGTTTATCAATTTTATAATGCTTTCAAATAATGAAGTTTTGGTTCCATATGAATTTTAGAATTTTTTTTTAGTTCTGTGAAAATTTATGTTGGTATTTTGATGGCAATTACACTAAATCCATAGATTTCTTTGGGCAGTAGATGAAAAATTCTCAATATCACAATCATCAGGGAAATGTAATTTAAAACCACAATGAAGTACCACCTTATTCCTTCAAGAATGTCCATTATTCAAAGTGAAATACATAGATGTTGGCATAGATGTGTTGAGAAGTGAATGTGTATACAGAGTATGAAAATGTAAATTAGTACAATCTCTATGTAAAACAGTATAAAGAGTCCTTAAAAAGCTAAAAGTAGACCTACCGATGGATCCAGCAATCTCACTACTGGGTATCTACCCAAAGCAAAAGAAGTTCTTATCTCAAAAAGACACTGGAACATGTATGTTTATAGCAGTACAAGTCACAATTGTAAAGATGTGGAACCAACCTAAGTGTCCATCAACTAATGAGTGGATAAAGAAAATGTACACACACGCACACACACACACACATCATGGACTATTACTCAGCCATTAAAACAAACAAAATAATGTGCTTTGAAGCAATTTGGATGGAGCTGGAGGCCATTATTCTAAACAAAGTAACATAGGAGTGGAAAACCAAAAACTATATGTTCTCACTTATAAGTGGGAGCCAAGCTCTAAGTATTCAAAAGCAAACAGAGTGCAATAATGAACTTTAGACACTCAGAATGGGGAAGGTGGGATGAAGGCAGAGATAAAAAGCTACACATTAGGTACAATGTACACTACTCAGGTAACACGTGCACTAATACCTCAGAAATCACCACTAAATGATTCATCTATTAACCAAAAACCACTTATACCCTAAAAGCTACTGAAATATACAAAAAAACAAAGTTTGGCCTTTGCTGATGATAATCTTTATTTCACATTTCTCTTCTATTTTATTCATTTCTGCCTTTTATCTTTTCTTGTTTCTAGTTTCATTGCCATTATTCTGATTTTTCCCTAATTTCTACAGATAATTAATTTCTTTTTTCTACTATGAGAATATGAGTCTAGATTTTCCCCTTTAGCTGTGCTATAGCTATATATCATCAATACTCATATGTGCTATTTTCATTATTGTTTGATTTTAAATATTTTCTGATTTCTATTTTTCCTTTTTTTCCCATATCATGTGTTTATTTTCAAATATATGTATGTTTTTGAATTAACTTTATTTATATTAAATTTAATTGCATGAAAGTCCAAGGATAAGGTCTTTATGATTCAAACTTTTGAAATTGGTTGACACTTTATAGCCTGGTGAATGGCCAACTTTCATAATGCTCATTGTGCAATTTAATAGATGTATTCCGCTACTTCTAGGTACAATGTTCTACTACATTCTTAATCTGAAACTAGTTAATTGCATTAGTCTTGTCTTTTGCTATATTAATAACTGAAAGAAGTGAATTATAGTTTTCTACCAATAACTTATATTTTTTAATTTGCCTTAATTGGTTTTAACCTTCTCTCACCTGGCTTTGAATGTCGACTATTGTCATTTTTGTGGGATTCATTTACTAATTCTTTTCCTAGTTATTCCACCCAATTATGCATCTCCAAACAATATATTTTAGTTCTGCCTAGTTTTGAAATTCATAAACTGTATTACACAGGATGTATAGTGGTGTGACTGGCTTCTTTCTCTCAATACGCCCCTTCATGTTTAGGAAGCTATATTTTTCTTTTTTAATTGATGTATATTGCTCTGTTTTATGACGATGCTATATTTTATCTATCCACTGAAGTGTTCAGAACATTATCAATTTATCATAATTCTGGGTATCCATGCTCCAAATATGGATAAAAACGGCTTTTTTTTTTTTTTTGCTAGTGCTCAGGATAAGTTTTTTTTTTTTTTTTTTTTTTTTTACGCCCACCCCAGGATAAGTTTTTACAGCACCAGTCAGCACCAATGTTCAGAACAGGTGATTTTCTTTGGCCTTTAGAGTGGTTAGTTATTACTAGTTTGCCTTTTCTTACCTTGTGTTTTTATGTCCTATCCTCTAAGCCCCATGAAACACAGACTCACTCAGTTTTGTAAATGCCCTCTAGGGAAAAACCAGCTTCAGTGTTTCACCCATTTCTTTTGGTATCAACCTTAATTTAGTATTCGTCCTGTTTATTTGTCTATTGTCAGCAACCTGATGTGTATAAGATGTCCTTTTTATAATACCCAAATCATGGTTGCTTTTAGAGGCTCCATCTTACTACTTAATTCACCAGATTACAAGAAAATGTTAACTCTGTGCACTTTTTCATTGTGCTCTTGTGGCAATTTTTAAAATAGACCCACATTATTTTTAGAGTCCTCCCACTGAAAGATAGGGTCTATATACCCTCTTCTTGAACCTGGGCCCTTTGATTGTTTGAACACTGGAATAAACTGCACGTGCTAACTTCCAGGCCCGAGTCTTGTAAAAATGGCAGCATGCATTTCTCATCTTTTGGGACGTTTGCTCTTTCAAATTACCTTATATGTGCAACAATTTACTTTGTGTAACTGGCCTACTAGTTGACTTACTGGTCAATAATCTCAGTCACTGAGCCCAGCAACATAAAGTCATGGTCTCAACAATTATTCTACATATATTGCATAACCCATCAGTGCAGTAAATATGTACCAAAGAAGTCATAACATTTGCAAAGAAAAGACACAGATACTTTTAAGAGTGTAATTAATTACTTCATTCATATTTAATATAAGCAATGGGGCTAAAAATATATTGAGCATCAAATAATAATATAAAACATAATAAACAGGTTGGTATTTTTAAAGCATATATTATTTGTGAAAGAAGTCTTTTGAAAGACATAAAGTGAAGGATCACTTGATATGAAATAAATATAAAAGGCAAATAATACTTGTCTAAAGCAGTGATTCTTACTGTGGTGATTAGAATCTTATAGGGGTTTTTAAAAAATACAAATAACCAAATCCCATTAATACCCAAGAAGGGAAGATTTTGATGAACTGGTTAAAGCAGTGGTTCTCAAAGATGGTTGAATATTATAACTATTTACGGACACTTAATACAAATTTTCAGTATGTATTTCAGGCCAATTAAATCAGAATCTGGGTGTGGGACTCAGGCTGCACCAGTACTTTTTAAAAGATCCCCAGCTTTTCCATTTTTATCCAAAGTTGAAAGCTCTCATCTAAAATATCTGACTGACTGCATATATTATTGTAATACAAGAAAAATACTTTTAAAATTAAAAGTTCTATATACTTAACTGTATTTGTATTTCCATTATCAATAAAGTCAAAATTAATATAAAATTTGAAAAAACAAATTATCCTAGAATGAAAAACTCGGTGATATATAGAAAATTTGAAATGAAATGGTGTATTTAACTTGGAAAAATTAAGAAAGCTTGTTCAATCTAGAAAGTGAACTACTCAATTCAGCCTAAAGTCAGAACCTAACATGAATTAAATACTACAAAAATGTGTCTTCTCTCTCAAGTAAATGAGCAAAATGTAGAATGCATTCCACTTATTTATTAAAAAAAAGTGTAAATCATCTTTATATTTTAGTCATTAATTTAAACGTTTGAGACATAGTAGTGAAAGAAATTAAAGAAGACCCCAACCCTCCTCACATAATCAAATGGGGAGATAAAAAATAAAGAAAAATCTCATGCAAATATCTGTGTAATGACAAACTGTGAAAGGGGCTGTGAAGGAAAGATTCGTGGATCTATAACACATCTTACAGAAGAATTTGGCAAAAGTAACATTATGTTCATTATGCTAGCTTTAAGGCCCAAGGTTTAAGGAAGTGGAAGCTTCTACTCCCTGTCTATCCAGACCCTCACTCTTGAATTTCAGCTATCTTGATGTAAGGAAGCCAAAGCAGCAGTGAAGAGACATACATGGGGAAGAACCAATACCTCTAGGCCATACCTAACAGCAAATGCCCACTTGTCAGCCATGCGCATGAGCAATCTTGAAAAGTCAATCATAGAGCCCCGCCTCACTTCCTCCAATGTGGGGATCAAGAAGGGCTTCTCAGAAAGTTTGTCTCTAAAGGGGGAGCAAAAGGTATAGCGTGTACAGAGACCTCTGGAAGAAAGCGTGCTTACAGTTAGGGCCTATCTGCAAGCCAGCATGTTTTAATTGGGCAATTAACTGGATTATATGCATAACTGATGAATATTACTCAATATATGTTTTAAGTTAGAAAATAACGGAAACACAAATATGCTTTATATCAAACATCACTATCAACAGAACACACAATGGTATCAAAGAAAAAAGCAATATTTACTTTAAAATGTGACTAATGGTAGATAAAGATGAGTTAAAAGATATTTTTTAAATCTACTCTTTAATTTTCATATCTAGCCTTTTCACTAGAATATTATTCTATATTTTTAAACCACAAATAATGGCTATTTTGAACCAGCAGAAGTATATAACACCTATAAACTTGATTTTTTTCTGCTATTATTTTGAATTATAAGGAGATGGAGAAGTCTTATCAACTTCTATGAAATACTCATATTGAGTTGAGCTTTGCAAGTTCAAATAGTCCTACTTAAAAATTGAGTTTTAACTCACTGCTTACAAGTTGTACGCTCACTGTTCTAAGCATATCCTTGCATATTGTGAAGTAAAGGGGAAGTGGAAAATAAGTGAGGCATCATCACCTTATTCAGCTCTTTGTCTGCAATTTAGAAACAAATATATGTTTAAATGTCTTCCTGTCCATGTATTGTCCTCTTTCTAAGCACTTGCCAAGATGTTACTAAAACTAGTGATACAGTATTAAGACTCAGTGCAAATCCTCACATGATGGATTAAAGCACAGAAGTAGTCAGACCTTATGATTTCAGACAGCTTCTGCAGCTGTTTCTCTTTGATACACCAATGAGATGAATTGAGCATGCATTTTTATCGTTTTCAACAGTGCTCAAATACATCCATGACATATCAGCTCTTTCTAGAAAGCCCAAGCACTCTCCTAGGCTCACTGAGGTCTTCCATACTGGTAAAAAAATATTATAATTTCCTGAGTTAAGTACTCAGCTACACAATAGTTCATGCTTCCCCCCTTTTTTAATGTGCCCCATTGGGTATTAATAGTGTTCAGATTTATTTTCCATAATTTAGAGCTTGGCTTATAAAATATTAAAATGCTTATTAATGTTTGGAAAAGTGGCAGAGGCACTAATATGTGTTGCAAGCAGCACATGGCCGTACTTCAGCCACATACTAATCAGCCACACATATAATATACCTTGATTAAATTTTGTCTTTATTGTTCAGAAGGCAAATGGAAAAGAGGACATAGAAACACATTTAAAGATGCTTAGGACAAGCCAGTGTTTATCTGAAACTTTAATCATTACCCCAAACTGGTCAAATGATACTTATGAATGCATATTACATACAACAATTTTAAAAGGTTTCTTATCTTCGCATACATAAAAAGAAAACAGTGGCTCCCATACCTTACTAAAAAAAAAACAAAATAAAAAACATATGCTTTCAAATTATGAATCTTCTGTGTTTCTCAGTCATCATTATCAGATACACTTTTTTCTCCCCAAGAATGATAATGAGTTCAACTTGTTTCATTCACCCTTTTTGACTGATACCTATAAGTTGCATTTGCAAAATACTTAAAAAGATTATAGATATATTGTCTGCCCACAGGGTAGTATGGCACATCTACAGTGCTATGTTCAGAGGGTCCCACTAATCAAAAGCTAAAATTATTTTGCAAAATCATACACATAGTATGTAATATCTATATTTCTAAAAATAGAATACACTAGTAACACCGTCTTTTACATTTTGATGCCAATCACCAATGTAATAGTCAACATTAAGCAAAATGAAGAATAAATTAAACCAGTCTAAAGAATTATTTTGTTTTGTTAATTTTAGGAGGATAAATTTATAAAAACATGCTTTAAAGGGCTTTTGCAAATAAAAGTGCTTTTGACCTATTTGCTACTTAATGATCTACGCTGGAATAGAAGATAAACAGAGTGAGAAATTCAGCATAAGGCAAAATAAATTCCCCATTACTGGAATTTTTTGGAGCATACTGCTAATGCTCTAATTTCTTCCACAACCTCAATTAATAAATTAATCACAAATAAGCACATCTCTCCCATATATTCAAGTGGCTAAGGTCAATTTTGCATTTCTCCTCTGGCCAACCCACTTGCTTCCACTGTGAGAGTATATCCTGCCTCTTATTACTAGTAAGGGACACTGGAAAACTGTTTCACCTTTATGAAGCTTAATTTTTCAGTCTTTCAGGTAGAAATAATAGCACCTACCTCAAAGGATACAATTAAATGAGACTGTTTAAAAAAATCACAAATTACAATGTAATTCTTTTAAGAAGTATTAGCTTTTATTGGATGGTTACCCTAACTCCCCCAATTTCATATGTTAAAACCCTAATCCCCAGTGTGATGGCATCTGAAGAAAGGGCCTTGGTAAGGAATTAAGTATTGAAGGTGGAATCCTTCTGATGGGGTTAACGCCCTGACAAGAGAGACACAAGAAAAAAGCTTGCTTCCTCTCTGTTTTCTACCATGTGAGGACACAATTAGAAGAGAGCCAGCTGCAAAACAGAGGGTAGGCATCACCAGGCACTCTACTGGCACCTTCACTTTCAACTTCCAGGCCTCCAGAACTATAAGAAATAAATATTTGTTGTTTAAGCCACCTGTCCAAGAGATTTTGTTATGGAAGACCAAACTAAGATATATAAAAAGCAATAATTTCTGATAATTACATTTAATATTTTCATTAATCTGAAATTTTGTTGTAAGAATTACAAAGGGCAGAATAGAAATTAAGGCATTACAAATATCAATTAGATAATTTGCTATATCTCCTAAATCACAATGCTACATATATGAAGACTTTCTGTGTTGATGCTTCTTTTCATTAGGGAATGTATTTATATTTCAGATGGATTTTGTTTGCTTTTAACTGGAGTCCACAGATTAAGTTCAATATTCTTGAGAAGTACTTTGTAAGGAAATTGTGTATTTATTTTTTTAGCACAGGGTCTCGATGGGTCGCTCAGTTTAAAGTGCAGTGGCGCAATCATGGCTCATTGCAGCCTCAACCTCCTGGGCGCAGGTGATTCTCCCAATTCAAACTCTCAAGTAGCTGCAACCACAGGCACATGCCACCACACCTGGCTAATAATAATAATAATAACACCTTGTAGAGACAGAATTTCATTATGTTGCCCAGGCTGGTCTCAAACTCCTGGGCTCAAGCTATCCTTCCACCTTGGCCTGCCAAAGCGGTGAGATTACAAGCATGGGCCACCACACCTGCTTGAAAGGAAATTATAATGTGATTTTCACTCAGAGAAGATTGACAAGCCATCTTTGATCACAAATATATGTGTATATATCATCACCTTTCATATATATGGCCATATATATTTATATGTGTGTATATACATACACATATGTGTATTAGGTTAATAAATATATTTTGTATATATATCTTTTTTTGTATACATACACACACACACACACACACACACACACACACACACATCTTCTGATCTTAACTGAGCAAGATTGGAGTTTCAAATGAATGCACACAAGCACGCAAGGTATTCCAATTACCACAAATAGTTGGGTAACTAGTTGCAAGTGCACTGGCAGGAATTATTAAGAGGAAGTGATCTTCCATGAAAGGAGTATCCTGACTGATGTCTGTGCATTGGCTGGCACTATTGTTGATGAACCATCAGAATATGAATTATGGAATAACTCAAGAGACTCAGAAATTCCTGTTTACTCTTTGAGAATGAGAATTAAATTTTTATTGATATGAAATCTACTGTGAATAATAGATATATTATGAAACATTGGCCCAGAAGGATTAATATGCACTACATTTTTGTTGTTTATCTACTGTTTTATCTTAAGCCCTGAGGCTTTCATTGAGACCAAAGTTAAACAAAATCAAGAGATAGAAAATGTCTCCTTCTCTCTTCCACTCACCCCACACACCCTACTTCTGTCTCCCCCTGCCCCCACCAAATAGATTAGAGAAGCACCATCCCTACTGTACATAAGTAAGTTAAAACAAGATGATGGAATTTTTAAATTATTAAATAAGATACATAAATATATTTTGTTCACTTTATATTTACTAAGAAGATATTTTGCAAGTATATGACTGAATACTAAATTTATCATCAGAAATATCTGCTAAAGGACCTTGTTATTTTCTATGCAGTATATACTATATGTATAACATTTCTCTTTAAGTTTACATATAAAAATATATAACTTTATAATACCAGCCATTCTGAATTTGCTCTTATTTACATAATTTCCCTCCATATTGTGATAAATTTTAAAGCATTTACTATTATTGAAGCTTTTATTAATATTCAGCAATATTTATTAACCTTTGAGAAGTCACTGACCTCATTTAAGAAGGTAATGAAAGCCATTCCAAGAAAAATGCACACAAACACAAGCACACAGACTTTCCTACAATGCCAAGAAGCTCATACATATGCTGCAGCTCCTCCACAGACCAGGCTGATTAGACTTAAGAAATCCTGACCAAAAGCTATTTCACCCTGAGGCTACATAGCCTTCATGCTTTTGAAAGTCGACAAGGCTTTAAATCAAAGGATATGGGTTCCTACCCAAATTCCGCTCCTCAATTAACTTTAATATTCTCATTTATAAAATGCGAAGTGGCCTCTTTGGTCTCTTCCTACCTAAAATTCTCTGGGTATAGGCAAAGAATAAGCTCCTTTAAGAAGAAAAATAGCTCTATTTGAAAATTACAAAAATAAAATCATATATAATATGAGCCATGTTTTTTTTTCTATAGTTTATTAATATAAGAAACCTTGAAAAAATATATATATGCTATCTAAATGTTGTTAACAAACATGACTTTATAGCTTTTGAAAAGTACATTGGGTCTTAAGGGCCATATTTACAAATGATTACATGAACCATGCTTGCATATTAATTTGTTTTCTTTTTCAGGAGTGTTTTAAGGATATTAAATAATTAATTAATTGAGTAGAAGTATATGGCTGAATTAAATATTGAGACAATACATTCATTTTTACAACTGATACTATCCTTTGAAAATAAGTGTTAATATTTGAAAGGAACTGCCATTGACTATTGATACCGACCCAGCTTTCACACTAACAAAGGAATTACATATAATGTCATCAACAAATCTGATAGTCTTTGGTTGTCTTAGCTTAATTTTAAACTTGAAAAGTAAGGAGTGAGCATACTTGCTTTTGAGGATGTCTTAATACTCATATCTTCCACTGACTTCAAATGTAATATTCTGAGCACAGGAAGTAGATCATAATGTGATAGAATCTAATTCTTTCTCCCCAGAAACTGAAGGAAATTTCCAGAAATAAAGAAAATAAGAGAGAATGTATTTCACTTGCAAAAATGTTAAGGAATTTCTGTGAGATACAGGACACAAGAGACCAGAATGAAGGAAGGACTCATTCAAAACTCTCATCCTGTGAGAGAGTATCTTTGCTGGAAATAAGTGAAAGGCACCGTCCCAGAATGTGGAATGTGAAACCTAAAAGTCATAGCAGGCAAAGTGGGCAGTGAGCTTATGGGAGGAGCACATCAATCCCACAGTCACTGTATAAAATATCCTTGAATCAAGATTTTATGACAGCATTTTTTTCTACATTACACATGACATAAAGATAGTTTTGTCAGTCAGCGAAGTTTTGTCAGTCACCATCATTTTCAAATTTCAGCAATCGTGACAAGCAACAATTAGAAATACATTAGCTATCTGTATCAACTGCCACTTTAATTAAATTCTGGACCACATCTCTCTCCATTTCACCAAGTAGTTAAGTTTCTAAAATATTATCATGAAAGTAACACAATTCTAAATTTTACACTGTCTGTGCTTCTTGGCCTATTGGATATAGATTGATATCCACAAGATTCTGAGGAATAGCTTTCAACTCAAATTTCCTTTCAATCAAATCTGAGAATGTATAAATGTTCAGATCCTTTCCTTTAAGGACATAGAAATGGAAACAAGTCACCATACTTACAAAAGATAAGCACTGTGGTTCTGTATAGGACCTGTTTGAAAATTCTGTCTCTCTGAAATAAATGGTAAAAAAGAAGAGAAGGGAGAAATATGTAGAAAATTTCTAGTGTTTTCAAAAATAGTCAAAGCAGCATTGCATCTGAGAAATTAGGCCAGCAATTATGAAGAGAAAATAAATTGAGATCATTAAAGAGAGTATAAATATGATGAAATGATCAACTAACTTAAAAAATTTATGAGAGACAATAGCAAAACGTTGAATAATCAACAAAATTAAATTAGCCAAATAAAGCACAAATATATTCTAAAAATTCAAAAGAAAATGATAAAGAGAATAAAATAATAAGAAAAATTTAAAACGGAGAGCAGATTCAATCTACTTGTAAACAAGAATCACAAAAAAGGGAAAGCAGATTTTTGAAAGTTGGTGAGCCTGGGTGTTTAAACCCATGATCCTGTACCAGGAATCAAAGCTGTGGTGTAGAACAAATATTATGGACCCTGAGATCCTTCACAAATGAGAACCATTTCAGTGGAACTGAAGTCTGCATCTTACATTAGTTACAGGAAAGTGAGAGAGAATCCAGACTTTCAAGACAATGGGAGTAGACACATGCACACACAAATATGTGTGTGTTATATATCTGAAATAAAATATTATAGGACTGAAAGCGAACATATTGATCATTCCAATATATGTAATTGGACATAATACACCTATTAGAAGAATAAGCAAGTTGTTCATATAAACTAACAAAGCAAAATCTAATTATATACCTCATAAGACAGAAAGATAGCTAGAGATATAATAAATGCAAATAAAGAGAAAGCAAGAGTCAAAATCTTTTTATCCAACACAATAAAACTTAGAAATAAAGAAATGTTAAAAATGACAAAGGATACTTTATAAAACTAAGACAATTCACCATGAAAACACAATAATTATTACTATTTTTGAATCCAATGAAAGCAACAACTTTCATAGAGCAGAAACTTTAGTCTTACTGGAACTAAATATTAAAAAACAAATGATAAACACCACCGTTCTCTCACTTGAAGATGGAAAAAGTGGGCAGGATACTTAGAGGAGTAGAGAAAACCTAAGCAACACCATCAGTGAAATAGGTCTCATAGATTTATATCCAGTTATTTCCTCAACTGTAGTAATGCATAGTTTCTAAAAACCCTAATTTACAAAAATTGATTTTAGTAGAGAATAGAAAAGGTTGTAAAAGATCCTCTACACCCCTTGAAAGAGAGAGGAAAAAGTGGGAGACAGAGTTGGTTTTACCAGAATTTTCATGACTAGATAATTCTATTGCTGTTTGAGCTGTTCAAGTAAAAAAAAAAAAATTTAAGTTATTTTTATGAGACAAATATGATGTGACTTTGAACAAAAACATGATCACACAAAAAGGACAGTATTGATCAGTCTGTCCCACAGATATTAGGGCAGAAATCTAAAATATTAGCCAAGTGAATCCAACATCATATTAAAAATTAATATATAAAGATCATGAGGGGTTTATTCCAGAAGTGCAAGAATGGATCAATATTAAGAAAGCCATTAATTTAATCTATCACTGTAATAGATCTAAGAAGAAAAAGCATTATGAATGTCTCTTCAGATCTTATAAGCCACTTGACAACATTCACAATCCTTTCATGTTAAAAGCATTCAATAAAATAGAAAGTTACTTCTTAGCTTTCCTAACACACACACACACACACACACACACACACACACACACACACACACACACCATTATTGCACATTAGGTGAAATAATAGAAGTATTCCTGCTAAAGTAAAACAAAGAAAAGGATTCTTACTATCTTCACTATAATCAAACATTGAACTAAAATAATTGACAAGTGAAAGCAACTAAATTCAAGAATTTTTAAAGGGCCACATAAACTCCTATTTATGGGAAAATTATTATGTATCTATAAATTTTCTATCAAAAATATTAACAGAAAAATTGTTATGGCTGGGCACAGTGGCTCAGGCCTGTAATCCCTGCACTTTGTGAGGCTGAGGCAGGTGGATCGCTTGCAGTCAGGAGTTCGAAACCAGCATGGCCAACATGGTGAAACCCTGTCTCTACTAAAAGTACAAAACAATTAGCTGGGTGTAGTCGTGTGTGCCTTTAATCTTAGCTATTCAGAAGACTGAGGCAAGAGAATCGTTTGAACCCAGGAGGCAGATATTGCAGTGAGCCGAGATCAGGACACTGCACTCCAGCCTGGGTGACAGAGTAAGATTCTGTCTCAAAAAAAGAAAGAAAAATTGTTATAAAAATAGGGAAATTAAGTATAAGAATATAAACCTAGCAGGTAAACAGGTAGCATCCCTATATAAAAACAGTAACTGAATTGAAGTAACTAAAGTAAGAAAAAGAAAAGGATTCCTACTATCCTTTTCTTTATAAAGAAAGAAATTCCACATATAATGGCAAACAAAAATACAGGTACAGAAACTGTAAGTACTGAAATACACACACACAAAAGAGACTTTAATAAGTAGAAACGTTCACCATGTCATAAAGAATAAGCAACATTACAAATATGTCCATTCATTCCAAGATAATCCATAAATTTAATTCAATTCTAATGACATTACCATCAGTTTGTTTTTTTCCTGGAGCCAGAAAAGTAGATTATAAACTTTACATGGAATAACATACTGGGAATTATTGCCAAGTTAATGCTATCACAGACACATGCACAGAAAGAGAGAGAGACAGAGAGAGAGAGAGAGAGAGAGATCGGCTTAAAAGAATACAGTATTCTGTATGATTCACTTACATTAAATTCAAGAATAGTGATAAAAAAAGGAATAGCCAAGAGAGATCCAAGATGGCCGATTACTAGCAGCTCGGGATTGTAGCTCCCAGTGAAAGCACAGAGAACGAGAGGACACCACACTTTCAGATGAATTTTTTTTTGCTGACGGACCAGGAGATTCCCAGCGGAGGAGCCCCACTGGTCGGCAGCACGGCTCTTGTGGCCAGCCGGGCGGTTCCCGGTGAGGAGTGAACGGGTCAGGTTCCCTTATTGGTCGATGTTTGGAGCTCCGGGAAGGCAGAGTCGCCCATTCAGCTGATTGAAAGGGGGACCCAGGAGGGAAGCCAGACCGGAGATTCCAGGGCAGAAAAGCACCAGGAGTCTTGGCACTGCTGTTTTGGCCGGGGCAGTGGGTTGCTTGGATTTCGGCGCTGGGAATCAACAAGTTGGACATCCACTCAGAGACCTAATTTGAAAGTCGGTAATTACGATGACAGGTGGATAGATTTACAATGACGGGAAGAAAACAGCATAAAAAGGCTGAGAATACTCAAAATCAGAATGCTTCTCCCTCCACAGGGGATCACAGTTCCTCATCAACAAGGGAACAAGGTTTGATGGTGAATGAGTGCGTTCCAATAACAGAATTAGGCTTCAGAAATTGGATAATAAGAAACTTCTGTGAATTAAAGGAATATGTTCTAGCCCAATGTAAGGAAACTAAGAACCCTGAAAAAAGGTTTGACGAAATCCTAAAGAGAATGGACAATTTAGAGAGGAACGTAAGTGAATTAATGGAACTGAAGAATACAATAAGAGAACTTTGAGAAGTATGCACAGGTTTTAACACTCGAATTGATCAAGCAGAAGAAAGGATATCAGAGGTTGAAGGCCAACTTAATGAAATGAAATGAGAAGGCAAGATTAGAGAAGAAAAAGTAAAAAGGAATGAGCAAAGTGTACAGGAAATATGGGACTATGTGAAAAGACCTAATTTACGTTTGATAGGTGTACCTGAATGTCATGAAGAGAATGAATCCAACCTGGAAAATATTTTTCAAGATATTATTCAGAAAAACTTTCCTAATCTAGTAAGGCAGGAGAATACTCAACTCCAGGCAATACAGAGAACACCACAAAGATATTCAAGAAAAGCAACCCCAAGACACATAATCGTTAGATTCACCAGGGTTGAAATAAAGGAGAAAATTCTAAGGGCATTTACAGAGAAAGGTCAGGTTACCCATAAAGGGAAATCTATTAGACTCACAGCAGATCTCTCAGCAGAGACCCTACAAGCTAGAAGGGAGTTGGGGTTAATATTCAATATCCTCAAAGAAAAGAATTTTCAACCCAGAATCTCATATCCAGCCAAACTAAGTTTCATAAATAAAGGAAAAATAAAATTTTTCGTGAACAAACAAGCACTCAGAGATTTCATTACCACCAGGCCTGCTTTACAAGAGCTTCTGAAAGAAGCACTACACACAGAAAGGAACAACCAGTATCAGTCATCCCAAAAACTTATCAAAAGATAAAGAGTATCTTTATAATGAAGAATCTATATCAACTGATGGGCAAAATAGCCAGCTGGCATTAAATGACAATATTAAACTCACAAATGTCAATATTAATCCTAAATTTAAATGGATTAAATACCTCAATCAAAGACACAGACACGCAAGTTGAATAAAAAGTCAAAACCCATCGGCATGCTGTGTCCAGATCCATCTCATAAGCAAAGACACACAAAGATTCTAAACAAAAGGTTGGAGGAAGACTCACCAATCAAATGGAGAGAAAAAAAAAAAAAAAAAGCAGTTGTAACTTTCGTCTCTGACAAAATAGACTTTAATAGTAACAAAGACTGAAAGAAACAAAGAAAGACATTACATAATGGTAAAAGGACAAAAGTAACAACAGGACTCAATGATCATAAATATATATGCACCTAACAGAGGAGTACCCAGATACATAAGACAAGCTCTTAATGACTTATAAAGAGACTTAGACTCCCACACAATGGGAGACTTCAACATTAATATTAGACAGATCAACGAGACAGAAAATTAGACAGATCAACGAGACAGAAAATTAACAAGGATATCCAGGACTTGAACCCAGATCTGGAACAAGTAAACTTAATAAACATTTATAGAACGCTCCACTTTAAATACACAAAATACACACTCTTATCAGTACCACATCACACCTACTCACAGGTTTAAATGAAATATTGGTTGGCTGCTTGTTATTTTCTTCTCTCATTTTTTTTATTTTTTTATTTTTTATTTTTTTTTCTTGTTTCCATTATTAAGCATAAACGAGGTTTTTAATACCCATTTTTAGACTGCATTCTACCCCGGGCAATAAAGCAACACTTCCGTTCTCTCTCCCTCTTCCTCTTCCTCTTTCTTCCTCTCCTTCATTTTTTTTATTATTTTTTCTTTTTTCTTTTTCCCTTTCTTTTTTTAAAAAAAATAAAATAAAATAAAAATTGACAATAAGTTTTAATGAAAAAAAAAGGAATAGCCATAACTAATATGGTGAGTCATAATTAATAATTCAAGAATGAAAAGAGAGGAAGGCAAACAGGAAATCTATTAGAGTGATGAGAAATTTTTAAATCTTGTTTTGTATGGTGGTTATATGGGTATAAGCATATGAACAATTTTTAAGGTTTGTGCAAAAGTATATTTTATTTAATAGACTTCATGTGT
Source organism: Sapajus apella (assembly GCF_009761245.1). Taxonomy (NCBI): domain Eukaryota; kingdom Metazoa; phylum Chordata; class Mammalia; order Primates; family Cebidae; genus Sapajus; species Sapajus apella. The sequence goes on along the minus strand of NW_022436946.1, from coordinate 28,933,591 downwards.
ACAAAAGTTTTAGTTTTACTGAAACACTGAACAAACACTACAGAGAGTTCTTGTACACCCCTTAACCCACACAATTCCTCTTATTATTTGGCATTAGTGAGTATACTTGTTCAATGAATGAACTATTATTAATATATGATTATTAACAAAAGTCTATAATTTACATTGTTTCACCCCCTATGTTGTAGAGTTTTAAGAGTTTTTACAATGCATAATGTCATACATATGCACCATTACAGTATCATACAGAGTACCATATCTATCTTCTATATACCACTGCAGTATCATTTAGAATAATTTCAGTTTCAAAAATCCCCTCTGCTTCACCTATTCATCTCTTCCCTCTGCCCCTTGAATCCCTGGAAACCAATGATCTGTTTAGTGTCTCTATAAATTTTGTCTTTCGCAGAATGTCGTATAGTTGGGCTTCTATTGTATTTAGGTTTTCAGGCTGGCTTCTTTCATTTAGTAGTATGCATTTAAGTTACCTCCATCTCTTTTCATAGCTGATGGCGCTTTTGTAAAATTACTGAATAATGTTCTACTGTATAGATATACTATAGATTGTTAATGCATTGACCTACCAAAGGAGATCTTAGTTACTTCTAGTCTTTGATGGTTATGAATAAAACTGCTAAAAACATTTTTGTGGACATAAGTTTTGAACTCAATTGGGTAAATGATCATGGTAAGACCATGTTTAGTTTTCTAAAAAATGCCAAATTATTTTCCAAAATGCATGTACTAGTTTGCATTCTTACCAGCAATAAATGAGAGTTCTTGTTGCTCTTCATTCTCACCAGGATTTGGTATTGTCCATTTTTGGTTTTATCCACTTTCCTAGGTGTGTAGTGTCATGACATTGTTTTAATTTACAATTCCCTAATGACATGTAATGTAGAGCATATTTTCATATGCTTATTTGCCATCCGTGTATCTTCTTTAGTAATGTGTGTGCTCAGAGAATTTGCCCATTTTTCAGTTGAGTTGTCTTCTTATTTTTGAGTTGCAAGAGTTCTCTGTACATTTTGAATACAAGTCCATTATCAGATATCTTTTGCAAATATTTGCTCGCAGTCTGTGGCATAAATTTTCATTGCCTTAACAATGTCTTTTTAGGACAGAAGATTTTAATTTTACTAAAGTCCCAATTATCAGTTTTTTTCTTTTATGGATCATGCTTTTGGTATTGTCTCTAAAAACTTATTACCCAATTGAAGGTCACTTAGATTTTTTTCCTTTGTTATTTTCTAGAAGTTTTATACTTTTGCATTTTATATTTAGTTATATGATACATTTTTAGTTAACTTTTGTGAAAGGTACAAAGTCTGTGTCTACAGACTTTGTGTATGAGTGCTCAATGGGTCTAGCACTGTGAGTTCAAAACACATTTTTTCTTAATTGCCTTTGCTCTTTCGTAAAAAATCAGTTGGTTGTATTTGCATAGATCTATTTCTAGGCTTCCTGCTCTGTTTCACTGACATATTTCTCGATTATTTAGCCAATTCCACACTGTCTTGGTTACTATAGCTTTATAGTACACCTTGGAGTCAAGAACTGCCAGTCTCTCCCCTTGTTCTTCTTCAGTGTTGGCTATTCTGGGTATTTCTGCCTTTACACCTAAATTTTAGAATAGGTTTGTCAATATGCACAAAATAACTTGCTAAAATTTGGATTAGGATAATATTGAACTTACAGACCAAGCTGGAAACCTGAACATAGAGTATCTTTCCATTTACAAAGAGAATCTTTAATTTCTTTCATTAGAGTTTTTTTCTGTATGAGTGTTCCTCCTACAGACTTTGCGCATATTTTGCTTAAAGTATAACTAATTTTTCCTTTTTTTAATGCTAATAGTAATGATATTGTGTTTTTACCAAATTCCAGTTTTCATCACGGCTGTGTAGAATATTAATTGATTTTGCTATTATTACCTTTTATTTTTCAACTTTGCTATAATCACTCATTAGTTCCAAAAGTCTTTTGTTGCTGATTCTTCTGGATTTTCTACATAGACAGTCATGTCATCTGTGAATGAAAATGGTTTTATTTGTTTTTTCCAAATCTGTTGTGCCTTTTCTTTTACTTTCTTGTTTTACTGCATTAGCTAGGACTTCTAGTACACTGATGAATAGAAATAATTAGCAGGAGCATCCTTGCCTTGTTTCCCCATCTTTTTATCAAGTAAGGAAGTCTCCCTCTATTCCTAGTTTGCTAGGTATTTATTATGATTGAATGTTGGATCATGTCAAATGCTTTTTCTACATGTATCGGTATGATCATGTGATTTTTCTTCTTTAGCCTATTTATATAAATGATGACATTAATTGATTTGTGAATATTGAGCCAGTTTTGTATACCTGAAATAAATATTGTTTGGTCATAGCATTATGTCTTTTTATACAACATTGCATTTAAATTACTAATATTTTGTTGATGATTTTTGCAATTACATCTATGAAAGATATTGATTTCTGTAGTTTTTCTTTCTTGTAATACCTTTATCTGGTTTTGATATTAGGGTTGTACTCATCTTAAATTGAGTTAGAAATTATTCCTTTTGCTTCTATTTTTTAATAAGACACTGTGGAGAATTAACATTTCTTCCATAAATGTTTGGTAGAATTCATCAGTAAAACCATCTATGCCTGATGTTTTCTTTTATGGAAAATGTAATGGTTATGTGTTAACTTGACTGGTCCACAGGAAGCCCAGGCATTAGCCAAATATTTTAAGTGTGCCTGTGATGGTGTTTTGAACGATATTAACATTTGAATTAGTAGAATGGGTGTAGATTGCCTTCCACAATGTGGATGGTCCTCATACAATAAGTGGAAGCCTGAGTAGAATGAAAGGCTGACCTTCCCATCAATAAGAAAGGAAGAACTTCTGCCTGACTGCATTGAGAAGGGACATCGGTTTTCTCCTGACTTCAGACTGAATTAAAACATCAGCTCCTCTTGAGTCTCGAGCCTGCAGGATTTTCGACTGAAATTTACACCACTGGCTTTCCTGAGTTTGCAGCTTACTGACTGCAGATCTTGAGACTTCTCAGTTTCTCCCTCTATATAACTTTAGATGCAGAGAGTGTACACACACACATGTGCGCGCACACACACACACACATACACATGCTATTGGTTCTCTTTCTCTGGAGAACCCTAATACAATAAGTTATTAAATATTTAATCAATTGCTTTAATTGACATTGGCTTATTTTTATTACATATTTCTCCTTCTATGAGATGGTAGTTTGTGTTTCTCAAGGAATTGGTCCATTTCCTCTAAGCTCTCAATGTGTGGATATACAGTTGTTTATAATATTCTTCAATTACCTTTTCAATGTCTATGAGATCAGCAGTGATGACATCTTTCATTTCTGGTATTAATCACTTTCTCTTTTTTCTTGGTTAGCCTGAGTAGAGGTTTATCAATTGTAATGATCTTTTTAAAGAATAAGCTTTTGCATTTTAGACACATTAATTTTCCCTAAATATTTGTTAATATATTTTTCAATTTTGAAATTTTATTTGTGCTATCCTTTGTTTTATTTTATTTCAAAGTGCTTAATGTGTATGTAGTCAAAAATACAAATCTTTATGACTTCTAGTTTTCTTAAATGCCTCCGGAGAGCCCCTCTACCTCACCTTCTTAAGGCTATTCAAATATTCTCAAAACTTTCTGCAGCTTTTTGGTTTATATTGGATATTTACATTTTAAATATAACTGAAATTTATTTTTATGTTTTATGAGATATGTATCTCACTTACCTTTTAGATAAAAAGACTACACCACTTTTTAAACTAACCACTGCACTAGTTCAGGGACAAGCTAAGCTATGCAAACAAAGATACAAACATTCAGTTTAATTCAGCTACGAGGGAGCAGTTGTGCCATCTTCATCAAATAGCTTCTATTTCTGAGTCATCAGCTCCCAGACAACAATAAACAAATAGGAAACATGAAAGCACATACCCACTCATAATGAGGGCAAAATTCAGAAATGGCACATACCAGCATCTCGCCTACATTTTCTTTCATTTATCCTTTGGCCAGAACTTAGTTACACGGTCATACCTAAATGCAAAGGAGTCTGAAAAATGTAATCTTCACCTGGTGGATCATGTATCCTGCCTAGGTAAAACTCTATTAATACAGAAAGGGAAAAAGAGTGTTAAATTAATACTAGCTATCTATCACAATTGTCCTTTTCCTTCTAAATTAAAATGCCCATTGAGTCTTAGGAGACTAAGACTGTTTTTTTTTTTTTTTCCTAGACTTTATTCTCTCCTACTAATCTTCGTTTTGTTGCTATGACAACACCATTCTCTGCTTACAGTGGTTTTACAGCAAATGTTAACCTTGATGATATTAGTTTCTCTGCCCCTTACATTAATGTTTCTTAATTCTTCCTGATATATTTTTAAGTTCTTCTAAATCTAAACCATCAATATTCAAATTAAAATTGAAGTTGTTATGTTTACTAATTTTAGTGTAGCTTCTTGCAATTGAGAAGTCAATTTGTTCTCTAATTCTTTTAGTTTCAGTAATTATAATAAGCTTCTTTAATGAAAGTACTTCTGAAATTTTCTAAATCTAAATATAACGTAGAGATTATTTACAATAATGATATATGACAAATCTTTTTCATGTGTCTCTATTTTACATTGGTTAATATGCCACTCTGCCTTATTTTTATACTTTTTTCCTAAAAGTTACAAATATTAATATCATTATTCCTACTTTCCTTTGCTTTGTGTTTGCCTTGTCTAGCCTTCCTTGATATTCAGAAATTTTACCAAGAAATGTTTCAGTTTGTTGAGAGGCATTCTATTTTTCTACCGTTGCATTTTGACATTAATTCTTCACAAAAATAAAATGAGCTATTTTAATCTGCACACTTAAGATTTTTTTTTCTGCCGGGCGCGGTGGCTCAAGCCTGTAATCCCAGCACTTTGGGAGGCCGAGGCGGGTGGATCACGAGGTCAAGAGATCGAGACCATCCTGGTCAACATGGTGAAACCCCGTCTCTACTAAAAATACAAAAAATTAGCTGGGAATGGTGGCGCGTGCCGGTAATCCCAGCTACTCAGGAGGCTGAGGCAGGAGAATTGCCTGAACCCAGGAGACGGAGGTTGCGGTGAGCCGAGATCGCGCCATTGCACTCCAGCCAGGGTAACAAGAGCGAAACTCCGTCTCAAAAAAAAAAAAAAAAAAAAAAGATTTTTTTTTCTTTTGACCAAGAAACTAGCTCCCATTACTTGTATAATTATAAATTTTGTGACTGTTTCTGTTTCTATTTGTGAAACTCTTACTTATAAATAACTTTCTTGGATCTGTTCTCCAAGTGCCTTGTATTTTTACGGTTTCTAATTCTATGAAGTGAAATATTTCTTCTACTGTGTTTTTCTCACTACTAAATCAGTTATGTTGTAAACAAAATTTTTCAATTCACTTTTCAAATTTTTAAGTTCAAAAATCATACTATTTATTTAATAAGTGTTTTTTGGTTTTATGGAAATAACTAGGACTAGTCATAAATATCCCAGTGTTTTTCTCCTAAATACATGGTAAGGATTATACTTTCTTCCTTGAAGTGTACCATGTAACTTTCTCTGGCAAGCAATATACAAGTAATAGTAATGTGTGTCACAGCCATGCAGAACTTTAAGAGCTAGTGTGCAATTTTCCATGCTCCTTTTCCCAGCCTTAATGAGCACAGAGCATCTTGCCCTTCCTGACTTCTGGTACTCAGGTGGAAATGAGACTGGGAATGAGATGGAGCTAGGAAAGCTCACTGGGGCTGCCACTATCCCAAGGTCTCTCTTTACCTTTTCCCTGGTCAATCCCCAACACTGCTATGAAACTATGAGACTTGGAGCGTCTACAGCCATCCTTACCACCAAAAAAGGATGAATGCAGCACATAGAAGATCTAATAGATATTATTTAGGAGAGTAACAAGGTAGAAGGAACTTACTTCTGTTGTGCCTTCATGAAGCTTTGAGCCACACAAACCTAGGTAATTTTGTAGGAAAGAAAAAAAATGTTCTGTTTCCTCCAAAGCACTCTTTATTAGGCCAATGGTACCTGCAACCAAGTTTGTATTCAATCTAATACATATCTAAAAATATAAGTATAAAATAACCAGTTAATTGTGTTTAACATTGAAATGTTGCCCATTTTTGAGCTCAACAGTAGACCCAAAAATCTTATGAGAAAAGGGAGAGAGTATTGTTTGTTAGTGTCAAATATTGCTTTCATGTATTTCAGAATTATGAAACCACTTAATCTTGCACATTAAAAGACATAAGGTATGTGGTAGGTTTTGACAGAATACTCTAAATAGCTGTAGTGTTATTACTATTGCTACTGTTTTTAATGAATGTTGAAACTTCATGTGGAACACAATCAAATGTAATGACTATTAATAACTTTATTCCTCTATAATTAGCAAAATAATGCTTTATCCTAAAAATATAGTATTAAAGTTACTAATTACACAAAAAAGTTATTTTTCATTAGAGGCTTTGAAACTCATTTCGCAGCTTAATGAAATTCATTGAGCTTAGCAATATAAGGAAAAAGTTTTTAATGCAGTAAAAAATGTTGTTTTGTTGATTTTTGCCTGACAGTAGGATAAACATAGACCATGTGTTAGAAATTCAATACTTTGAATATGCTGAAAAATAAATTGAAGAGTCCCACTCAATCCATATTGGTCCTGGCACATATACCAACAAACGGGCCCAAGACAAAGGTCTGAACTTTGTTAATGGGGCTGTGTGTGAAACTTCTCCTGGGTCTTCATTCCTCTGTGTTAGTAAAGAATAAGTCCTTCCTTCTCTCTCTTCCAAATTTTCCCATTCCACAGATTCACACTGTCATTTCTCCGGGAAAGAAACAGCTCCTACCACTGCATAGCAAGCTCTCTCACCTCAGAATTCACATACATACAGTCCATACAACTCACCTCAGAAAAGCATGTGAAAACAGGAGCCAAGCTTCATATAAAATAGTTTTGGAGAATTACTTTTTTATGCAATTGTGGATTTTTCTATTACGTTTTAAGTATTTTGGGTGCAATGGACATAGTTCTTTAGTATAAAATATATTCGTAAATATCTTTATTGTTTTGATACCTTGTACAATCCTTTTTTTTTTAATAAAACAAAATAGCCAAATTTATGTGGAATAGAACTGGTTTGTGGCTGGGTGACAATACTGGCCAGCATTCTACATTTTCACAAGTTATCCCTACACTGCCAGATATGATACCAAAAGTATAGGATCCCTCTTTAATTAATAATGAAAACAGTCTTCAAATAATAAAATCTCTAGCATGAACTGACTATATTCCCAAAGCCACATGGATTCGTTCACTGTTGAGAACCTCTCAGTTACTGAAGATCTTTCTGTGGAAAATGATCAGAAAGTAGGATGTGCCATTCCTAGGACCAAGTGGCCTGAAGTTATTTCTTTTCCTTCTCCTCACTCTGTTCTGTATCTCAGGCTGCATTTTACTGATTCTCATGGCAGATGGCTTCTAGCTGAGTTCAGCCAGTGGGAGGCAGCAGAAGAAGTTTGAGGAGGAGTGAAGGAACAAGGAGATTATCTCTCCCCTTTTTCTGCTTTGAGGGACAGCTCTTTTTTTATTTTATTTTTTTTTAATTGCATTTTAGGATACCTTGCACATTTCTAAGCACACAGGTGCTCTGTAAATATTTTGTTGAACTTAGTCTATAGCCATTTCTATTCTCTTCACTGCATAATTAATGGTTACTGACTCACAGTATAAAAGTGAACTACAAACAAAAAGGAGCAATTTGATGACCTAATCCATTTTAAAACGGTTCTCATTTCCTTTTGAAACAAGTAAATAGAAACAGGTTCTTTATTATTTTTATGTATGTACATGTAAAAGGATATATATATATATATATATATACACACACACACACATACACACACACACACACACACACACACACACACACAAAAGCTGATCAACTTCCATAAAATTGTAAGGCAAGAGTTATGATAATAGTTTGCTTTAGAGTAATGATTTTAAAATAAATTGAAATAAGAGTTTGAGGGACAAAGTTTCAGTGCAGATGTGGTAATTACTATGCTTGCCATAATGATTAAATATTTATAATATCTACTTCTTTAACAGTGGAATAAGACGACCAGTTACTCTGTTTCTGATGAATCCTTCATATAACATCTTTTTGTTCCCAGTGGAAGTCCCAACACAGAATTGCCTGACTGATGGCTAACGGTTCACATATTATACAGCACTTAAATATGCTGGGACGAGGAGAAATTTCTGTTTGGGGATTTTGGTCAGCTTCTATGGCTTTTGAATTGTGAGGTACAAACTACCCATATGTGTTTTTCTATAAATTTGGTAATAAATTTCTCTCCCACCTGAGTTGTACATAGCAAGAAGAAAATAAATGAAATACATTCTGAGATGAGAGTGGGGTTGGGACTAGACTGGAGAATTACTCATTTTCCATTTTCTGTCTTTATATGGGTAGGAGCATTAACTGTTGTCCTGGCTAAGTTCCAGCTCAGGTAATTACCTTCTTCCCAAAATTTTTCACTGTATTTTAATTGAACAATGTATTTTTCACTTCCTGTCTTAAATCATATGCCTATGCCTGTTTTCACCAGCTACAAAAATATATCTACTCTGACCTAAAATTAAAGAGGCTGTGGATGTAATCATTTTCAAAAACAAAGCAGTACACTTTTTAAAAGAGCATTTTATTATTTTTCTCAACGAAAAAGAACGAAGTAGTTTTACAGTAAGAAGATCTCCCCCTTCAATAGAAAGATAAATGATTGAACAGACTATATATTAATATTTGATATCCTTGAGTCTTGCTGATACACAAAAAGCAGGAAGGCAGCAGACTTGTTAACATCTGATATTTTATGCAATACCTGAAGAAACATTAGATCTCCATTTTTCATTCCAGTGTCAAGATGTCCACACTAGTAGAAATACTGACCAGTACCCATTCATATGTTTTCAGAAATGTTTCAGAAACTTTCTGGGCATCAGAAACTAATGCTGAAGCCTAAATGTCAAGCCTAAGTGATCATATTTTAATAAAATATAAGGCATTATGCATTAGTCTGTTTTGCATTGCTTTAAAGAAATACCTGAGGCTGGGTAATTTATAAAGAAAAGACGTTTATTTTCACTTGTGGTTCTGCAGACTATAGAAAAGCATAGTGCCAGCATTTCCTTCTGGCAAGGCCTCAGGAAGCTTCCAATCATGACAGAAGGCCAAGAGGAAGCAGGTATGTCACAAGGTAAGTGTAGGAGCAAGAGAAAGAGAGAGAGGAGAGAGAGATGCCAGACTCTTTTTAACAATCAGATCTTGTGGTAACTAATAGATGAGACTCACTAATTACCATGAGGACAGCATCAAGCCATTCATGAGGGATCCACCCCCACGACCCTAACACCTACCACCAGGTCCCACCTTCAACATTGGGTATTACATTTCAACATGAGAGTTGGAGGAGACAAATATCCAAAATATCATATCACATTATTATGATAATTAGATGTGACAAGCCTGTTTGAAATTGGATTAGGCCAGCAGTTCCCAAACTTGCTTAATTAAAATTACGGGGGGCGCTTGCTTAAAATACAGATTAACAGGTCTCTCTTGGAAATCAGAGGAAAAGAGAAATTGTTATCCAAGAAAATTTGACCTTATAAAGTGTCCATTGTCCTTTCCAGTACAAACTCCTCAGGTCAACTACCCACCTGCCCGTGGCCTTCTGTGCTCGCTATCTCAAGGTTAGCTACACATTGGAATTACCTGACAAGATTTCTAAATATTGATGCCAATCCCACCACGACACATTCTGATTTGATAGATTTGAGAAGATGTGTACCCATTGGCATTTTCAAAGCTACTCAGCTAACTCTAACGTGCACCAACAGTTGAGAACCACTGAATAAAGGTGGTTCTAAAATAATCTAGATTAAGGGTGATGATAATTCTACACTAGTTTTCTAAGAACACCAGAGGAGTACACTTGACCCTGAAGAGATGTAATTACCAAGTGGAAAGCACACACTAACCTCAGATTGACAAAGATCTCAGTTTGAATCTCAAGTCTACCAGGTAAAATAAGATCTACTGCCACTCAGAAGACAACCTACCCTCAACTTTCCAGTTATGGAATGGGAAATATAGTACCTATTAATCAAACAGGTAAACCTACTACTCTGCCAGATTCAACTTTCTCTTCGGTGTTATTCAGCCCTTTTATTATACTCAAGAAGTGATTGTCTTATAAATGGGGTGACCCTGTCTCCCTGCTTGTTTAGAAGAATCCTGTCTATCCTTATTAACTTGGCAAAATTAGTAATCATGCCAGGTTTTATTCTCAGAAGTGTCCCTGTTTAGAATATAAAATTAATAGTCAGCTTACCCACATGCCACATTTTCCATTTATCACTTACAATTGACTGGACCAGTGTGGGCAGCTGACCCATATAATGAACTGAGCCAATGGATTGTCTATATAACTTCATCTAAAATATGGAGTGCAGAGTTATATAAGTGATCTAAGCTGCATAACAAATTACCTAAAAGCATAGCAGCTGAAAACAAGATTTATTATTTCACATTTCTGCAGGTCAGGAATCTAGGTATGATCCCTTCAGACTCTATTACTACAATTAAGCTGTTCAGCAGTGGCTATAGGCATCCTTAGGCTCAACTGAAAAAGCATCAACACGCAGGTTGCTTATGTGGTCGTTGGCAGGATTGAGTTCCTCACAGGCTGTTAGATTAAGTACCTCAGTTTCTCACTGTCTGCTGGCAGGAGGCTGGCTACCCTTGGTTTCTTGCTACATGGGTCTCTCCCATAAAACAGATTCCAACATGGTAGCTTGCCTTCATCAAAGTGAACAAGTGAGAAGAGCCAAAGAGAGAGAGAGAGAGAGAGAGAGAGAGAGCAAACAAGACAATATTCACAAACTTTCTTTAAACCTGATCTTGGATTTTATATCCAACCTCTTCTGCCATATTCCACGTTTGAAGTAAATCACTATGACCAGTCCATACTCAAGGGGAGGGGACTACACAGGGCATGGATACCAGGAGGGAGGAATCATTGGGAACTATTTTAAAGGCTGCCTACCACACAGAGAGACTATAATCAAATAGTGGACTTGAAAAGTCCAATAAAATTATAGGTAGATTTGGAATGTAGCAAACCAATGTCATGAGTAAACTGAAGTTATAGGGTAGAAATGAATAAACAGTAAAGGAGATGAGAGTTGAAAAACTAGTGAAACAGATGCAAACAATCTGTTCAGAATCTAGAGACTATTGTTGTAGAGTAATTCAGAGTCACTTAAAAATTTCTTATGCAAATTATTTACATTCAAAGGAGTCAGGTGATAGACTGCTGTATCAATCAAGGTTCTCCTAAGAAACAGAACCAGTGGGTCATATATAGAGATATAAAATATTTATTATGGGAATTAGCACATGCAACTATGAAGGCCAAGAAGTCCCACAGTCTGCCATCTGCGAGCTGGAGAACCAGGAAAGCTGATGGTATAAATCAGTCCAAGTTCAAAGCCCTGAGAACTAGAAACTCTAACATTCCAGGTGAGGAAAAAAATAGCTGTCCCAACTCAAGAAGAGAGAATAAAATTGCTTTCTCTGTTTTCTCTTTGTTCTATTTACACTCTCAGTGGATTGAATGATGCCTATCCAATTGAGGGTGGATATTCTTTATGCAGTCTACTGATTCAAAAGGTAATCTTTTCTAGAAACACTCATAGACACACTCAGAAATAATGCTTTACCAGCTATCTGGGCATCCTGTAGCCCAGTCAAGTTGACATGCAAAATTAAGGATCACGACTGCCTTAAGGATCAAAAGCAAATCAGGATTCAAAGAGTAAAGAGGGGGATGAAAATAACTGCAGACAGTATAGGAACAAAAACTCTCACTTGCACGTTTCTAGGGTAAACTGATTAGCCACCAGCTAGCAAAGAGGTCAGTCAAGGCATTAGGTCCTTGATCAGGCTGACTAGGTAGATCAAGGAAAGCATTTCACTACTTTAGAGAACCTTGAGAGTTTCTCTATAAAACAAATATGATAGTTGCCAGTGTATAAATTCTGCCAGGGCCATTTAAGCCTCCTTCTTAAACTATGTATACTTTTAGTCCCTTGTCAGAGCTTTTCACCATGTAACTCTAGACTTACCATATTTAGTCAGATGACTTAGCATGTTTCAAAAGTTTCCACTGTGTTTTAGAATCCATGTGATGAAATCCCTCTGGGTTTATTGTGTTTAAGCTAATTCGGATGGATATTTGTTTCTCCAACCAAAGAGTCTTCACTAAGCAATTTAACTGAGTTATTGAAAAGATTAAAAAAAAATAGTGTAGATAAATTATGTGGAACTTAATTGGAACTCATAAGTAGAAGTTGTTTTCAAGCCATAAGTACAATTACTGAAGAGACTAGACAAATTGAAACATGTGCATGAGCAAGTGAAGACGTGATTAAGCAATCTCAAAACCATGTCTCTTGAAGAATGACTGAAGGAGCCACAGAGTTTAGCCAGGACAAGAAAATCTCAGACGGTATATGCCTATTTTTCTAAATGCTGACAGTCAGTCATATAAATGATGACTCCATAGATAGACATAAAAACATAAACCCATGAGGAAGCTGTGAGAGGGTAGATAAAAGTGTTTTAGAGGGCAGGGCTTTCTTCAGCATTGAAAGAATTCAAGCATAGTCAGCTTGTTGGAAATGCTGTATATTAAAACCAAATGACATGTAAGGTCTTTCCAATCCTAAACTTATGAATTTGTGAAATGAAGGGAGAATTCCTTTCTCTGTGTGTTTTAGTTTCCTATCCTGTAAAATAGCTAGGACAGTGATTGCCCTTTCCAGCTGCAGTTGTTGAAAGAGTATGCTGAGGCCTTAGTAGAATATACCATGTTCCACAAAATATAAATTGAAGAATAAACCTTTGAATTAAAATTTCCATAAATATGAGATATATATTTTTACTCCTTAAATGAAATATTTCTTGAGTCCCTACTTTTTGCCAAACACTCCTATAAGTACTTAAAACGCATTAGTAAACAAAGCAGATAAAATAGTGACAACTTATTTTTACATACAATGTCATAACAGGGAAGAAAGGCAAAAAGCAAACCGTTTTTAATTATTAGTGAATCTGTAACCATGATAAAGCTACAACATGAACCTAGGACTCACCCACCTTGCAAAATTAAGGAAAAAGAAAAAAAAATATTGATTAGCACCAATTAGCAGGACTTAGAAAGTCATAGACAAGACTTGCTTTACAAAAAGAGAGAGAGGGAGAGAGAGACAGAGACAGAGAGACAGAGAGGGAGAGAAAGACATACTAATAGAGGCTAATCTCAACTTTCCCAATCTCCACCATTAATAAGACAAGCTTTACCATTTGGTCTTCTCAATACCCCTTTGCTTGTATTCCCAAGTCTTGTGGTCTCTCAACACTGTCTACTAAGAAAGTGTTCAGGACCTATTTCTCTAATCATGGATAATACAATAACCAGACAACTGATTCTCTTTACTCCCACTACTGCTCTTTAAGACCTCCTGTTCATTTGAAAAATATATACTAAAAGGCTCCTTAAGAAACAGGCCTATAGTATGATATAGTGTGTGTGTGTGTGTGTGTGTGTGTGTGTGTGTGTGTGTGTGTGTAAGATATATGTGTGTGTATGTCTTTGCATATTTGTGTGCAAGGAAATTAACAATTTCCTCTTAGATCAAAACATTGGTCTTTACATCACAGGTAGTTATTAGAATCAACTGGAGGCTCTCCCAAAATACACCCACATATATTCTGATTCAGTATATCTGAACAAGTGAAATTTGAAAAAGTAATTCCGGTAAATATATTTGATTTCAAATCATTGTACCAAAAAGATAACTAGATTAAAAAAATAAAATTAAAAAAATAAAAACCAACAAAGCTTTCTCTCCCACCATTCCAGCCCATCTCTGGCAAAATCTTTAGCTTATTTGGCTAAAGTAAATAGTGTCCATAATTTAGTGTTTATTTCATGCTCATTCATAACAGAGGCCTTCATTTAAAGCACTGTGATATTTTACTTTTATTATTACAATTCTATAAATGAAAGAGAACTTTTTCAATAAATAGTGCTGGGAAAATTAGTCATATTCAGAAGAATGAAACTAGACCTGTCTCTCTCATCATATATAATAGTCGACTCAAGATGGATTAAAGACTTAAGTGTAAGATCTGAAACTATGAAGATTCTATAAGAAAGCCTAGGAAAAACTCTTCTGGACATTGGCCTAGGCAAAGAATTTATGACTAGGTCTTCAAATGTAAATGCAACACAAACAAAAGTGGACAAATGTGACTTAATTAAACTAAAAAGCTTCTTCACAGCAAAAGAAATAATCAACAGACAACATATAGAATGGGAGAAAATATTTTCAAACTATGCCTATGACAAAGGGTTAATATCCGGAACACACAAAAAACTCAAACAACTCAACAAGAAAAAAAAAATCCCATTAAAAAGTGTGCAAACATTTTTCAATATAAGACATCCAAGTGGCTAAAACACATATGAAAAAATGCTCAACATCACAAATCATCAGAAAAATGCAAATTAAAACCACAACAAGACACCATCTTATATTAAAAAGTCAAATAACAGATGTTGGCAAGGAGGCAGAGAGAAAGGAATGATTATATGTTGTTGGTGGAAATGTAAATTAGTAAAACCTCTATGAAAAACAGTATGTAAATTTCTTAAAGAAATATAAATAGCACTACCATTCAACCCAGCAATCGCACTACTGGGTATCTACCCAAAGGAAAAGAAATCACTATATTAAAAATACACCTGCACTTCTATGTTTCTTGCAGCACTATTCACAACAGTGATTAAGTCAACCTAAGTATCTGTCCACAGATGATTAAATAATGAAAATGTGGCATATATATACTATGGATACTACTCGGCCATGGAAAATAATAAAATCATGTCTTTTGCAGCAACATGGATGAAATAAAGACAATTCTCCTGAGTGAAATAACTCAAAACAAAGTCAAAATATCACATGTTCTCACTTATAAGTGGGAGCCAAACAATAGATACATATGGACATATAGAGTGGACAAATAGATGTTTGAGACTCCAAAAAGTGAGAGGAGAGTAAGGATCAAAAAAATGACATATTGGGTACGATGATCACTATTCAGGTGATGGGTACATTAAAAGCCCAACTTCACCACTATACAACATACTCACATAATAAATCTGCACGTGTACTCTCTAAACCTATTTTTAAACATTTGAAGAATTATAATATTTTTAACACTCTTTGTTTATGGGATAGCCTCATTTTTCCTAAGTCATTCTAATATAAAACTGTACAATCAGAAAGCCATAACAATTGTAACTCAAATCAACTAACTATAATGGTGGGTGACAAAGCTATCCATAGCTTTGCCTAATAGAATGCTTTAAAGTAGGAAAGGGATGTAGCACTTATAATACATTTCTTTTGCTATTCACATTTCCATTCACATTGGTATGTGGCTCTGTTTATCTTCCCTGAACTGTCTAAGGCCTCTATGCAGTGCTGCATTATTGTTACTGCTTCACTAAAAGAAGTTGACAGGTCTCTCAGCATACCCTTCTATTAACATGCACTCCAGAATACACAGGTTATTTTCATTCTGATGGAAACTACATCACACTTGATCTGAGCTGTTCTCCCTATAGAATAACAAAGCCAAAATACAAACACCCTTCTCCTACCCCTCAATCCCTACTGCTTTTCCTGTTCTTTTGGGTTGTACTGAATTACCATCAGGCTTATTAACTTATTTCAAGGCAAAAGTAAGTAAGCCATACAGCATATTACAGCAGACACCAAAACAATAATACATTTTCTATGGAAAAATCTTGAATTTTAAAAGATATTTAGTGGGTTTCCAAGAAAGTGATAAAACAGATGATTTTTCTGAACATTAGGAACGAGGATTTTACACTAGAGAAAAATGGGCTGTGGAGACAGAACAATCTCAGTTTGAATCTGAATCTGTCACTTTTACTGTAGTCTTAGGCTAGAGTAACTTAATATTTGCCTCACTTTCCCTAAATTTAAAATAAATTTTAATACCAGTCATTCAAGGTTGTCGAAACAATCAGTGATGACATGTAATAAGCTCCTAATACAGTCTGTATATAACAACAAATATATCTGCTAAATAAGTAAACATCTGTATGAGAAAACATTTGTTCTCCAATCAAAGTATACATATTTCAGTAGGTAAACTTTTTAAAAAACTGAACATATTATGAAAGCCAACTATATAGAATATGTTGTGAAGTACTACAGAACCACTGAGAGGGACAATAAAGTCTTTCAATTACTCATCTAGCACTTTGTCTATATACTATCGAAAACTAGAATGAATGATGGAATAATTAAATGTATAGGTAGTCTTCTTCCTATCTTCATTGAGGGTACAGGTACATAATGAGCCATACTTTCTGAAGCCGACCTTCAAGCCACCTATTAATTTTTCTTTCCCTTTTTGTTTCTGCTGACAATTTACCAGAATAATAGATTTCTAAAGAAAAAGAAAGAAAGAGACAGGAGGAAAAAAATGAAGGAAGGAGAGAAAAAGGAAGAAGAAGGAAGACAAACCAAAGAGGATGAAAGAAAAAAGAAGTCATAATTTTTTTTAAACTCTAAGATTTGGTTTAATCTGATTTAAGAACAAGCTGTGTTATAACTCTCCTTTATGAATTAGTTTCATTGTTTCTGTTGTTTTTATCTTAACCAAATGATTGTTGGAGAATGACTTTAATATATTTATAAAGAAATTTGTAACACTGACTTGCTTTCTTTTTATGAATTCACTGTCATCTTTCTCAATTATACGATAAATACATGAATCCATCCTATTTGTAAATTATTCAAGTAATACACATGCATGCCAAAACATGTCATTATTCTGTTACCTCCAACTGTTTCCAATTCTTCCTCACTATTACCAATCCTTTAGCCATGCTCAAAAATAAATATAAAAAATGCATTCATATTAATACATGTCTTTTACAAAAATGAGATCTTGTCCTGTGTATTGTTCCAGAGCCTTGATTTTTACACTTTGCTAATCTCCCTAACCTTCGTGAAGAAGGATTACACAATACACTAAACTACAATTAACTGACAATGTGTGTGATCTAAAAGTCCAAAATGCTGGACTAATAAATATATGAGTTATCATAGTTTTAAACTTCCAGATGTTCTCTCCTCACTCTTTGTTATGGTGTGATTGTTCTCTTGCTTCCCTCACATTTATTTTTATGTTGATTGTTTTTATTCTTCCAACATGTTCTTATTTTCTGGTTTGATATAATCTTTTTCTCTGAGACTTCAGGAACATTTGAGAAATCTTCCTCTATTATTGCAAAGTAAACAGGTTTCCTAGAATTCCTATGCAAAATAAATAGCTGCTATGTCCATAGGCAGGCAGGTCCTGCAGTGGCACTTGGTGTGTATGTTACATGGACCATGCCCCAGCAGTGGGGTTGCATATCAGAATCTGGAGTAGCGCAGAAAAGGCCTCGGTCACTAGGAACCAATGAATATCTTATGTCACTGCTACGGTCTGTATTTACATTATATTACATTACATTAATTTTATTATAAAATCTCAAACAATGTTAAATGTTGTTGCTAGATTTCTATGCTAATCAAAAAGTGGAATTACCTAAAACACTGAAAAAAACTATGTGAGAAAGATTAGCAAACAGAGTATTGACAACAAATGTAAGTTTTTGATGCTTTAAACATTGTTAGGTGTATTCTGCCAATACTCCTTGGACTTAGACATTTTCTTTCAGCCATACCCTGAATTAGTTGAAAGGAAAAAAGGTGAACTTTAATTGTGACTCCTGGTGTTCACTTGCTAAGAAACCCTTTAATCTATTAGAGACCCATGCTGCTTCTGGTCTTGTATTTGACTTGCTTTCTAAATGGAATTCATATAGAGCAATGGCTTAGTGCATTAATAATTAGACACCACAGGTCAAGAAGCCTTGAGTTTAAATCCTGTATCTTCCTACTCCCAACTGGGTAACCTTGTTTGTTTTACCAAATATCTTTAAGCTCAGTTTCCTCATTTGTGGAAGTGGATAACAATGACACCTTCTTACAGGGTTGCTGAGTGAAATTTCACTAAATAATTCAAGTTCCATAGCATCATGTCTGGCCAAAAACAAAAGGACATGTTATAAATAGAAATATTGTTATGTTCATTTTCTTCATATATTCTATTTTCAGTTTCCTTGTTATCTTACAAGGAAATAGTACAATTCATTGATACATGCTATTTTCAAAATTGTACCATTACTAAGATTCTGAAAACGTCATTTATTTAATATGAGTATTCTAGTTCCTTTAATGCTAGCTTCAGAGTTTTGGGAAACTTCTTTGTGTTTTGCCAACACAGGTCACTTCCCCTAGGTATAAAGTGATGGTCACTTTGCTGTAGTTTTCAAGCATTGATAGAGGCATATTACACTATTCTCATAGAAAAAAAAGAAAAACAAGCAAGAAATTTCAGCAGTGACAAAGTCTAATTTTTGGAAAATCAGTACCTAGAAATAAATGTCAACAAAATGTGTTCTATGTACACATCAAAAAGGAGCAAGGTAAATAGAAAGGCAGAGTGAGAAAAGTAACAGGAATATCTGTGACACTATAATATCCTTCTCTTGAGAAATAAATTGCATCAAGTCAGCCTTAAAAATTTATGCAACCTCTGATTTGGTGTAGTATGGGGACGATAAGAAGCTCACGACCAAAACTGAGCTTTTAATTGCCTGTCAGGATGCCTGAAATGTCACTGTTAGAATTTTTATATTTATTATATTTATGTTCTTTGTTAAAAAGCAGTGTTCAGGGAAGACAAGACATCATAAGTTATTCTCAGTCTTTGCAAAAGAGAAAATGATTAAAGCTAATTTAGTGTAAGGCACTCTGGGTAAGGCAAATAGGTGAGGTGTCTAAAAAAGAGGAACAAGGATTTCTGGCATGGAAAGTTAATGTGTGTATGTGTGAGAAGTGAAACTGAAAAGACAGATGAGGGAAATGATTATTTCTTAGACAAAAGTTAAAATAGCCTGAAAAAGCAGCATTTCTTTTTCTCTTTCACTTAAGAAAATGACCTACAAGCCATCGTTATACCTGAGCCCCCTAGAACAGAATTATAACAGCATTTATTTTCAATGATAAGAGAAAATTTATCAGAAACTCAGGAGTTGGGTAACCTTGCAAGTGCTGCTACAGCTATAGGCTCCCTGATTTATGGCAATGTTAGGAAGCTGGGCCCTTTCCTTCCTGAAGTACTGCAACATGCTATAAAAGGGCATTCTGAATCACAGGCATAAAACATCATGTCAAGGGAGGGATATTCCAAGTCAGAAATAATGGCGATAAATCAGGAACAGTGAATGTGGCTGTATGGTTTTATTTTGTTAAATAAAGACTTTGCTACACTTTTTAGTATACTCCATTGGAAACTAAACCCATGACAGTTACATACAACTGGAAGGACTGGTCTTTTTAATAAGCATTATCTCAAAAAGGATACACTATGCTGCACTCCAATACTGGAGAAACAAGTAAATATTTTCAAGGGATATATGTTTTCAAAGGATATATATTTTCAAGGGATATACACATACATATATATCCCTTTAAATGGAGATATATATGTATATAGATATATATACCTATATACCTATATCTCCACATTTGTTTTCTTGATAATTTAAATTATAGTTTACCTATAAATATAATATAAATAAGCCTGATTCATTATTAAATTTCAGTGGGCCCTACGTGTGTGTGTGTGTGTTTGTGTGTGTCCGTGTGTGTGCATGTTTTAATTTTTAAATGCTCAAAACATAAAATACAAATTTAGTACAGGAAGTTCAAAGTATAATCAGTCATTGAATCAATCAGACACGAATACCAATACTTTGTTCAAAGAATATTCTATAATATCGTGATTAAACTTGAATCCATATAAAAACTGTTTCCCTATTGTTTCTTAGATTTCAGAGCAGTTCAATACTTGAATAGTTACCTGTAAATATTTGTAAAATTTTGAAAATCAAATAATTATGAGGTACAGATGACCATCTGTGTTGCATTTGTTTCATCCAAGGGTAGACCCTTGGGTGTTAGAGCTTTAAAACTCATGTGCAGAAAGCTGAAACTGGACCTCTTCCTTACAACTTATACAAAAATTAATTCCAGATGGATAAAAGATTTAAACATAAGGCCTAACAGCATAAAAACCCTAGAAGAAAACCTAGACAATACCATTGAGGACATAGGCATAGGCAAGGACTTCATGACTAAAACACCGAAAGCATTGGCAACAAAAGCCAAAATAGACAAATGGGATCTAATTAAACTTCAGAGCTTCTGTACAGCAAAAGAAACAATCATGAGAGTGAACCAGCAACCAACAGAATGGGAAAAAAATTTTTGCAAGCTACCCATCTGACACAGGGCTAATATCCAGAATCTACAAAGAACTAAAACAGATTTACAAGAAAAAAACAAACAACCCCATCCAAAAGTGGGTAAAGGAGATGAACAGACGCTTTTCAAAAGAAGACATCTATGTGGCCAACGAATATATGAAAAAATGCTCATCATCACTGATCATTAGAGAAATGCAAATCAAAACCACGTTGTGACACCACCTCATGCCAGTTAGAATGGTGATCATTAAAAAATCTGGAGACAACAGATGCTGGAGAGGATGTGGAGAAATAGGAACACTTTTACACTGTTGGTGGGAGTGGAAATTAGTTCGACCATGGTGGAATACAGTGTGGCACTTCCTCAAGGACCTAGAAACAGAAATGCCATTTGACCCAGCAATCCCATTACTGGGTATGTACCCAAAGGATTATAAATCATTCTATTATAAAGACACATGCACACATATGTTCATTGCAGCACTGTTCACAATAGCAAAGACCTGCAACCCACCAAAATGTCCATCAATGATAGACTGGACATAGAAAGTGTGGCACATATATACCATGGAATACTATGCAGCCATTAAAAAAATGGTGAGTTCATGTTTTTTGCAGGGACACAGATGAATCTAGAAACCATAATTCTCAGCAAACTGACACAAGAACAGAAAACCAAACACTGCAGGCTCTCACTCATAGGCGGGTGATAAACAATGAGAACACATGGACACAGGGAGGGGAGCATCACACAGTGGGGTTTGTTGGGGGTGGGGGTCCAGGGCAAGGATGGTGGAAGGTAGGGAGACTGGAGAGGGATAACATTGGAAGAAATATCTAATGTAGGGGATGGGGGCAGCAACCCATCATGGCAAGTGTATACCTACGTAACAATCCTGCAAGATCTGTACATGTACCCCAGGAAAAAAAAAAAGAAAAAAGAAACCTTCAAAAGTAAGAAGTCTGGAAATAACTGCTCTAAAAAAAACCCATTGATTGTACCATACCAGAGTGAGCCCTAATGTAAACTATGGACTATGGATAAAAATGATGTACCAAAGTAGCTTCATCAATTGTGCAAACCTACTCTTCTGGAGGAGGACACTGATAATAGAAGCTAGGCATGTTTGGGAGTAGCAGGGAAATAAGAAGTTTCCGTACCTTCCTCTCAATTTTGCTGTGAACCTGAAACTATTCTGAATAACAGTTTGGATTTTTTTTAATAGGATGCAGAGTTTTTTTACTTTATACTTTGTGTACCTTTCAAACTTTGTGATTTAATACGAAGCCAAGGTTTTTACTTTATGTCTTGTGTACATTTCAAACTTTGTGATTTCACACATAAGCTGAAGTTTGATAATGTTAATTTTTATTAGCATGAAATTGTACTTAATACACACAAAAATAAAAAGTTAAATGTTAGTTTTGTTTAAAAAAAAAAAACTTACTCTTTTAAGTACTTATAAGTGACCCAAAAGTCTATGATGCCAAATAATTTTTGGTTTGTCCATGGCACAAGTTACCAGTTTCAGCTTTCAGTGCCGTAAACCAAATCCTGCTGTGGCTTCATGTGCTCTTGGCTATAACTCACATGTTTGATGTTTAAATGTGGAAAAGCACCCTCTCCCACAAAGTAAGCAGAAGCCCACTGCTAGTTGAAAGTAATAAAGAAAATGCAGAGGAGGGCTAATTAATTCTTAATCTTAAATCAGAGGTTTGAGATAAAAAAACCGGAATTCTGAATGGCAATGAATTTGTTATGTTTACTATTTTACCATATCCTCTGCACTCACACACAAAAAGCAAAAGTGGTTTGCAAAACTCATCTAGTCTTCCAACTAGTGCACAACTGTTCATCAATTTACTTGTTCTCAAATCAGACAGAAAACTGGAATCAAAATGGAAAAGATAATAATTTTATGGTATAAGAATGTACAGTTATCAATGACTCCCAGTGGAAGAATAACACGCATGAAAGCTTTTACAATTTCTTCATGTTTGTGATTTTGAGTTATCATGAAGGAATCTGATTGATGTATATTTCACAAATGTCAATTCACTGAGAATAGCCTTTCCTTTCTTTTGAAGAAGGAAAGTGGCATAAGAAAAGTTTATGCCCTAAAGAATCAAATAAACCTAAATTCTAATCCAATCATCACTTTTATATTAGTCATAGGAACTTCAATAGCTACTTAACCTCTTTAAGTCCTAGTTTACCATCTGAAAATGTAACTAAAAATTGGTCTGAACATTAACTGAGGTATTGCATGCAAATTGCCTGCAAATGAAAGCATTCAATACTGTTTTTTACTTAAAAGCAAGTTGCATCCCACCTAAATCTAAGTTGTTTTTCTAGTGAAAAACACCTAGTGACTCTGTATTACTATTCATCAGTAGACAGTTGTGGCACATCTAAAATTGAAGGTACAGTTTATGGCCATGAGTCAAGTATAAAGTCTTATCTTCAAAAGTAACTGATTCATCAATTAATCATTGATAACACTTTTAAGTAATAACTAGCCAGGTCAACCAATGTTTACATGGCTTTTTAAATGGCAGTTATAATTTATAAAATATTTTTTCATTTATTGTTCAAATTCCAAATCCTATATATTCACTGAAATATAATAAGCCACTTAATTAGAATGTGAATCAAAATCCGTAAAAACAAATTTTCATGTCTTTTTTACATATAGGTAAAATTATAAATAAAATGAAGGCTTCATGAATATTCTAATACTCATAAAATAAAAATAATTTATCAGTACATTTTAAAATAAATTACTGTAATTGTTTATTTAGGAGCTACAACTTAGGGAATTAATTAGTAAGAGAAAAAGAAGAAATTCAATTAATCGATCAATTTTTTATTATTCTGCTCTCACTTTTGATATTAGCTAAGCATTTCATCTTCAATCATTACATAAAATAAATACCGCTTTTATTGAACTATAGTTCAGTATAAAAATATTTTTAATTATGATTTTACTCTACAGCTTACTATAAATAATAAATCTTAACTTCATGCCTTACCTTTTCAAGATTTTTTAAAACCACCTGTTAAACAAATCTTATGTTGATGTACTGATTAAAATAACTTTCCTTCCAGTTCTTAGTAAATCACTTGCTTTTCTTTGTAGTCCATCTTAAAAACTTGACATTTATTATCTTTTTAAGAAGATAGATTAAAAAATGAGATACAGATCACATTTGCATGAATTCTTCATGATATAGTTTATCAACATGAATCAATCAGGGAATCAATAGAAGGTAATAGAGAAGCTGAGAGAGACAGGCACTCTGCTAAGTACTAGAATAGGAAGCCATTAAAGGAATTAGATCCAGAGATAAGCTAAAATTATGTATTGCACATTCTAATCTATATTCAGAATAACCTTTTAGTAGTAAATCAAAAGGAAGCTCTGAACAGAAAATATATCAACTAAATATGCTTTTGTTGTATATGCTGTAACAGAATATTAAAAGCACCTCTGCTGATCAGGATGAAAACAAAGGTTGCTAAAATAAGCAAGGTTTCAATGTCCTCCCTCCAGGTGATTCAAGGTGACATAAATTATTGCACAAACACAAAGGTATTTTTGAATATATTACTGCACACAGATTATTTTGAAACTGTTGTAAGCAATTTATTGGTTTTTCAAAATATGCCTTAATCCTTTGAAGTTGTATTTTAAACAAACCCCATTTATAAGATTTGCTAATATGGTCTTACTCTTCAGTACGTGTTATTAATAATATTCAATTTTAATCTAATACCTTAAGCCAGTAATATTAAGACAATAATTTAATGAAATAGATTTATAAGCTAATCATTGGCAACCATTTAAAATTGATGAATTTATTGATAACCTACCTGCATCCTAAAAGCATTTTTGAAGGTCTAAGAACAATAACATAGAAACAACTAAAAGCAATAGGAAACTAAAAATTAAAACTCAAAAGAATGACTGGCTTAGGAAAACTTTAGAAATTAAGCTCAAAGTTAAATTCTGAAATTCTTATTAAGAATAGTGAAATTAGCAAATGCTGGGTTACTTTTCCACAGCCGTTGAAGGAAGAAGGTCTTAATTCCTGTATGGAAGTAATTAAATCGTTTGCATATGTTCAATGAATTTGTGAAAATAGAGAAGAAAGAAATGTTGTGTATACATATGTTTTTCTAATTATATGAGAAAGTACATTTAATAAGGGAATTCTACGAGGTAGGGCTGAAATCAGTAGAGAGAAACAGGGTCTAGAGATAAAGCATCTCAAGTCCTTATTTAAGAACAATTAAAAGTTGACATATTGTTTAATCAAAAATTTGACAAGGGATAAATAGTAAACAAATCCACAAAAGGAACCAACAAAGAACCTCAAGAGAAGGTAATCTATGTTTTGTTTGAAAGAAAATTTGTTAGATACCAAGTATGTGGACACTCCTGATTATGTTTTATGGTAAAGATATGTTTTAATTATCTGAAGTGCCCAGATAATTCAATGCTTGTCTAAGTGTATGTATATAGCCTACAGGAATTTATATAAAAGCTACATTTTTTTACCTGCAAAGTATTTAGATGGTTCATAGTGTCAAGTAAAATATCAAAAATCTATACTGTTCTTATGAACAAAATAACCTTGAATGATCACCTTTAATGAAGGAATTTACCAAATGTCACCTCTGCCTCTGAGAAAACAAAATTGAGTTCTGTAACATCTGGATACATATTATCTTTCTTCCTCTGACAAAAAGGAGATACTAACCCTTCTTGTAGCCAAGACCACATATTCACATGTGCCAGTGAAACCCATCCTTTCCCACATTCTCCAAGACGATACACCAGGAATTATTTCTTTCTCTCATGCATCATCCTCTCTCTCTCTCTTTTTTACTGGTTCTAGTGGTTTTGAACAATAATACTCAACAAGTGTTAGTTTCTCCATTATTGTTTTTAAATGTCTTTTGTTTTCGCACGTCACATCAGTTAGAGATCTCCCCCTTTTCTTTTTGTAGGCAGGTTTGAGTTTTATGTTGCGAAAATGAGAAGCAAATTGATCTAAAGACTTCTATTTTTGGAGGCGGTACCAAGATGGCCGACAACATCTGAATGCAGCTCCCAGCAAGTAAGATGCAGAGGGCTAAAAGACTTCATGATTCCAAGTGAGGTGCTGGGTTCATTTTGCGGGGACTGGAAGGACTCTAAAGTAGCTCAGGGAGGGAGCCAAAACAGCGTGAAAGCTGCCCAGGGAGAACGAAGCAACAGAGGGTGGGGTGCGTCCCCACCTGGAACGTGCAGCTGGCTCAGAGCATCAGGGGACTTCACCCTCTTGGTGCTCTGATTCACATCCTGTGCTTACCTCATCCCTCCTGCAACCCATGGTCCACGAGAGCCCCACCAGACTGAGGGGTGCCCTAAGTTGTCAGCCAAACCAGGGCGGAATTTTGGACTAGCACCAGCAGGATGGAGCAACCCATCCCACAGAAAGAGGCAGAGTTGAAAGCAGGGAAACAGGTCCTAAGGCCTGGCAGGCCCCACACCTGACAAAACTCAAACTGAAGCCCACTTGCTAGAGAGCTTGGCAGCGAATACACCAGTTTGACCCCAACCGAGAAGATCCTGGGGAAGGAGAGACATCATTGGGAAGGTGGGGCTAATTTCACCTGCAAACAAACCCCAGGGAAGCCCACCCACCCAGCAACCTGACTGAATCCAAGGCAGCCCAGCAGGGCCTCTACAGGCCAAAAAAGATATAGCAAGAAAGGACTTCACTCAGGGATTCCTCCTGAAATCACCAATTCAAAGTTCAAAGGGAGATAAATCCATGAAGATGGTTAAAAAAAAAAAAAAAAAAGCAAAAAGGATGAAATCTTCAAAGACCCAAACACCTCTTCCACTCCCAGGGATCGCAACTCCTCATCATCAAGCAAACAAGACAGAAAATCAGTGTGATGAATCGATAGAAGCAGGCTTCAGAAGGTGGATAATAACAAACTTCTCTGAGTTAAAAGACCATGTTCTAACCCAATTCAAAGAAACTAAGAACCCTGAAAAAAAGGTTAGACAAAATGCTAACAAGAATAGCCCGCTTAGAGAAGAACATAAATGACCTGATGGAGCTGAAAAACACAGCACGAGAACTTTATGAGGCATGCACAAGTTTCAACAGCTGAATCGATCAAGAAGAAGAAAGGATATCAGAGATAGAATATCAAATCAATGAAATAAAATGAGAAGAGAAGATTAGAGAAAAAACAGTGAAAAGAAACAAACAAAGCCTCCAAGAACTATAGGATTATGTGAAAAGACCTACTCTATGCTTGATCTGTGTACCTGAATGTGATGGGGAGAATGAATCCAAGTTGGAAAACACTCTGCAGGATATTATCCAAGAGAACTTCCCCAACCTAACAAGGCAGGCCTACAGTCAAATCCAGGAAATACAGAACAAAGATATTCCTCAAGAAGAGCAACCCCAAGGCACATAATCATCAGATTCACCAGGGTTAAAATGAAGGAAAAAATCCTAAGGGTACCCAGAGAGAAAGGTTAAGTCACCCACAAAGGAAAGACGATCAGACTCACAGTGAATCTCTCAGCAGAAACTCTACAAGCTAGAAGGGGGTGGGGGGCAATATTAAACATCCTTAAAGAAAAGAACTTTCAACCCAGAATTTCATATCCGACCAAACAAAGCTTCATAAGTGAAGGAGAAATAAAATCCTTTATGAACAAGCAACTGCTGAGAGATTTCGTCACGACAAGACCTGCCTTACAAGAACTCCTAAAGGAAATACTAAACGTGGAAAGGAACAACCAGTACCAGCCACTAAAAAACATACCAAAAGGTAACTAAGCATAGAAAGGAATAACCAGTACCAGCCATGCCAAAAACATATTGAATGGTAAAGGCCATCAACACAATGAGGAAATTGCATCAACTAATGGGCAAATCAACCAGCTAGCATGAAAATGGCAGGATTAAATTCACACATAACAATATTAGCCTTAAATTTAAATGGGCTAAATGCCCCAATCAAAAGACACAGACTGGCAAATTGGATAAAACGTCAAGACCCATTGGTGTGACGTATCCAGGAAACCCATCTCATGTGCAAGGATACACATAGGCTCCAAATAAAGGGATGGAGGAAGAATTACCAAGCAAATGGAGAGAAAAAAAAAAAAAGCAGGAATTGCAATCCTAGTCTCTGACAAAATGGACTTTAAACCATCAAAGATCAAAAGAGACAAAGAAGGGCATTACATAATGGAAAAAGGATCAATGCAACAAGAGGAGCTAATGATCCTAAATATATATACATCCAATACAGGAGCACCCGGATACATAAAGCAAGTTCTTAATGACCTACAAAGAGACTTAGATTCCCACACAATAATAGTGGGAGACTTTAACACTCCACTGTAATATTAGACAGATCAATGAGACAGAAAATCAACAAGAATATCCAGGACTTGAACTCAGATCTGGACCAAGAAAACCTAATAGACATCTATAGAACTCTCCACCCCAAATCCACAGAATATACATTCTCTCAGCACTGCATTTCTCCTACTCTAAACTGACCACATAATTGGAAGTAAATCACTCCTCAGCAAATGCAAAAGAACAGAAATTATGACAAACAATCTCTTAAACCACAGTGCAACCAAATTAGAACTCAGGATTAAGAAACTCACTTAGAACCACACAGCTTCATGGAAACTGAACAACTGGCTCTTGAATGTTGGCTGTATAAATAATGAAATGAAGGCAGAAATAAAGATGTTCTTCAAAATCAATAAGAATGAAGCTACAATGTACCAGAATCTCTGGGACACATTTAAAGCAGTGTCTAGAGGAAAATTTATAGCAATAAATGTCCATATGAGAAATGAGGAAAGATCTAAAATCGACACCCTATCATCAAAATTGAAAGAGACAGAGAAGAGAGATCGAGAAAATTCAAAAGCTAGTAGAAGACAAGAAATAACTAAGATCAGAGCACAACTGAAGGAGATAGAGACACAAAATCCCTTCAAAAAATTAATAAATCCAAGAGCTGGTTTTTTGAAAAGATCAACAAAATAGACCACTAGACAGATTAATAAAAAAGAAAAGAGAAGAATCAAATAGATTCAATAAAAAAATGATAAAGGGGATATCACCACAGATTCCACAGAAATACAACCCGCCATCAGAGGTTACTACAAACAACCTTATGCACATAAAGGAATAAACCTGGAAGAAATGCATAAATTCCTGGACACTTGCACCCTCCCAAGCCTAACCAGGAAGCAGTCAAAATCCTGAATAGACTAATAACAAGGGCTGAAATTGAGGCAGCAATTAACAGCCTACCAATCAAAACCAGCCCATGTCCAGATGGGTTCACATCCGAATTCTACCAGGTGTACAAAGAGGAGCTGGTACCATTCCTTCTGAAACTATTCCAAGCAATCCAAAAAGAGGGAATCCTTCCCAAACCATTTTATGAGACCAACATCATCCTGATACCACAACCCGGCAGAGACTCAGACAAAAAGAAAACTTCAGGCCAATGCCCGTGATGACCATAGATGCAAAAATCTTCAATAAAATACTGGCAAACCGATTATAAGAGCACATCGAAAAGCTTATCCATCACAATCAAGTAGGCTTCATCCCAGGGATGCAAGGCTGCTTCAACATATGCAAGTGTATAAACATAATTCACCACATAAACATAACCAAAGACAAAAACCACATGATTATCTCAATAGATGTCGAGAAGGCCTTCAACAAAATTCAACAGCACTTTATGCTAAAAACTCTCAAGAAACTTTGAAATCTGGTACTAGACAAAAACGTCCTCTCTCACCATTCCTATTCAAAATAGTATTGGAAGTTCTAGCCAGAGCAATCAGGTCAAGAAAAAGAAATAAAGGGTATTCAATTAGGAAAGGAGGAAGTCAAATTGTCTCTATATGCAGAAGATATGATTGTATATTTAGAAAACCCCATTGTATCAGCCCAAAATCTCCTGAAACTGATAAGCAATTTCAGCAAAGTCTCGGGATACAAAATCAATGTGCAGAAATCACAAGCATTCCTATATACCAATGTCAGACTTAAAGAGAGCCAAATCAAGAACCAACTGCCATTCACAATTTCTAGAAAGAGAATAAAATACCTAGGAATACAACTAACAAAGGATGTAAAGGATGTCTTCAAGAAGGACTGCAATCCACTGCTCAAGGAAATAAGAGAGGACACAAACAGATGGAAAAACAGTCCATGCTCATGGTTAGGAAGAATCAATATTGTGAAAATGGCCATACTGCCCAAAGTAATTTATAGATTCAGTGTTATCCCCATCAAGCTACCAATGACCTTCACAGAACTGGAAAAAACCACCTTAAGCTTCATAGGGAACCAAAAGAGAGCCCACATAGCCAAGGCAATCCTAAGCAAAAAGAAAAAAGTTGGAGGCATCATGCTACCTGACTTCAAACTATATTACAAGGCTACAGCAATCAAAACAGCATGGTAATGGTGCCAAAACAGAGATATAGACCAATGGAATGGAACAGAGGCCTCGGAGGCAACACCACACATCTACAACCATCTGATCTTTGATAAACCTCACAAAAACAAGCAATGGGGAAAGATTCCCTGTTTAAGAAATGGTGTTGGGAAAACTGGCTAGCCAAGTGCAGAAAGCAGAAACTGGAGCCCTTCCTGACACCTTACACTAAAATTAACTCCAGATGGATAAAAGACTTAAACATAAGACCTAATACCATAAAAACCCTAGAACAAAACCTAGGCAAAACCATTAAGGACATAGACATAGGCAAGAACTTTATGACTGAAACACTAAAAGCATTGGCAACAAAAGCCAAAATAGACAAATGGGATCTAACTAAACATCAGAGCTTCTGCATAGCAAAAGAAACAATCATTAGAGTGGACCGGCAACCAACATAATGGGAAAAGATTTTTGCAATCTGCCCATCTGACAAAGGGCTAATATCCAGAATCTACAAAGAACTAAAACAGATTTACAAGAAAAAAACAAACAAACAAGCCCATTCAAAAGTGGGCGAAGGATATGAACAGACACTTTTCCAGGGAAGACATAAATGAGGCCAACAAACATATGAAAAAATATTCATCATCACTCGTCATTAGAGAAATGCAAATCAAAACCACATTGAGATACAACCTCATGCCAGTTAGAATGGTGATCATCAAAAAATCTGGAGACAACAGATGCTGGAGAGGATGTGGAGAAATAGGAACACTTCTACACTGTTGGTGGGAGTGTAAACTAGTTCAACTATTGTGGAATACAGTGTGGTGATTCCTCAAGGACCTAGAAATAGAAATTCCGTTTGACCCAGCAATCCCATTACTGGGTGTATATCCAAAGGATTATAAATTGTTCTATTATAAAGACACATGCACACATATGTTCATTGTGGCACTGTTTACAATAGCAAAGACCTGGAACCATCTCAAATGCCCATCGTCTATAGACTGGACAAGGAAAATGTGGCACATATACACCATGGAATACTATGCAGCCATAAAAAACGATGAGTTTGTGTGCTTTGTAGGGACATGGATGTATCTGGAAACCATTATTCTCAGCAAACTGACACAAGAACAGAAAATCAAACACCACATGTTCTCACTCATAGGTGGGTGTTGAACAATGAGAACACATGGACACAGGGAGGGAAGCATCACACATCGGGGTCTGTTGGGGGGAATAAGGGAGGGACAGTGGAGGGTAGGAAGGTTAGGGAAGGATAACATGGGAAGAAATGCCAGATATAGGTGACAGGGGGATGGAGGCAGCAAACCATATTGCCATATATGTAACTAAGTCATAATCCTGCATGTTCTGCACATGTACCTCAGAACCTAAAGTGCAATAATATATGTGTGTGTGTGTGTGTGTATATATATATATATATATATTATTTCTGAGTCCAAGGAAAGATGGATCAGGATTTTCTTTTTTTTTTTTAATAATTGATTAATTTATTTACCAGTTAGTCAATTTTCAAGCTAGAATGCATTTTAGGAGAATATGCTATAACAAATAAAAATAAACTGGAGTACTTTGAAATGCATTTCCACAATAGAGAAATACAGAATTACAGAGGGGTATGACTGGAGTCATATTTTTTGAAATACCCAAAATGAGAGCTATTCTTATATTATGTAACAAATATAAACAATCTGATATAGTAGTAGGATTGTAAAATACCTACTCAGCTCTATATTACCAATATGTAACACAAAACCATATATTTATAATAAAATCTAAACAATTGTGTATACATTAGATATTTACAATTGTAAAGTATAAGGTATATATCTGTTTTGTAAAGAATCACATTTTACTCTATTTTCTTTGGTTCTGACCTGTAGTACAGGATTTTGAAAACAGTTGGTAAGTTTGGAACAATATAGAGACTGAAAATGAGCTTAGATGTGTAGTAACGTTGCTGAGCTATTAGAGTAACTATACCTGGCATCAGCCTTTTCATTCTAATGAGTATATCTGTTGAGAACTAAATGTGTTTAGTCAAAAGTGAGACAAGTGAAAACATTCTATTTAACGACAATGTAATTTTGGCTGTGAAAACTAATTTTAAACTTGTGATTTCAACAAATAGCTTTCTATTAATCTGCTCTGGCTACCATAACAAAATACCATGGATTGTTGGCTTAAAAAATAGGTATTTATTTTCTATGTATATATATATATATATATATATATATATATATATGCACACACATATATTGATGCATATACATAATTATATATACATATTTTTTTTCTATTTCTATTATTTTCTATAGAAAATAGATATTATTTTCTATTGGAGGCCAGAAGTTCATCATCAAGCTGCTGGCAAATTCAGTTTCTGGTGAGGGTTCTCTTCCTGGCTTACAAATAGTCACCTTCTAGCTGTGGCTTCACCAGGCCTTTCCTCTGAGCTCATGTGGAGAGCTCTCTGTTGTCTATTCTTCTTTTAAAGACACCAAATCTATGGCATTAGGGCTCAACCTTATGATTTTGTTCAATCCTAATTACCTCCCTAAATGTACCTTGTCTAAATTCAGTCACTTTGGGGGTTTAGGGCTCCACTATATAAATTTTGGAGGAGCACGATTTTGTCTACGACAACCTTGAATCTGTTTAAATTCATACTTCTACATTTGAACATATTTAAATATCAACCAAATAGTTATTACTGAAAATCTATTGTTTTCTAAAGTTTATATGACTGGCTTGAATAAATGTTCCTTCACTATTTTACTTCCATATGAACATTTCAAATGTAAATTATAGGCAGTGAAATTATGTCATTTTAAAATGTGCAACTTTGCATTCAAAATGCAACATATGTTTTCTGGATTGAGATATTGTATTAGGTTCTTGAATTTATAAAAAGCAATATCTGAGACTGGGTAATTTATAAAGAAAAGAGGTTTAATTGGCTCATGGCTCTGCAGGCTTTACAGGAAGCATGGTGCCCACCTCTGCTCAGCTTCTGTGGAGGCCTCAAGGAGTTTATAATCATTGCAGAAGGTAAAAGGAAAGCAGGCACATCATATGGTGAAAGCAGAACCTAGACAGAGGGAATGAGGGGCAGGTGCCACACCCTTTTAAATGACCAAATTTCTCAAGATCTGACTATCACAACAGCACCAAGCCATGAGGGATCTGCCCCATGATCTAAACACCTTCCACCAGGACACACCTCCAGCACTGGGGATTACAATTCAACATGAGATTTGGGTAGGGACAAGTGTCCAAACTATATCCAATGTGATCTCACTCATAGAGTGTTCACTAAAAGAAAGAAAAGAAGCACTTTGGGAGGCCAACCAAGGTGGAAGGATCACTTGAGGCCAGGAGTTCAAGAACAGCCTGGCCAACATGGAAAAACCACATTTCTACTAAAAAAAAAAAAATCAAAAAAATTAGCTAGGTGTGGTGGTGCACATTCATAATCCCAGCTACTTGGGAGGCTGAGATACAAGAACCATTTGAACATGGGAGGTGGAGGTTGCAGAGAGCCAAGATTGTGCCATTGAACTCAAATCTGAGTGATAAAGTTTAACTCTATCACAAAAATAAATATATATATAGATATTTAAATATATATTTATATATAAATATATGGATCTATATGTAATATATTTAAATATGTATTTATGGATATGTTCTATTTATTTTTATATATTATATAAATAGAGAGAGAGATTCAAGAAAGACAAAGTTATATGTGGGATCCATACAGAGTTCCAATTGCTGATTCCAATCTATTCCTGATATGAATCCCATCCCTGGGAGCCCATAAAATCCTTCTACAAATCCTCCTTTTCAATTAAGCTTACTAAAATTTTTACTATTTATAGTGCAGATTTCTAGCTGAATCATTTTTATGGGCAAGATTTTCAAAAGAGTTGTTTCTACAAGCTGTCTCCACTTGCTCACCTCAAGACATTCAAAGAACTGCAGTCTATCTTCCCCTTACATGACTTAAGCAGCATAAAGGTCAAATGGAGCATCATCTGTTATACTCCATCAATGATTCAAAATCATGTCACATAGTAGATCATTAACATTCTTTCACAGGCTCTTCCAGGCTTTTCTTTTAGTTGGAGTTTCTACTCACACTGACCTCTCTTATGTTCCTAAAACATGACAAGCACGTTCCTTTCTCAGGCTCTGAGAAGGAATGCTGTCTTCATTTAAACCCACAAACCCCAACCACACACAAGTGAGGTACACTGTATCTTGCCATGGTTAATACCCATTCATCCAAAATTCTCAGCTTTAATATCACTTGAGACCTTCTACAATGAGACCTTCTCAGCCTCCACCCATGTGAAGTTCCCTCTTTTACTCTCATAACATGCTACATTTCTTCATGGAAATGTTCACAGTTCATAACTGCAATTTAATTTCTTAATGTTTGTCCAAACTCCTACCTGCCTATCATCCATTAGATTACTGTGTATCCCCTGAGGAAAGAGGCTATTTTGTTGACATTATACATTCTATACATTTCCCCTAGCTCATGCCTAATAAATGACAATAATTGCTGTCTAATTTAAGCATAAATCTATGTATATTCAGCCAAAATATTTTAGTATTCATACTTTTCTTTGGTTATAAGGGAAACATTTGGTGATGTTCCCTATATTCTTTCAAATATGTGATTCCCAAAGCCTGAATGGAAAATAGGTTTGATTTTGTGTTGTTTTTTTTTTTGTTGTTTTTGTTTTTTTTTCCTTGTATGCCAATGTCTATCTACTTGTATTGGCTGTCTAGAAAGCTGTCTGGAAACAGAACCTGAGGCTGAGGCCAGGTTCAGCAATGAAGAATAGTAAGACAGATAAATCCTCCCTGCTGAAGACAAAAGAATTGGTGAAGTATAACTCTTGATTTTTATATTTGACATCTTTGACTTAGTAAAATTATACCACCCAGGGTGCTAACCAAAAACTTAGTTGAGTAATTTCTCTTATTTGAATTAGTATTGAGATTGAGTTCCAAGATCATCTTATTTTACCGGGTTGAAGGAAATATAGACATGAAATTTAATTTCCAGGTTAGTACAATTGCTTCTAAAGCCTGAATAAATTCAAAAATGTCTCTGAGGAAATCAGTGTGTAGACAATAGTTTGAATATGATATTATTAAACCAAAGCTCAGGAGAACTTAATATAATCTCTAACCCTGGCTAGTTCTCAAGTATCCTAACCTCACCAGTTTTTTTTACCAATCTAAAAATAAAGATTATACAACTTTAATCAGTAACTATTAAATGAAGCTACAAAATATTTTAGAAGTTTTACTTCACTACATTTGGGTAAAAACAAATATTTATTTTCTTATTATTGGTATTAATCTCGGTTTGATGAAATACTAAGTAGCAAAACATCAAAAGGTGATAATCTAGATACAATTTCTAAAAATAAATGACTGCTTTGATTTGAAGCAGTAATGCATATAGTTATTTGGATATAGCTCCAGAATGGAATTTAATGGTCTCATTTAGAATTAATATTACTTAACTCTTGGGAAGTGGAACTCTAATTCAGGTTTCATTATGTAAACATTTTTGGCATTTCATTTACTTTCTAAGTACAAACAGCTGGCAAAACAATAGAAGTACAAGATTATTTGCAAATTAGTTTTTGGGTTAATTCTCCAAATGGCTCTAGGACAGAAACAAATGTTTCAATCTGTTGTGTATTACTTGGAATTGGTACTCATCTTCTTGGTTAAAAATATAACAACTTTTAAAGGTAAAACCGGTTTGGAGCTCAGTATTATAATTTGTGACACAAACAAACAATATTAAGAAAGTTAGCAAAGGCAAATAATACAGTCAGCCTTACTCCCAGGCTGTACTCAGGACATTGTCATTAACAATATCTGCACACCTTCCTTAATCACAGATTCATGAACTCCATCTCTGTCCATATTTCTTATGTTTCTAGGCTTTATTAGTGCTTCAACTATACAAACCCATCCCTGTCATTTTCCCATTTTACTTATTTGCCAGATTCGATTCCATGTTTCTTCATTAATATCGCTTGCATACATTCTAAAGCCTTTTATTGTGCCAATCTAAAGCTCAATTTGGTTAAATCCAGTTTAACCCATGCATGCTTGCACCATGTAGCCAAAGTATGACATCACATCACTCTGAAATGTTCTATTCTTCCCACAAACATAATTATTTCCTTGTAACTAAATTTTAAAATCAACAAATTTTAAAATGATGATGCTTTTACCATCTTAAAAAAAAACACAAAGAAATGTTTATCCTACATCCTCATTTAATTACAACCCTTAATATCTGCACACTTACACCAAAACTCCTTGAAATATTTATCAGTATTTATCCCCTCTTCCTACTCTACCTTGAATTTGTCTCAATTAGGCTTTCACCTTCATAATGCTACCAAAGATCTCCATGTTGTTGAAATCAGTGTTCAATTATCAGTACTCTTATTGAATCATTAGCAATAAATCATTTAATATTAATATTATATATATTATTTTAATATTACATCCTATTTAATGTTACATCTGATATTTGATTCACCTGATGTCAGTGGTCATGCTTTCAGTGTCCTTTGCTGGTCCCTCCTTACCTCTTTACCATCTAAACATTGGAGCAGCCATGATCTCAGACCTTTTACTTTGTTCCTCTCAATACTGTCTAGGTAATCTTAGCTAACCTTGTATTTTTAAATTATCTCTATAAATTAATTATTTCCAAATGTATAGCTCCATTAGCTACCTCTACCTTGAACCCTAGACTTGTAGTTCCAATGATCTACCTGACATATCTACTTGCATATCTAATAGGAATTCCAAATTTAATAAATCTCCCAAACTGAACTCCCAATGTTTCCCCCAAAATCTACTTCTCATAACAGAATGTTAGGAGAATATCTATATCTCAGTAAGATCAACTGTGACCATCTAGTTGATCAGGACGAAAACCCAGAATCATATTTGATGTATATTTGTCTCTCATAGCCCAAGTCAATGTCAGCTAACCCTATTAGATCTAACTTTACGACATTCCCTTAATCTATACACTTCTCACTACCTCTGCTTAGGCCATGGTCAAGGCATAACTACCTCTGGTCTAAACTAGTACAAAGTCCTTCCATCTGGTTTCTCTGTCCTCAGCTACTATTGCCTTTGCTCACTCTGCCCCAGCCACATTAGCTTATTCGATGACTTTGGAACAGGATGGCCATGCTCATGCTCAGCACATTTGCCCTTGCTGTTCCCTCTGCCCAGGTTACTCCTCCCCCAGACATCCACATGTCTTATTACATCTACTTTTTCAGATATTTCTTCAAATAATCCTTCTAAGTAAGTCTTTCTTTATTTAATATTACATATGGCCCTACTACATATATTTAGTAGACATCACACAAACACACATACACATACACATACACACACGTATATATATTTGATATATGACTGGCTTTATTCCATATGGCATGTCAGAAGCAAGCAATGTTTTTCCAAGCATAATACATTAATCATCCAAAGCAGCAGCCAATAATATGTTCAATCACATTTCTTTGGCATCTCCTAACTTTCTTGTTGATTTGACCACCTAACTATAGAAACAAAATTTTCTATTTTGTTAATAATAATTAACGAATATACTAATATATGATTCATAGAGATATTGCATTAGCTTTAGAAGAATAACATAATAGGCCTGAAATGATCATAAAATCTAAATTTTGTTAATTTTCTTAAGGTTTTAATCACAGTCTAAGTCACACTGCTTATCTTAAAATGAATATAAACTTTAAGATAAAAACAATATCATACATGGTTTTCTTCTAAAATTTCTTATAGTAGTACATTATTTGGAGAAAATTAAACAAAAATTGTACCAAATCAAGAATTTCAGTAGCAGCAGCACTACTTTTCAAAATGTTACCAAAGATTTATAAAAACAAACAAAATCATGAAATGTAAGAAAAAATGCAAAAATTGACATCATTAAAGGTGTTAAGACCATATTTGTCAGGCAAATTGGTGGTCTAAATGGGTGCTCTCAAACTTTATCATGCATTACAATTACCTGGACAGCTGGCTAAAGTGCAGATGGCTGAACCTCATATCTCCACATTTCTGACCTAGCAAACCTGGCGTAAAGCCTGATAATCTGTGTTCCAGGTGATTTTTGTTCAGAAACCACAATGTGAAAAATATAGCTTAAACTATCATGCAGATTTAATGAAAGACAAGTTTTTTTCCAGAAATAACTTCCATTAGTTTCTCATGCTTAAAAGAAAGAAGATGGCATTCTTTTTTTTGTTGATTGGTTGATGTCAGAATTTCCTTTTGGCCTGTGTGGAATTCAGGCCACCCTTCACACCAACACCACCGAAACAAAGCAATTTCACAGCCACATGCCTTTAAGACTTGTATCTAAGAATATTGTAATTTTCCTGGATTATGCAGCTACAGGTATAATTTGCAGCCTTATACATATGACTCCCTATTGTGTTACTTCTAAAAATGGAAATCTGGAATAAAAGAAACCGAAGCTTTAGAGTATCATAGAGAATAATATCAAAATCAAAGCAAGAATACTTCAGAGAGTCTGATTCTGTGGAGTTATTCTTGATTTTCTAACTAGATGTGCAGCTGGATCTCTTAAAATCCAATTGCCAACATAAAAAGAAAATCCTTAGTTTCTCCCTCATACCCTGCACTTTCTATTGACTTTTTGGTATTAAAATATGTCTTCTGCCTTAATCTAGGCCATTTTACAACCACCATCTTTTCTCTTCATACTCTTTTCAAGATTAAAGGGACAATTGACAGAGACAGAAAAATGAGACGATGGTATGTGTTTCTGACTGTAAGGGAGTTAGTGTGTCTGATTCACTGTAAATAATAGCTTGATTGAGAAAAATGAGACTCTGGCACATACAAGGTTTATCTCTTCCTTTTATTTACAGGTTTTGATAAGCAGGCAACTGAAAAGACAACTAAAATGAGCACAGTACATCACAGATAGTTATCATGACTGAGTCTACTCCCAAAGTAACATTTGTTTCCACTATTGCCTTTAGCCTAATTCTTTCTCAGTGCTTCCATTCTCACTGTAAGGGATTCTTACTCAAAATACTGACACACTCTCATCCATAAATTTCACATTCTAACACTCCATACACAAACATACAAATATTAAGATTTTCAAAAGCATGTAGTGCCTTTTCATTGAAAATTTTGACCTCAAATAGGAATGTTAAAGTGACTGCTCTCACTGTCCTTGAAATATAATGGCACACAGTTGTGAAGATGAAAGCCTCCTTCATCTGGGATCATAAAATTATAACAGATATATGTCTCCTGTAGTGGTTTAATTTCTGAATTTAACTCATTTATTATTTAATATTGATGTCTTAGAGTATTGTTATAGAAATTAGTGATTTAAGGAGAATTAGATAAAATATAAGATCAAAACCAGAATTTGCCTGTGTATAAAGGATTAAATGAGTTTACAGATTATTCTGATCATACAGAATTACAGAACATAGGACATGCTAAAAGAACATCTACAGATTTAAAAACTTAAAAGCCTCTATGAGTTTTATTCATAAAAGAAAGGGTATCCCACATAGCAAAAATTAGTTATTGATTTAACAACCCTGCCAATATAATGATGATTTTGGCACACTTTACATTTCTCTATAGCATGATATTGAAAATAAAATCTAAGGACCTAATTGGAGCATATTAATGTGTGGAAGTTAATGAAAACTCGATACTGAAATTGAGAATAAAATTTTTCTTTGATTTGTATGGAAAGAAAAAAGTCCTTGATCATTATTCAGTATATAATGGGTTTCTCCATTCCTCAAGAATAGTCAAAAATCAATCAATTAACCTTGTAATAAATGTACACTAGGATTTTAATAACTCCTGAATGTATCTTAAGAATAGAATTCCAGAACATGAAAAAAAAAAAAAACCCTTTTCAAAGAATAAAAAAGAAAGAATAGTTTATTTCCACTGACTTTCCATTAATACTAGAAACTAAAATTTCTACTATGATTCCACAGAGATTGCTAATTGTACTTGTCAGATCCAAACTTGGCTGGTTACGTCCAAAGCAGGGGCAGTAATATGGCAAATGATTCCAGGGTATCCATTTATCCCTTTGTGTTTATGTATCTACTTGATATCCTGCCTAATTTTTTAAGTTACTGAAGAGCTTGTACACACAGTAACAGTGGAACAAGATAAACAATTAACAAGGAAAAATAAACATTGCACGATGACATACTGTAGGGTTAGTTACATATGAAACGGGAGAGTTCCCTTATCCCCCTCACAGGATGAAATGTGCGACAGGGCTGTGGCTCATTTGTTCGGTTGCCCCACTGTTCAAACCCTCAGGGAGAGCATGCAGACAGACAGGTGCAGAAGTCAGGGCAAGCGCTTTGGGCTCTGGCCTCACGGTAATGTCTAAGAGAAAGCATCTGCAACCCAGTGTTACAAAGCTCTTTCAACACTCATGGCATGAGTGTTAATCAGCTCAGTGGACCCTCTGCATTATCGTAAGGGCAAAGGGCCAGTGTGACAGCTTTCTGTATCCCAAGCTCTTGCTCAGTGTACTGGAAGAATCGGATCACACATGGGGTCTAAGGATGAGGCAAGGTTTTATTAAGTGGTGGAGGTGGCTCTCAGCAAGAAGGATGGGGAGCCAGAAGGAAGAAATGGGGTGGGAAAGTGATCTTCCCCTGGAGTCTGACTGTTCTCAGCGGACATTCAGAGGCCTCTTCCCTCCTCTGCCATGCCACCAGACACTCTCCGCCATGCTGTTCCTCTGCTCCTCTGGATGTAGAGTTGCTTGTTATGTTTGCCCGCTAAGGTTTTGGGTTATATGAGGTCAGTATGGGGCACATGGTTGGTCAAAACGCACCTTTTTGGGCACAAAAACAGAAATGCCTGTCCTCAGTTAGGGCCACAGGTCTTCAGGCTTGAGTGGGGCCTTTTCCAGGGAGCTGCCCTCTTCTACCCAGTATTTCCCTGCCACGCCCCCATATCACATAGATACAGATGATAATATAGATGATGGTAGATATAGTTACAGATATTGATTATAAATATCAAACCCTTACAGTTGCTGAAGATGGACTACAAATTTGCCTCTAGGCTTAAATTTTTCACAAAAGAAAATTACATTTTCTGAAATCTTCAATTTTACAAAAACAATAATGATTAAAAGTAAAAGCATCTGAACTGTAATGATTTCTCATTTGTTTCTAATATTTCTCAGATTTCTCTGTAGTTATCCCCTGAACATTCCTATATTTTTTGTTTTATAGCTGAAAGAGAGCAGTAGAAATTTAACTCCCCTTATCTGCCATCAACATTGATTTCCATGGTAAATATTGCTTATGTTTTATATATACGTATACTTTAATACATTCTTTATTTTTCTCATTTGCTCATCAATCATCTTCATTTCAGGCCATTATTTTTACTTCCGAGGTGAAATCACAAATCATACTATTTTTCATAGGAAAAAACCTGTCCATTGTGCATTATTAATAAGAATAATAAGAGTAAGATTAAGCGTTTACTGCTAATGGGGTCAGGAGCCACTGACTAAGCAGAATAGCACTACAACTTTTCCAGCTTTTATCTAAAGTACATGCTGAATGCCTTTATCCACCCATTTAATCTCTTAAACTTTGAAATCTAATTTCTTCTTTTAAATCCTCTTTTCTTGTTTTGTTTGGTCTCCTAACCCTTGAAGTTCTTTTAGATAAACCCTAAATTCAGTTGAAATAATCCCTATTGATTCTGTGTTTCTCAGAAAGCTTGTGAGCAGGAAAACACACTCAGATCAAAAGCTGAAATAAATGCCACTGAGCTAATAAAAACAATAAATGTATTTAATATTTAAGCTAACAATAGATATTTGTAGCAGAAAGTATATCTTCAATAACAAATACTCTGTAGCACTTACTAAATGCTCAGCTAACCCTTACACACCCCCACATGGCAGGTGTTGTTATTATCCGTATTTTATAGATGAGGGAATTGAATAGATGCAGATCAAATACTTGGTCCAGAGTCACATGGCTAGTGAGGGATGGAGCTGCAATTCAAACTCTGGTTCTATGTGCTGAACCTCTAAACTGCCTCTTCTGAGAGGGAACTGATCATAAGCAGCCCTCCCTGCTCTATATGCAGCTTCTCATGCGATTCTGATTATTCACTGTCCCACTGCTGACACCTCTCTCTAGCAATTTAATATCACAAAATAAAGCATAATGAAAATTAATTTATTCTACCAATGTGTAAAATATTTAAAATATATATTTCTATTCTTCATACGTGTAAAGAAAAACTAATAAACGGATATAGAACATGGGGTAGTTACACAGATGTTTATCTACCAAATGGACATTTGTAAACTCCCAGGTTAGTACCAATTACCAGGTTTGTATGCTTTTTTTATGTTCCCAAATCTTAACAACTATCTGAAAATTGTGGACATTCTGAAAATCAAAATGTTGAATTCACCATAAGGTCTAATGAAATATTGACTAAATATTCTAATACATCTAAACGTGTGATTACACACTGTGGTGTACTTGAGGAGAATGCTATCTATTCTCA
Organism: Sapajus apella; assembly: GCF_009761245.1. Lineage (NCBI taxonomy): Eukaryota > Metazoa > Chordata > Mammalia > Primates > Cebidae > Sapajus > Sapajus apella. Next base: position 28,890,760 of record NW_022436946.1, on the reverse strand, counting down.
GATGCCCATATGATACAAATGATGAAAAATCTGTATAGTACTTTAAAACTGTACTAATGCAAAGAAAACAACAGATTCAAACAAACAATTATAAAGTTGTTTCTGTTCTTTTGATTCTGCCCCTGAAGAAGCAAGGATCTTGAGTTTGCATTTCTGGATCCAGTACAATACAATAAATACTGACTAACCATCTAATATTTTCAAAACTTTGAACTAGATCCTGAAGAGGGGTGGAGCTGTGTAAACAGAACCCAATGTATACTCTCACAAAATTTAAGATGTACTAGAAGGAATAAAATATACTGTATGTACAAAATATAACACAATGCAAACTGCTAAGAAAATAAAAGAAAATGAGGTGTTATTGAACCTTATATAAAAGAAAAATTTGAGGCTAGATATTATTCAAGGCTGAGTCCTGATAAATAGATTTTTACAAGACTTATAGAAATGGAAAGAAATGAACTACTAATGTGAAGAGCATCATGAACAAAGACAAAGTGGCAGGAAAGATGAATGAAGGTTCTGTGGATGGCAAGTGCTAAGCCTGGCTTCAGTGGAAAAAGAAGAGTAGTAGGACTGTCATAGACACTTGGGATCAAATGATGAGGAGCCTTGAACGTCAAGAAAGTACATAAGTAAAAGTCATAGAAGATTATAGAAACAGCCTGTGATACAGGACATTTGATTTAAGAAACATTCTCTCAAAGTAATGAGCAGAATTAATTGGGAAGGTTGAAGGCCAGAGGAGGGAAGACTAATTAGGAATCTATTACAGTTGTCCAAACTATTGGAAATGGAGATCTGGGTCAGTGACAATGTTAGGAAAAAAAAAAAAAAAAGAGGGGGAAATGAATGAGAGAGAAACTGCAGAAGAAACTGAACTTTCTAGGTAATTTCTTAGACTTGGTTTCTGAGGCAGAGAAGGGAAAACTAAAAATTAATTCTAAAATTTTATGTTCAACTGATTGCAAGAAATAGGAAGCAAAATTAACCCAGCAAAAGATAATGGAAGGAAATGTTTGTAGGAAAAACAGACTTGCTTATGGACATGATTGATGCGAGGTGGTAGAGCAAACGCGTGTAAAGGTATTCAACACACACTTATTGAGTATGAAACCCAAGTGAGAGATTAGGGGATTGATGTATATTTGGAATTTCTCTGAATACAGATGATAGTTGAAATTGTGACAATAAATGACTCAGCAAGAAAAGAGATAAAAAATGTAGAACAGGAAACCAGAGAAGAGATTCTTAGATATTCTATTAAGAAATAAAAGGAGAGTTAGGAAGAAAATATCAAAAGGTTAGCGCAGAGCAATGACACAGAAGCCGAAGGAATAAATTTTCATAAAGAAGATAATGAAGTAGAAAAAGGATGAGAAATAGGAAGCATTTGATTTTATAACTAGACGACTTTTTATAGAGAAATGTCAGAAGTTATAAGGATAAAAATCTATTCTACCAGGCGGTCAACAGTGAGGAAAGGTAGGTATGGAGTAAAGATTTGTACGAGAAAAAGTAAAAAGTGGGTTACTCAGAGTTATTAAATGACAAAATATACTGTTGTTAACATTTGTTGTATGTTACTTTGTTTTAATAATAAACATTTTAGCAATCCAGCATGTGAACCCTCTCCCAGGTTTGTAATATGTCCCATTGAAGAAATTTTGGTGGACAACATTAAAAGGGGAAAGACAAGGTCATCCCTCTGGCCTACCCATAGGGCAAGAACACATGATTGGGGCTTGGTCATGTACATATTTTTGCCAAAATATTGATTGTGGAAAAGTCACACAGACAAGCAGGGAGAATGAACAATTTCTTTCAATAGCAGGACCAGCAACACCTTATTTCTAGAAGCAGCAGGACCAAGTGCCAGTATCAGCCACCATTGTACAGCAGTGGTGGTAATGGAATTTCTTGGGTCATTTCTAAAACATCATTTTGGTCATATTTTTGGCTGTGCTGTCTGTCTTGATTCTTTCCCACTTTTTGAGTCTGGTTGTCTAGCCTTCCAGAGAGTCTGGATACCTAGTCAATATCCTTTCAATACATGACTTAGCTGGGTAAATCAGCTGGAATTGATTTTTTTGTTTGTTTGTTTCTATGCCTAAGACTAAGGTATACCTGTTTAGTTGACCTATGTGTGACTGACACATGGATAGGACAAAAGATAAAGGTAACCAGGAATTTTAGGTTTCTGACTTGAGAATAATTGAAATGTCTGACTTTCTTACCCAGCTATGCAGACTGGGTAAGAGAGAAAGTCAAATGAGTGAAGAATTAGTTTTATGTAATAATTAAAACCAATCAGCATTTGAGATATTAATGAGAATAAATAATAGATCCAGAAGAACAAAGAGTAAGGGGGATTACAGGAAAATGTAATCATTCAATATAGCTGAACTCAAAAGATAAAAGGGTTCCAAGCTTTCTAGGTAACTACTTGGAATCAAGATGACTTTATTTGACCTTGTCACTAGCTGTATACTCTTAAAGAGTGGCTTGTATATTCACAGAAAACACAGTCTACATTTCAGTGTTATTTGGTGCCTCCCATCAAAATCTTCAGAGTTCCTCAGTCTCTTGATTCTAGTATTAATACATCTCATGCTTCTCCCTAGCTGACTTAATATCATTTATATCAATTATCTCCAGTCTAGACCTGCTCCCCAGAACCAAATATCTCTATTTATGATTTTCTTCTGAAATAATATAATTAACTTTAAAAATTGAATATCCTAACCATGCACATTCAATACAAAATGAATCATCATTGTTAATAATCTGGGAGTAGAAATCTCCAAAAATATTACAAGATAGAATTGCCATAAAGTTACATGATACTGGAAACCAAATTCTTTAATATATTTTATTGCACTTTGGTTCTGGGGTATTGTGAAGAACATGCAGTATTGTTGCATAGGTACACACATGGCAATGTGGTTTGCTGCCTCCATCCCCATCACCTATATCTGGAATTTCTCTGCATTGTATCCCTCCCCAACTCCCTACACCCTGCTTTCCCTCCACTATTGCCCTCCAACAGACCCCAGTGTGTGATGCTCCCCTCTGTGTCCATGTGTTCTCATTATTCAACACCCGCCTATGAGTGAGAACATGTGGTGTTAGAATTTCCATTCTTATGTTAGTCTGCTGAGAATGATGGTTTCCAGATTCATTCATCTCCCTACAAAGGACACAAACTCATCGTTTTTTATGGCTACATAGTATTCCATGGTGTATATGTGCCACATTTTCCCTACCCAGTCTATCATTGATGGGCATTTGGGTGGGTTCCAGGTCTTTGCTATTGTAAACAGTGCCACAATAAACATACATTTGCATGTGTCTTTATAATAGAACAATTTATAATCCTTTGGATATACACCCAGTAATGGGTTTGCTGGGTCAAATGGAATTATTTCTACGTCCTTGAGAAATTGCCACAGTGTCTTCCACAATGGTTGAACTAATTTACACTACCACCAACAGTGTAAAAGTGTTCCTATTTCTCCACATCCTCTACAGCATCTGTTGTCTCCAGATTATTTAATGGTTGTCATTCTAACTGGCATGAGGTGGTATCTCAATGTGGTTTTGATTTGCATTTCTCTAATGACCAGTGATGATGAGCATTTTTTCATATGTTTATTGGCCTCATATAGGTCTTCTTTTGTAAAGTGTTCATATCCTTCTCCCATTTTTGAATGGGTTTTTTTCTTATAAATCTGTTTTAGTTCTTTGTAGATTCTGAGTATTAGCCCTTTGTCAGATGGGTAGATTGCAAAAATTTTTCCCATTCTGTTGGTTGCCAGTTCACTCTAATGATTGTTTCCTTTGCTGTGGAGAAGCTCTGGAGTTTAATTAGATGCCATTTGTCTATTTTGGCTTTTGTTGCCAATGCTTTTGGTGTTTTAGTCATGAAGTCCTTGCCTATGTCCTGAATGGCTTTGCCTAGGTTTTCTTCTAGGGTATTTATGGTGTTAGGTCTTATGTTTAAGTCTTTAATCCATCTGGAGTTAATTTCAGTATAAGGTGTCAGGAAGGGGTCCACTTTCTGCAGCACATGGCTAGCCAGTTTTCCCAGCACCATTTATTAAACAGGGAATCCTTTCCCCATTGCTTGTGTTTGTGAGGTTTGTCAAGATGTGTGGCGTTGCCCCCAGGGCCTTTGTTCTGTTCCATTGGTCTATATCTCCAATCTTCAATCTCTGATATCCTTTCTTCTGCTTGGTCGATTTGGCTACTGAAACTTGTGTATGGTTCGCTAAGTTCTCGTGTTGTGTATTTGAGCTTCATCAATTCATTTATAGTCTTCTCTAAGCTGTTTATTTTCATTAGCATTTCATCAAACCTTTTTTCAAGGTTCTTAGTTTCTTTGCATTGGGCTAGAACATATGCTTTTAGCTCAGAGAGGTTTGTTATTACCTACTTTCTGAAGCCTGTTTCTGTCAATTCATCAGACTCATTCTCCATCCAGCCTTGTTCCCTTGCTGGTGAGGAGTTGTGATTCCTTGGAGGAGGAGAGGCATTCTGGTTTTGGGTGTTTTCATCTTTTTGTGCTGGTTTCTTCCCATCTTTGTGGATTTGTCTACCTGTGGTCTTTGTAGTCTGTGACTTTCAGATGGGGTCTCTGAGTGGACATCCTTTCTGTTGATGATGAAATTATTTCTTTCTGTTTTTTTAGTTTTCCTTCTAACAGTCAGGCCCCTCTGCTGCAGGACTGCTGGAAGTCCACTCCAGACCCTGCTTGCCTGGGGATCACCTGTAGCAGCTGCAGAACAATAAGGGTTGCTGCCAGTTTCTTCTTCTGCTATCTTTTGTTCCAGAAGGATACCCACCAGATGTCAGTCTGAGCTCTCCTTTATGAGGTGTCTCTTGGGATATACGGGGGTCAGCGTGCAGCTTGAGGAGACAGTCTGTCCCTTATAGGAACTCAAGTGCTGAGCTGTGAGTTCCGTTGTTCCATTCAGAGCTGCTGGACAGGTACGTTTAAGTCTGCTGCAGTGGAGCTCATAACCACCTTTTTTCCCCCAGTGCTCTGTCCTGGGATGGTGGGGCTTTATTTATACGTTCCTGAAGGGCTGCTGCCTTTTTTCAGAGATGCCCTGCCCAGTGAGGAGGTAGCCTAGTCACAGTCTGCCAGCAGAGGCATTGCTGAGCTGACATGGGCTCTGCATAGCTGCTGCGTGAACTTCCTTGGAGTTTTATTTATAGAGGTATAGTTAGAACTGCCTCAGTGATGGCGAACGGCCTCGGTAATGGCGGACTGCCTCAGTAATGGCGGACTGCCTCGGTAGTGGTGGACTGCCTTGGTAATGGCAGATGCCTTTACCCCCACAGAGCAGGACCAACCCGGGTCCAGCTGTGCTTCCTGTGAAACTCTCAATCCAAAGCGTTTCAGATTGCTGGTCTTTATGGGGCTGGGACCCACCAAGCCAGACCACCTTGATCCCTGTTTCAGCCCCCTTTTTTTCAGTTGAATAGGCGACTCTGTCTCCCAGGCGTTCCAGGCACCAGTTGAAATGGCAGCCCAGATTTTTGTGAGTTTTTGTGTGGAGAACAGCTGTGCTGGCTGTTTCTGTGCTGGGAACTCATGGTACTTTTCCACCTGGGAATCTCCTGGTCTGTGGGCAGTAAAAACTTGTTTGGAAATGCGGTGATCACTCACCCTCTGTGTTCTCGCTGGGAACTGCACTCCAGAGCTATCCCTATTCAGCCATCTTAGATCTCTTTCTGGAAACCAAAATTTAAGTCACTCCTAAAGCAGAATTCTTGCCTTGGGTTTGTTTTACGGCATATGGGTGTGTGTGTGCATGTGTGTGTGTGCGCGCCTGCATGCACATGCGTGCACACGTCTTGTCTTTATTATTGTTTGGTTTAGGAGTTTCTTGCCTAGATATGGAACTGAACCTCTGAGCACAGAGAGTGGAGAGTGGAGATGGCTATGTCTGTGTACTCTTTTTCAGTAATCAAGGTGAAGCACAATAAAAGTGTACAGTTATTCATATTTTATTTTCCCAGGTACCTATATGTTTTAATTATAAATGATGAATCAGTTTTTAAAAAGCAGTTATTCCTTCTCAACAAAAACCTCATGAAAATTTTTTGTTGCAATTTGTGCAAATTAAGAAGTTATCTAAATAATCCTTGATATTTTAAAGTTACACACACAGCTGACTTCAACTACCTTATAAATTATATATAAATTTATTAGCAAATGTTTTTAAATGGAAAAATATATCTTAGGTTAGGGTTAAAATGTTATCTAGTTCATCCTCCTAACCAATGGAGAACAGAATATTTCTAATTCGGTGTACCTATCTACAGTGTTTCTTTCTATTTATTAGAAAGTCCTACATTATTTTTAGTGAATTTACTTTTTATTAATGTTTTTTCTCTTTTCAAATTTTTGCTGTCTGCAACAACATAACTTAAGTATCCTTCACTCAGCAGAACCTTAAAATATTGTACAAAACATTTATTTCTCCTAGCTAAATATTCACAGAAGTTTTAATTTCTTTTCAAATGGAGCCTAAACCTGTTTTCCAGTGTCTCTTAAAATGTGTGACCTGAATTGAACACAATATTCCACATACAAGCCTCATCAGTGCAAGCCTTTCACAAAATCAGAATGTTCCATTTCTAATAATACAACCTAAGAATTAACTTTGACAAATGTGCTAACATATTGACCTTGTGGTCTTCCAAAGTTAAAGGTGTTTTTTCAAACATACTGCTCTCAAACTAGGTCTCCCTTTGTGCATATCATTTTGTATGCACAAACTCTTTACATAAAATTGAATGGAGAAAATGGTGTATATACTGCATAGTTTTATTTAACAGTGTTTTTAGCCATCATTCATTAACTCATGCACAGAACAATCCAACAAATAATTTCAAAGACCACAGAGTAAGTTATCAGCTTGCTACAGGTCTGCAATAATGAAGCTGTCAACAATTTTTTACTCAAGTGAAATAAATAGTCCTAAAAATAATAATTATGTGTTTATTTAGTGTTATTGTTCCTGAAGGCATTTTTCAATCATTGATTTACAGCTCACCATGTAATACAGGGAAAAAAAAGTTTTATTATGATGGGGCTTATGACATATGAAAATATATTAGACTCAATAAAAAAAATCTTGAAAATTCTTCTAGAAGAAGCAGCTCCCCACTTGGTAGTCGGCATAGATAACTTTGCTTCTGTAACAACTCCCCAGTCTGAGCTTTCTCTACTTCCCACTTACATCTTTTCTTTCTAAATGCCTTACCAGTGACTTTCTGCCAGAATCATTCTTTGAATGGCCCTAATTTCTCCTCATGCTGTCATGACATTCTTTGAGGAAATATCTAAGGACAGTTATAGTGAATGCTAGTTAGGTATAGGGAAATTTGGGCTTCTTTAAATTATCTTCAAAAGAAGACAGGGGAAACAAACCATTATTAAACATCTTCTATGGCGCAGGCACTAGGCTGAGATATTTCATAGATATTATTTCATTTCAGCCTTATAAGATCTTGGAAGAGACATACTACTTTTGATTTATTAAAAAAAAAAAAACTGGCAGTACCAAGAATCACAAAGATAAATATTTGGCCCACTCAGAATGGGATTTAGCTAAGATTCAAGCACAGGCTTTTCTGATTCTGTATTCATTCTCTTTCTTCCGAAAGAGCTAAGGAAAAATTCATTATGTTTAGTGTGGAAGCAGGAATTTCTTTAAGCATCAAAAAAGTATGGCATATTCTTTTGGGGTCTCCAGCATAGTGAGGTTCTACAGAGATGTAAGAACTCCAGTTTCCATATGCGTTAGGGCTGAGGAATTTTACATATAAATGTTGTTTTAAGGAGCTTTCAGGCCAAAAAAAAACCCAGATTTCAATATTACATTAAATGTTTTTGGCTAAAGAGAAGTCGAAAAAACATTCACAAATTCAGTTACATGGTCTACTAGTGAGCGTTTACAAATAATTAAGAACTCCTGAGGACTTCAGAGACTCCAGATACACTGGAATAGCTGAGGGTTACTTGCATAAGGCATCTGCTTCATAACCACAACTAGCTTGAAAATGTCATGATCTCACTCCACCTGTTTCCATCTACCTGTATCAGCACCAGTTTCAAATGAACAAGCAATCTGTCTTTTCATCTTGTAACTGTTTGATTTTCTTTGCAAAGATGAAGTAATAGTGACAGTTTGTGTTGTCTTTTGCTTTTCATGGGTTCAGAAACAGCTCAGGTTGTTCCAATTGTCCATATCTTGAAGAAGTGTCTAATAGACTTTTGCTGTCAATGGATTCCCTTTTAACAGATGACTGGCTTGCTTACCATCTGCAGTTTGATAGTTATTACAGTTAATTTACTTAGAAAATGAAGGCCTCACTCTGCAGCACAAGGGTATTTTACACTTAGCTGACAAATCCAATGCCCTTCTAATCATGCAGGCATAGTCAGACTGCCCTGCCTGACCTTGCTCATAAATCTCTGACTCAAAAGTGTAGGCAGTAGCTTGTATTCAGAAACCTTCTCAACATACTGCAATCAGCAGTCAAATTAATTTTTTACTTATTCATAACGATAGTTGGAAACGTACCAGATAAGAAATGAAGATGACCATTTCAATCTTTGGAATGGTCATCAGAACACCAAATTCTGAGTCATCACCCAGAAAAGATGATCATTTAATATGTTTTATTGTATATTTAACAATCCCAAAATTAGAAGTTTGCATTGCATTCAAGGAGCACCAGAATATCTAACAGCTAGTAGGTACATGGTGAGAGTCAACCCAGGTGTTCTTCTACACTGCTCAATTTATAGTCCAATATATTTTGTTTCTGACATTATTTAATGTGTACAGTGTATTGTCAGGACTGTTGACAGTAGATGAAGAAATTGTCTAAACTTTATGTTTGGAGGAATAACAAGAAAACCTCATGACTTAAAGCAATGTTTTCATCCATATGCTGCAACACCTTTAGAATGTCATGAATTCGGGTGTGTGTTTTTTCTCTGAGGTATATTTATGTTCCCTGGATGGATCGTGTGGTTCAAATATTCATGTGATATTAACATGTTTTCAGATTGCTTTTCTTATAACAGGAGAAAGCCAGCCTTAAGAATAATTTATAATATTAATATGGAAATAAGTTTGTGTAGAATTATTAAGAAAAAGATGAATAGAAAATTTGTGTATATGTGTATATATATATAAATATGACACAACTATTTAGGACAAAAATATACAGAAAAAGATAGGAAGGAAATACAATATAGTAAAATCATTGTCACTAGGAATGTGAATTCTTATATTTTTTATTTTTGTTTTATGTATATTTTTAAACTAAAATTTACTAATAGGAGGCTCTTGAAAAAAATGGTTAGCATGCATTTCACATTTTTCATAAAGTTAAAGAGCTGGCTCTGAATGCACTCTGTTCATTCCTCCTCTCACAAATTGCCTAGCTGGCTCCCCTGCAGTTGCTAATGTTCAGGATGCCCTGCCACTTCACTGCAATTTTCTCAAGGTATGCTCCTCTGACCTTGGTCAGCTCTCAGTGTCCACAGAGTAATTTGAAAACTGCCCTACAACTTTCCCATGTCTATAAGTACTTAGTTTCTACACATCATTATCTTTTTCCTAAGGGAGAATCAATTTTTCCATGCATTTCCCCATCTTTTTTTTTTTTTTCCTAAGAGTGCCCTTCCCAAGGAAATGCATTTAAAATATCTTTCCACAAACACTAATCCATTTCTCCGAGAGATACATTTTCAATGAGATTTTATGTCCCTTATTTAAAAACCGTCCCGTAACACATTATGGCACTGCTCTTTTTCACAGGATGATGAGACATTGAAATTTCACATAAGCCTCTTTTTTCACTTTGTTCCTTCAGCTTTTAATTTTTTTTCAAAAGGACATGTGTAGTTGGCTCTTACTCTTATCACAGTGTAGACCAAATACAGTGCCATAGTATCATACACTGGGCTGTTTCCCAAACGAAATCACTGAGCTACTTTGTTTCATCTATCTGCCAATGAATGGGAAAAAATAATAATAAATTAAAAACAGAAAGTGAGGTCATATGATAAGATAGTAAAGCAAATCTCTAAAAGCCTCAGTGTACAAATCAAAAAAGTCTGTTGAAGATTCAATGCCAGGAAAATCTCAGGATACCATGCCTTGTTAAAAAGTGATTGCTAGCTAGTGAATTCACATTAAATCAGGTGTTTAATTCAAGGAAATACTAGAGTTGGCTTTAAAAGAAGAGGAAGAAAAAAAAATCAATGATTGGCTATGATTTAAAAGAAGTCATACTGGGCATGGTTTAAGATTTGTCACATCTCTACTGCAGGCTCATAAAGTAACTGATGAGTAATATATTTAGTGATTTTCAGAAACCTTGAGAGTGTAAAAAGCCAAATATAACCAGAAATCTTATTTTCAGGGAAAATATATATTTCATTCAAGATTTCATTAAAACTAGGGGAGCAAGAATGAATTGTATTAAAGGAAAACTACGTGAATTTGAAAGCAGGCATTGTCATCTGGAGTTTGGGGTCAGCATCTCAATTTCTCATCTGATTTATATTAGTCTTCTCAGATGTAGAAAGATTGTGAGGTTAGCTAGGGTTATGTCACACAGCTGTTCTGCTTTATTGAGAAGGCTGGTTCAGGGAAGCTGACCCCTGCTTCAGGTCCTCCAGGCAATGTTGATCCATTAAGTTTCATATCACATTATTGCCTTTCAAAGCTGAATGATGAATTTGCAAGTGGAATTAAGAAAGTTTAGAAGAAACAGAACAATTTCTCATTATGCTGTATTCTTATGTCTTTCTCTGTCCATAAGCCTATCTCTGTAAATATTAGGCATCATTCTTATTTTTATTGACAGCTGGAACTGTTTGTTGACTTTTGGAAATAAAACTACATTCATTTACATTTTAGTATAGTTTCTATATATAGATAAATATCTTGTGATTAAAAATATTTTGATGAAATGACTTTAAACCATAGCAATATTTTTTTTTTTGACAGAGTCTTCTTACTCTGTCACCCAGGCTGGAGTGCAGTGGTATGGTCTTGGCTCACTGCAACCTCTGCCTACTGAGTTCAAGCAATTTTCCTACCTCAATCTCCCAACTAGCTGGGACTACAGGTGCATACCACCACACTCACCTAATTTTTGTATTTTTAAAGTAGAGATGGGGTTTCACCATGTTGATCAGGGTGGTCTCGAACTCCTGACCTCAAGTGATCCACCCGCCGCAACTTCCCAAAGTGCTGGAATTATAGGCATGAGTCACCATGACTGGCCAGTATTTTTAATACAAGAGAAAAAATATTCTATATAAAAGAGAAGCCAAAATAATCATGTTGACTATGAAACAGGCTCTTGTTTAAAATGTAGATTTTGTGTTACTCCCTCTTGATACAGGAAGCCTAAGAGATGGCTAACAGAAAACAAATATGTTTTCAGAATAGTCGAAAAGTTTGATATTTGTTTTTTCTTTTCCATTTTAAAGGGGATATAGGCAGAATATTTATACTGTTTTCCTTTTTGTTAGATACAACTTTTCTAACCAATTCCAGCAAAGCAAGTTGAAAAGTGAAAGATGTAACAAATCACTCCTCATGTAGTTTCTGTTTTACTTAACAATGTTACTTTCATAGTTATTCTCTGGTTTGATGAGTTAGGAATCATGTAAATACTGTCTAAATTGATAAGGTGTCTAGCCCATTTTACTTTCTATACCTCCAAATAAAATTAATGCTTAAAAGCAGGTGGTGTCTATTATATAAGCCTTTCCTCTTCACTGAAATTGCCTCCTTGCAGAGGAGTAACATAAATTACTGAATAGTTCCTGGGTAACGTAAGACCAACAGGACCGTTGGCCAGAGATTTCATCGTCCTCATGGTCAAGACCGACCCAAAAAGTGAGAAGTTGTCATGAACATTTTGTATGCTTCCAAATTACAGTAAAGAATCAAGTTTTCTCCCACCAGTTGCATCTTCCACCAATCATAAAATCACACTATAAACACCCATAACCATGGAAAGTAGGCAAAAGTGAAGAGGGTGCTATAATGTGGGAAGGAAATTATTGTAATCAAGCTTGCACTCCATTCTTTTCTTATATAGAGATGGGGGAGCACACCCAAAAAGGAAAAAGATACCTTATCGTGTCATTAGCATGTCCATAAATAAATTTGACAAGTCACCTCTCTTTTTCCTAGAAAGACTCTATGGATAGATATTTCCAGCAGGATGTACCTGTCTAGGGTTGCTTAAGGAAAAGTAAGTAAATAACAATAACAAAAATACCCAGAATCTACAGATGAAGATAAATAATATATAAGGCGCAGTAAGGCACAAAAGAGAAATGTGTCACGGCTGAAAGAGTCCCCTTATAATTGTCAGACAGGTTCATTTATCCACTGCCCAAAAAAGCCAATGCACTGAGAAATGCAGGTTTTTGCAGCAAAGAAAGAATTTAATAATTGCAGGGCAAGTCAGGAGGGAGGATGAAAGTTAATTCCCAAATCCCATTCCCAGAAACCTCAGAGGTTAGGGTTTTTTAAGGATAGTTTGGCTGGCAGGGGGCTAGCAATTGGGGAATGCCGATTGGTTGGGCTGGGATGAAATCATAAGAGGCCAAAGCTATCTTCCTGCACTAAGCCAGTACCTGGATGGGGATCATACAACTGGTTGGATTAATTTCTTGATACGAGTAAGAGTCTAGGTGGAGTCAGTCATTAGAATGCAGCTTGTGAGGTTAGAAGCAGGATGGAGTCAATAAGATTAGATTCTCTCGCTGTCATAGTTTTTACGAAAGTGGTTTCGCTCTTTGGATGTATGATATAGTCACACTTAGAGACAGGTCATATGCTAAGTCTTCACCTGAGCATGCAGCAGAAAGGGACCTGAGAATTGACACTGGCAGTGTCAAACCTTTCCATGCTTCACCTTTCCTCATATTACATGTACTTTTGCAATTGTTACTAATGATGATAAAAGGTAAGCTCTCTGACTCTCATGAGTCTCATTTAACAATAAGATCTTTTGTATTATCTCATCAAGATAAATAGTTCATGACTGCCCTTTTTTGTCCTGAGAGGTCTCTGATTCTATATTGTTCATGTGAGTTGCCGACATTTTATGATCCTCAACATTTATCCTCAAACACTGAAAATTCTGAAGTTTAGCGGACATTTTGGCAATCTGTGTCAAAACTCAAAATTCCCAAGTTCTGTATTGTTATGTAATACAGTATGGAAATTCATTGCATTTTGCCAGTAAAGCTGCATTTTTTGAGGGTCCTGGTTAAGCCAAGGTCTTAAATTACATTTGTTTTACATAGATATTCAAATTCAATTAGGTCACCTTGATGGTTAATTTTCTATGTCAATTTGATGGGGCTAATGGATATCCAGATAACTGATAAAACATCATTTCTGAGTTTGCTTGTGAGGGTGCTGCTGGAAGAGATTAGCATTTGATTTGGTAAACTGATTAATATCTTCCTCACCAATGTGGGTGCACATCAACCAGTCCTTTGGGAACCTGAATAGAACAAAAAGGTGGAGGAAAGGCAAATGTGCTCCTTCTTACGGATTCAGACATCTATTTTCTGCTCTCAGTTATCAGTTCTTCTGGTTCTCGGGCCTTAAGGCTTGGACTAAAACTATACCACATGCTTTCCTGGTTCTCTAGTTTGCAGATGGCAGCTGGTGGTACTCACCTCTACAATCACATAAGCTAATCCTTCAAAATAAATCTCTTTCTATATATCTATGTATAGCCTGCTAGTTCTGTTTCTCTGGAACCTGGTTAATATACCATTTAAAAATTTCCTGCACTTGACAGTATTCTCCCAATAAAAGAAGGACAAAATGTTCTGCCTTTACTGTTCTAATTATACTTTAATATTAAATTTCTAGAAAATAAATCACATTGTAACTGATAATTTTGTATCAAATTAAAATTTATTAAGTCACTATTAGCCATTTTGAAAGTTAATAGCATATGGATACCTGAAAATTTAGATAATCAATTATACAGGCCAATATCCCGATGAACATATATGAAAAAAATCCTCAACAAATTACCAGCAAGCCAAATTCAATAATGCAGTAAAATGATTTACCACAATCAAGTGGGATTAAGCCCTGGTATGCAAAGATGGTTCAACATATACAAATCATTAAGTATGATATATTACATCAATAGAATGCAAGCCAAAAACCATATGACTATCTCAATAAATGCAAAAAAAAAAAAAAAAAAAACCTCATTTGACAAAATTCAACATTTTTTCATGATAAAAAAAAATTCTCAATAGATGAGGTAATGTACCTCAACATACTAAAGCCCATGCATGACAAGCCCACAGCGACATCATACTCACTAGGGAATATTTGAAAGTTTTATCTCTAAGATCAAGAACGAGACAAGGATTCTCACTCTCCATACTTCTTTTCAATATAGTACTGGAAGTCCTAGTCAGAGCAATTGAGCAAGAAAAAAATATATAAATAACGGGGATTCTAATAAGAAAGGAAGAAGTGAAGTTGTCTTTGCTTGTTGACACAAACTTATATATATATATATTTACATAAAGATATACATAGATAGATAGATAGATACAAAATTCTAAATATTCTACCCCAAAACTGTTAGAAGTAATAAATAAACTCAGTAAGGTTGCAGGATACAAAGTGAACATACAAAAATCAGCTACATATCTATACAATAACAATGAACTATCTGAAAAAGAAATCAAGAAAACAATTTCATTTACAACAGCAACAATAAAAGACTTAAAACAACACAAAACAGTTAGGTGCAAATTAGCCAAGAAGGAAAAGATCTGTGTACTATAAAAAATAAAATGTTTATGAAAGAAAGTGAAGAAAATACAAATAAGTGTGAAAATACCACGTATTCATGAATTAAAGAATTAATATTGGTAAAATGTCCATACTACACAAAACAATCTACAGATTTAATGCAATCCTTATTAAAATGTAATCATTTTCATGAAAATCGAAAAAAAAATCCTAATATCCACATAAAACTACAGAAGACCCTGAATATTCAAGGCAGTCTTGAGCAAAAAACAAATCAAAACAAAACTTGAGGCATTATATTTACCTGACATCAAAATATTCTATAAGGTTGCAGTAATTAAAACAGCATGGTACTGCATAAAAATGACACATCAACCAATGGAACCAGATAGACATTACAAAAATTAACCCATCCATTTATGACAATTGATTATTTTATAAAAGTTCCAAAACACATAATAGGGAACAGACAGACTCTTCAATAAGTGAGAAAACTGGATTCATTTGAGAAAACTGGGTATCTCTATGTGAAATAATGAAATTAGACCCATACTTCCCACAGTACATAAAATCAACTGAAAATGGGTTAAAAATTTAAATATGAGACCTCAAACTGTAAAGCTGTTAGAAAAAAATAGGGGAAAAGTTCTACAACATTGATCTGGGAAGTTATATTTTGGACAGGTGACAAAAGCAAAAACAGATGAATGGGAGTACATGAAACTAAAAGTCTTCTGCACAGCAAAGGAGGCAATTAACAAAGTTAACAAACAATCAGAGTGGGAGAAAATATTTGCAAACCATATACATCTGATAAGGGATTAATATCCAAAATATATAAGGAACTCAAACAATTGAATAGGAAATAAGACAAATAATCAAATTTTT
This sequence comes from Sapajus apella, assembly GCF_009761245.1. Taxonomy (NCBI): domain Eukaryota; kingdom Metazoa; phylum Chordata; class Mammalia; order Primates; family Cebidae; genus Sapajus; species Sapajus apella. Next base: position 28,875,011 of record NW_022436946.1, on the reverse strand, counting down.
GAAAGGCAAAGGACTTGAATCAACATTGCTTAAAAGAATACATACAAATGGCCAATAGGTCCATGAAAAAATGCTCAACATCACTAATCATCAGAAAAATGCAAATTAAAGCCACAATGAGATATCACTTCACACCTATTAGAATGCCTGTTATCAAAACACAAAAGATAGTAAGTGTTAGCAAGTATATGGAGAAGAGAACCATGGTACGATTGGTGGGAATGTAAATTAGTACATTATGGAAAGCAGTATGGAGGTTTGTCAAAAAACTAAAAATTATCATATGATCTAACAATCCTAGTTCTGGATATATATCAAAAAAACTAAAATTAATATGTCAAAGAGATATCTGTACCTCCATGTTCATTGCAATGTTATTTGCATTAGCCAAGATCAACCTAAGTGTGTATCAATAGGTGAGTAGATAAAGAAAATGTGGCATATATTAATAGTATACACAAAATGAAATACGATTCACTCTTAAAGGAAATCCTGCCATTTCCAACAACATGGAAGGACCTAAAGAACTTTATGCTAAGTGAAATAAACCAGGCACAGAAAGACAAACATGGCATGATCTCATTTATATGCAGAATCTAAAAATGTCAAACTCATAGAAGTAGATAATAGAATGCGGACTCTAAAATGTCAAATAAATAAAAGAATGGTAGCTACCAGAGGGTTGGGGAGAGTGTAAATGGGAGACTGGGGAGATGGTTGTCAAAGGATACAAAGTATCAGTTAGACAGGAGGAATACCTCTTTGATATCTATTGCACAGCATGAGTATAGTTAATAATGTATTGTATATTTCAAAATTGCTAAGAGTAAATTTTAAATGTGTCACCACATAAATAAATGTGGGAATGGATATGTGAATTCACCTGATTTCATCATTCTATATTGTATATTCCTACCAAAACATCACATTGCACCCCATTAATATACACAATTATTATTTGTCAGTTAAAATAATTTTTAAAGGATGATTTGTAGGAGTAGCAGTTCTCTAGAGCTCTGGGGTTGAACAATAAGCTGATGAGATTAGCTTACATGAGAATTTCAGGAAGAAAAAAGCAGATGTGTTGACCAGCAAGCAGAGGTTATGACTTTGGCCCACTAAATTCCTTCCAGTTTGTCCAACAAACTAAAAGTCTATATGACTCACCGTCTTTGCCCATGCTATCGCCTCTGTCCAGGATGCACTACCAACTTTTACGCCATTTTTGCTGACAAACAGCCACAGGGCTTTCAGACAGAGAACAAATATAATCTTCTGAATATTTCACAGGAAAAGAGGCACTTTACTGTTTACACGGCTTCCTCTATTATATACCTTCCTCACATGCCACTATTATTACTTTTTAGCTTTACTTCCTCCATTCAAACTCTAAGATACTCTAGGGTAGAAGCTATGGTCATTCCTTTAAATTCAGTACCTATCACAAAATAAGCACACGAGCATTAATATTTTCTGTTTTTAGTCTCTGTTATGCCTTTTCTAAATTAATTTTAATAGTGCCAAAATTGATTAGCTTCAAATCAGGTTTTCTGTCAATAGAAAAACATGAATATGTACTAAGAATGAGATATAGGCAGGTTATTGACCTTTGCCTATAAATCTTTCCACTTTTGTGTGCATGTAAGCATACATTTTAGCACACATATATGTACATTGAATAGTCTTGGTGAAAAATAATAATAATATCCTTTTACTTTTCTCCCAGCACCCAACTCATCTGAAGAGCCAATTGTTTGTTAGAGTTGTTGGCAAATGATGTCTAAATTTTTATGTTTCTGGTCAGCCCAGTGAAACAGGAATCAATGCATTTGTCACTTGCTATCTCTTCTAGCTTGGTTGTTTTTGTGATCCATTATTCCACTGCAGTAAAGTGTTAATGCAATTGACTGGTAGTGCCTATAAAATAGACTCCCTCCTCCTTTTGATAGGCCACGGTTGGAAGAGCTAAATGACAAATCATTTTGATCTAAACAGTTTAATTATCTTGCTAAAAAAGAAAGTGTGTCCCTTTCGTTGATTACCTTTCTTAGTCATCTCTCTAGGGTCATGCCATTTTTCCTTACTAGGCTGTTTCTTTAAACTACTCTCCAGATTTTTCAAAGAAGTATAAAAACTCCATTGGGTCCTTTGTAGGGACATGGATGAACCTGGAAACCATCATTCTCAGCAAACTGACAGAAGAGCAGAAGATCAAACACCGCATGTTCTCACTCATAGGCGGGTGTTGAACAATGAGAACACATGGACACAGGGAGGGGAGCACTACACACTGGGGTCAGTTGGGGGGAAATAGGGGAGGGACGGTGGGGGGTGGGAAGCTGGGGAGAGATAGCAAGGGGAGAAATGCCAGATGTAGGTGATGGGGAGGAAG